>NW_023494788.1:35966204-36436204 GCF_904425465.1 Colossoma macropomum
ATGACTAACAAACACGTAAAAAGTACTTAACTGCAGAAAATATGACAATTCTTAATGTTCCACACTGATTTTCCATCTGAAAAAATGTAAGTATTTTACAAGTGTACATGTAGGGGTTAGAGTTTGGAACATATAGAAAGCATCCTATAAATTATGATTTTGTATAAATCTAGCTTATTACGCTCTCTATGAATTCCTTGGTTTTAAATAGATCCGAACATAATCATTGTAAACATCTATTGTCTGATTACTGAATTGTTTTTAATTTTTTTTTTCACTTGGCACCACAGTTTGAACTCATTCAGTAGAATGGTCCATATAAGAGAATGCTGTTCCACCAGCTGAGCTGTAAGAGATACTAGAAGTTTGCAATATGGCTGCCTCAGCTGACTGAAGTGATCTAGATGGGACAGTTATTACAGAACAGTAAGAGCTCAGCCTTTAAGAGCTTTAAATGTCAGAGGCAAGGCCTTGTAATTGAGGCGGAACTCAAGAGGAAGACGGTATAAATGGAATAAGAGCGGAATAAGATGCTCAACACACGAGCTGATTTAGAGAGACAGCAGGACAGCCAGCCAGTAAAAAACTACAAAAGTCTTTTTTTTTTTTTGCATAACTAAATGGGATTTACCATTAATATTATCCCAATGCAGAGTTAGACAGTCTATTCATACATGAGGATGACCTTTGACCCCTACTCTGTGTCTGTGCGTCCTGCCTTCAAACCTCAGCGCTGTGTTTCTCTCTGTCCGTCTGTCTTCTGTGCCTTCTTATCCCAGATGCCTGTCTTGAGCATCCCTTTAAATGGTCCTCTAGCCTAATGTATACAAGCTTAACTCATACAGTCATTCATAGCTAAGTGTACTGCATTGGCCTTTGCTATATCTGTGAACTCATGAGTGCACGTAAAGTAGATACTAATTTACTCGAGCCTTTTGCATGTGACACTGTATCTGTATTTGGATTAAAGGAATCCTCCAGTGTTTTTTAACCTAACCTCTATTTACCACATATGAAGTATAGACTCGATTATCATGGATAATAATTCAAATTAAAAATGACAGGGCAGGAAAGAACGGAAGAAATGTTGTGAAATACATTTATAATAGAAGCCAGTGGGCAGTTGCTGAATTCTGGGACTAAATGTTTACACTAAATTCATTTACACGAAACTGTAATTCACTCTTTCAGAGATCAGACTAGTTTTATAGAGAAGAATTTGTGGTTAAATTGTAGTTATCTCAGATTTACTCTTGGGTATCAATAAAGTACCTCTGTCTATTTATTTATGCCAGAGCAGTAAAATTGGCAGAGATTTTACTGGCTCCACCCAATCACCATGGAAACCAGAAAACCTTAGGGAAAGCAAAAGTAACCAGAACTACATTTTGACTGTGTTTAATTGAAAAAATTGGACTTCATGAGAACTAGTTATGCAATGAAATTCTTTTTTGTCTGCCTTTTTATTAATGCATTTGAATGAAATGTAAGAAAATTCAAACTTTTATAATCCTTTAAAAAAGGACAAAATCATTAAAAACTTTCTAAGTATGTACAGTATGTGCCTAAAAACCCAGCACCCTTAAAAGAGCAGTTGGTCATCCAAAACAAATTAATTCCTTTTTTAGCTTTTCTTTGCACTTTGGCGTTGCTTTTTGTGAAATTTTTTATAATCTTTTTTCATAAACTGAGTGTACAGATGGCGTTGGCATGCTCGCACGGACTTTCCCTGTACTTTTACTGTTGGTTTTCTGTATTTTGCATATCATGTCATGTTTTCAACTGGTATCAAAGTGTAGTAAGTTCGTGGGTGTTGCATCATCTCTTGATACTCAACATTACATTTTTTATGGCATTTGGCAGACGCTCTTATCCAGAGCAACTTACAGTGTGATCATTTTTTTTTTGTTTACACAGGTAGGCGAAGGTAGTGTTAGGAGTCTTGCCCAAGGACTCTTCTTGGTATAGTGTAGAGTGTTTACCAAAGTGGGGTTTGAACCCCAGTCTACAGTGTAGAAGGCAGAGGTGTTACCCACTACACTATACCAACCACTACAACATGATTACTAATCTACATAGAAACCGTCAAATGGTTAAATGGCTAAATTTGCTGCCACTCGGTTTGCTTGAACATGTCTATGCGGACCAGTGAATGACAGCAAAATTGGGAAAAAAAAAACTTTTTTCATTTCCATTAAAAGTTTTGTAAAGAGTTAGATTGTTGTTTGATTGCGAAGCCTAAAAATTTGTCCTTTTTTGACCATTTTTGGCTGAAACTTTTTTTGGTGGCAAGAATACGAACATAAGAACAGCTTTATTAAGATATTCTCTCGGTCTTTCTCATCCTAACTATTTTTAGAGTGTAATGGTTATAGTTATATATTTGCTTTATTTATATCCCATTTAGTGCCCATTGGCTTCTGTTCTAAAGTTTGTGTAAGTTTTCTGTTGTTTTCTAAGTCCAGACTCATACACTGAAGTTACTGTCTGTGCACTACAGATGTGGCAGATTGCGATTAGGTTGAAAAGTGTTGGAGTATTCCTTTAAGCTCAAGCCAAACCAGTAACCGAAAGATCTGTCATGTTATTGGCACACAAGCTTTGCATTTGGACAGGCATCAAAGGCTTCAGTAAATCTAAAATCCATTAAAAACAGTTACTGACCACCATCCACTACATCGCTTCAGTGACCCACACGGACTTACATGTAAACAGCCCATTTTCTTAAAGCACCTTAAGCACCGCTGTCATCCTGAACTGTGCATTTGTATCCACATAGAAGCCAAGATTACATTTATTTACATACATATACATACATATCTATCTAATAAATATCTAATTATATGTGTTGTACTTGTGTTTTGACCGCACAAGCCGATGCTTGCAGCTAACGGATGTCCTGTGTACGTTTTTCAGGAGAAGACGAGCGCTCTCAGTCTGAGCAACGTGGCCGGCGTCTTCTACATCCTGGTGGGCGGCCTGGGCCTGGCCATGCTGGTGGCTCTGGTCGAATTCTGTTACAAGTCGCGGGCCGAGGCCAAGCGCATGAAGGTGGCAAAGAGTGCACAGAACATTAATCCCACTTCCTCGCAGAATTCACAGAATTTTGCCACTTATAAGGAAGGGTACAACGTATATGGGATCGAAAGTGTAAAAATTTAAGTGGGGTAGGATACACGGCCGTCGTCCCTGATTTCTCCCCTCGTGCACGCTTCTTCTCTTCTTCTTCTTTTCTTCTTCTTCTTCTTCTTCTTCTACTTCTTCTTCTTCCTCCTCTTCTTCTCTTTGGCTTCCATCTATTCCCTCATAACCCCCTGAATGTTCTATTGAATGAGGAGATATTTTGGACGAAGGTGGATCGTATGTAATGCTGTATGGGTTTTGGTTCCTATTCAAAGACTCCTCCCTTTTACTCTTGACCCTTTCCCTCCCCTCCTGTCCTCTCCTATCCTCTGCACCCCATAACGAAAGAAAAACTTTTCTTTCCATATTTCATCTGAGCCTGTTCCGTCGACACCATCGGCCATGTATGACTGTTCTACTGCTCCTCTACATGGCCATTCATGCCTGTGATATGATTTCTTGACTTTGCTTTGCTTACAAAACCGTCAGTGACCATGAAGTACTTGTTTGTGTCTCCAGTTTGGATGTTCTCTCTCATGAGTACTTGGTCCACGTTGACTTCTCAATATACAGCTGCAGTGAGAGTTTGGGGACGCCTCGCTTTTCAGAATGTTTACTGATAATTGAGCATGTTCTTTATGTTGGTTTTGAATTGCAATGCATATTTTAAACTAAACATGTTTACTTCTTAGGAAAATAATATCATAAATGTAAAAAATTTGTGCCAATATTAGTGACAGTGCTATGTAGGGAATAAAACCAAGCCCTGCCCATTTTTATGATGTCATGACTTCAGTGATCATCAGCACTCAAACCTTTCAGATCTTTAGACTTGCTTATATGGCTGGCCTGAATAATTCAAATACTCAAGTATTTGTTTGTTAGGTTATGTTGCTAGTCTTAAGACATCATTATTATTACATGGAAAACATCAAAAGTTAGTTTAGTTGCATTGTAAATTCATGTCTGGCATCCGTCTTACCTCACCTCCGAGTGCAGCAAACTACACTGCTTTCGACATAGCCCCCGAAGCAGGAGCAGAGATGGCTAACAAATGCAAGAATAAACATTCCCATACAAAAAAAAATGGGCCAAGTCTAAAACTGGCAAAAAATTAAGCTTTTTACAGGCCTTAACAGCAAATCATTATGCAGGAAATGAGCAAAAATTAAACTAATAGGTGCAGTAAGTTAGAGTGGTAGAGCTTTCCCCATTGGTTTCTTCAAATGTTGAAGTTTTGTGTATAAATGTGCAGACAGTCCTTTACAGAAAGACGAGTCAGTATTTTCCCACTTAGCACTGATTCACACAGCTGAAAAACACTGCCCAGCTAGTTTGTGTTTAACATGAGACCAAATATTCACTATAGGGTTTAACTCTGGACCCATATTTTAGGATTGGCTCCTTTTTTTTTACACAGGAGTGTGCTCAGTGCAAATTTTGCGATGTGGCTTGTGTACCACGCAGGAAGTTTGATGAATCATCTCAGATGTGTAGTATAGCAATCCTTACCCGAGGACCGCCATGCGTCAAATCCACACTGCCTCCGACTCATATAAGACGATAAATGTACTTAAAACATTAGCATATAGCTGTTGAATGCTCGCGAAAACTTTGTCTCTGTTTTATATGACTTAAAGTGTCTAATTTATAGTCTAATCTAATTTACACAATTTCACTCTTACCCCAAATATAGTTGATCAGCCAAGACTCGTTTAGTGTCTGAAGCTAGCTTTATTTAGTTTTAAGCTGTAGCTAACAAGTAATGTAACTTATAGCTACCTGTTAGCATTGTGCAAACTGCACCTAAATCATCATAATCTCGCCTCAACATACAAGAAACATACTGTTATCTATTAAAACTTATAGCCAGGCTATGAAAACCTTTTTTGCACATCAGCTACATTAGAGAGGAATTCAGTCCTCTGCATAATTAACTGGTTAGCATCCCAACAACTGAATTATGCAAAAATGTAGAGAAATCAGTGGAATCCTCTTTTATGAAGCCCTCAATGTGTCTTGACTGATGGACTTCGTTTGGGTTCATGTATAAAATTGTGTCAATTAGATTTTGTAAGCTAATTAAAATGAAATAGCAAGAAAAGAAAGCAAGGTGTCCCCAAACGTCTGATGTGCAGTGTAGAAGGTAGAAATGGTTTAAAGGGTTTTTTTTTGCCTCACTGGTCATATCTGTGATGTGTTGTAGGTGACCTTTTCGGACGCGATGAGGAGCAAAGCGAGGTTGTCTATCACTGGTAGTACTGGAGAGAACGGCCGCGTGATGAGCCCAGAGTTTCCTAAAGGCGTGCCCGCCGTACCCTACGTCCGGCCTGGCGTGGGCATGAGCGTCAGCCTAACTGACCTGTCCTGAGGGATAAGACCCTGTCGAGTGCCTTAAACAATGGATTTCAATAGAGCAAGTTCTTTCCCTCACCCCCTCTTCTCTTTTCTTCTCTCTCTATTTTCTTTCTTTCTCTCTCTCTCTCTTTATCTCACCCTATTTATATGAATGGGAAAAAAAGACATTGTCCCTCCTCCAGCCCTTTGAATAGACTCACAATGCTATCCCAATTACATCTATCCCAACACAATAGGGCCGTATGTAACGGGTGACATCATTCCCCCAGTCGCGGAGAGGAGAAAAGTCGACTGATGGAAGTTTGCACGGCAAGGATTCCCCACGGGTGGGAAAACAGTCATCGTCTGAAGATTACTTGTGTTTTTTGTGTGTTTGTAGCTACTTCCACACCCCCAAAACCTTCATGTTGGCTCAAGCACACTTCATCAGGATGTGCAATGTTCTTTTATTAATAAAACAAACACAAAAAATAGGTATAAAAAAGTATTTTTTATGTATTTTCACACAAAAAAGGCTTTTGAAGAGATCTGCTTACATACCAGTTGCATATATACTTGTACATCTTTAATCTCTGCGTACTTTTAAAGCGTAGCTATCATTAGTTTCATACTTTTTAAACGCCAAATATATCGCTTATCATGTAATTTATTCTTAGTCTGACAAAGTTATAACTTAAACTCATTAACGTTTTGGTGTTACGATGATATAAAATATCTAGCAATGCTTGACATTTGGAATCTGTTTCTAATAGTGGTGCCGCATATGTTAATATTGATTTCATCTCTCTGTTTCTTTTTTTTTCGCGAATCTGGTTGTATTTTCTTTCATCAAAGATCAGGGTAGCAATTCTGATGATTAAAAAAAAAAGATGAAAAAAAGTGAGTTTACAATATTAAAGCAAAAAAGAAAAAAAAAGTACCTTATTGTATTATTGCCTAATGTTTTGGTGTGAATTGAATAGATGCATACACATCAACAAACCGGTCTGTTTAAAATGCCAAATAAGTGAGTGTGCCAAATTATTACTGAATATAGTCTTATTATAATCTGTCATCAATGTGAATGTAGTAAATACATTCTGTAAGTTTTTGTAACTAAATGTACAGTTTGATGGCCTACACAGTGACTCGACATGCGATTCTCTATTTAGCTTTTTATTTTCCGTTTGGTTTACAGTTCAGCACTAATAGCATCATTTTATTTCATTTGCTTTTTTGGGTTTGTTTGTTTTACCCTCGTATTTCCATTTCCATGGCGTCGCTGAGGTTATATCCTACTTAGAGCTACACACAGATATCTACTTCATTAAATTAATTAATGAACTGTTAAAACATTTAACCATCCGGGCTCCAAATCGCCTTTGTTTGTTTGCTGTTTACAGTAGGCCTGTTTGGTGCTATTGGACATTCAATTGGAAGTCGACAATGAGCACTGTTGGTCAATATTTATTACGTTATATAAAAATCATTTAAAATTATACCTAATAACTGTAACACGTAGGTATTGCCCATTATGAGAACATATACTGTCGGTCCTCTGAATCTTAAAGGTGAACTTAAATATTTGCACATTTGGAGATTTTTAAGTGTTTTTTTCTTTCATTGTTTTATTTACTTTTTTTTTCTCCATCATATATAATCCCATTGGTTTTTGCCTTGTCTCATGTTTTTTTAATAGAAGAGCAAATGTGTACCTAATAATATCACTAATATCAGTCTTACTTCTCAGTCAGTTTCGATCAATTCAATCTCGTTTTCAGGCAGTTCTGTCACTTTGTAAATGAATGTGTGCCAACTTGTTTATTTTTTGGGACTCTTTCTAAATAAAAAGTGACTAATAATGCTGTGTGAGCTTTGCTTTAAATGGAGATGCTGGGGCGTAAAAGTAATTACAAAAATGATGGTCACACTTTATTTTGAGTGGTTTTTAGATGAAATAAACACTAAACAGACTCTCAGTAACAATAACAACACAACAATAATATAGATTCAGTAGGTTATCGAGAGACTTTCAATTAACTGCATAAATAAAATTAGTTTATAATCTGATGTTTTTATTTATTTTTCTCTTTTTTTTTATAAGTTCATATCTGTAGATGTTTGACCTGAGAGGAACTGAACATGTAACAGGTTTAATACAGAACATCCTCAACAAGCTGTTATAGACGAACTGACACCATTCTGTACCTGGAAATTAGCTGGATTAGGTTTTGGGTTGAGGTTAGGGTTAGAATTAGGGCCAGGGTGAAGGTTAGGATTAGGTTTTAGGTTGAGGTTAAGGTCAGGGGTAGGATTAGGGCCAGAGTGAGGGTTAGGATTAGGTTTACAGGGTTAGGTTTTGGGTAAGGTTATATAAAGTCTACTATCTCTTCAAGATATTTACCGCTGTGTGTTCAGATGCTTCCCTACTGCTACTTTACTGATATGCTATTGATGTGTTACTGATACTCTGTTAAGAGTTTATCAATCATCTACAAAGAACCGCTCAAAATAAAGTGATAATCTGGACATATTGAAGTTGTATAAATTAATTCTGTATATTCATTACAGTGAACTGAAACTCCTCCCTCGCCAACTATCGGCCACTTCGTCACAATAAGACAAGCAAGTTTAAGCGTCCAGAGTCCATAACTGTAGGCTAGTTCTGTGCCCCAAAGTGACCTAATCTTATATTTTAAACTTCAACCGAGATATTAAACTCTCACATTTTGAATTAATCCCATCACTGTGTATCTCATTTGTATGGTTAGTAAATTTTTAGCACCATCAAATCTATTAGTGCACAAAAATCAGTCAAGCAAATTTTCCCATCATTACTGACACCACCATTCTGAACACACACCATTAGCTAAATATGCTAACATGGCTAACTATGAATGGAGGCTAGTAGAAGTAGGTAGAGTAACGTACACCTCTCCTCACAAGATTGTACGTGACTCATATCTGGAGTTATGAGGCTATGAAGAGGGACTGAGATACAGATCATCTGCCTCTGACCACGTGGAACTGGTGCATTCGTGTGTCCATCCACATTTTGTGTTAAACTGACCAATGGGCACTCAGGAAATCTCTAAAGACTGACCCATCACGCCGGAAACCCTTCAATCTTCATTCAGTCCACATCGGAGGCACATGAAATGGTGTGCAGAGAATTTACAGCTGCTGAAGTTGCTGCAGTGGTTTTGGAAAGTAGTGATGAAGATAACGGAGCATTTTGATATGAAACATATGAGTATCATGTTATATGAAGAGCCTTCAAAGGAGAATTTCAGAAGATATGCACTAATACACAAATCTAGAACATGTCCTCAGACCCCAAAAGATTAAAAATCAGAGACTTCAAGAATTTTTCACACCACATTATACATCTTTATGTATTGTACAGACTCAAAACGAAGGTCTGCCTCAATGTATAGGTTTCAAATGATCTCGAAATTTTGACAATAATAGATAATTCACTCACATCCTCAAAAGACTCGGCCTTCACGAAGTTTTGACTGAGTTCTCTTTGAATTCTCTTTCAATCATCAAATTCATCCACCCGGGGAAGGAGGCCAAAAACACAGCCATGCTTTAAAATGTTTTGCACAATTACACATTTCCATCAGAGAGGTTGCAAAATCAATTTCAAGACAAATGAAGAGATAGCCACAAAAAATGCAGAAAGGAAAAAGAGAAAAAGAGGAATACAGAAAGGGGGAAAGAAAGAATACAAAGTAATAGAGTTATATATAGAAATAAAACAGGCAAAGAAAAAACAAATGCAAAAAAGGGAGAGAGAGAAAAGAAGAAAAGAAAAAGACTGCAAAAAGAGAGAGAGGTTAGACAAAGAGAAAAAGCAAAAGAAGGGAGAGAAAGAGATACCGATAAAAAAAAGGAAGAGAAAAAAAGAAAAAGAAGAGACAGAGAGAGAAAGAAGAGAGAGAGAGGAACCTAACTTCTAAGTATAATATCACTCAAATGTTAATCCCAGATTGAGTTTATAATTTTTTGCGATTGTAGCCTTAAAATAAAAAATTAAAAGGCTAAATAGTGAAGAATATAATAATGTTAGATTTCAATGCACACAGTCACTAAGAGTTACTGCTGAAGAAGCTGTTTAAATGGTCAGAAAGTCCATAAAAATGACTGTGTGTGTGTGTGTGTGTGTGTGCGCGTGTGTTTCTCTCTGTGACGTCTGTGCGGTTGTGTTAATGAATGTCACACTTCTCCCTGAGATTATCCCCCCTTCTTCTCTTTCAGCCCATATGCTGCTCAACAATTCCACACACTCATTTTCCATTTCACCTCAGAGTTAATTACGGTTTATTAAAGTCATGTAGCTGCCGCGCTCCCACCTGAACTGCAGGTAATTAGGACAAATCGACCATCAGGTATGGAATGGGGACACATTGGGGAAAATAACAATATACAACTGAAAGAAATCTATGCCATAGTGCTTTTGTAATCACATATTTCAGCCATTTTAAGGTGCACAGGTGTTCAGTTGCACACAGTCAGATTCTGTAATCTCCATAGAAAAGCACTGACCAATAGAATGCTGAGCATCTGCACATGAGCCTAAGGTCACCATGCCCAATGCCAAGCATGGGTTAGAGGGGTATAAAGGAGGATCGGGCTGTGGTGCAGTGGAACTGCATTCTCTGGAGTGATGGAGCTCCAGAACTGACCATCCAACATCAGTACCTGACCTCACTAATGCTCAATCAAATCCTCACAGCAATGTTCCAACATCTAGTGCAAAGCCTTCCCAGAAGAGTAGAGGCTGATATTGCAGCACAAGCTCACTATTAACACCCTTCATTTCAGAAGAAACACAGGAGTCTACAAACATTTTAGGTTTCTAGCCCTGAACTGTATTTTCCTCTCATTGGAGAACATTTTATAGTCATTTTGTAGGCTTAATCCCTGTTTTTGTCATTTATCAATACCACTAAAAATAAAATCCAACATTGTGTCCTGGTATGGTAACCTCTCAGTTAAGCAAAGAAACAAGCTGGCCCAGGTGGTCAACCAGGCCAGTAAGATCATTGGAGACAAACAACTGTCACTCCAGAACTTACACATTCGAACCATAACCAAAAAGGCAATCCAGGTCTACAAGGCTGTGTGTGTGACAAATTATATAGATTTTGGTAATAATTTTATTTATTTTTTTAACCTCAAACATGACTGCAATAAAAGTAGTTATTGGTCTAAATCATAGAAAACCTTTAAAAAAAACTAAAAACAAACAAACAAAAAAAAACTAAAAAGAATTTGACATAATAAGTGAACATGGATAAATGTGCAAAATGTACCATTAACTCCCCAGTCCATATACGAAAACTAAACTGGATAAACTTTGGAAACTGTTTGGAAATCATCATGATTTGCGGTTTAGCTCCACCCTTTCCTATTGAAGTGATAAGAAGTGTTGTTACTGCAGATGAGGAAGCCAAGAAATGAATTGTGACTCTTTTGGTACATAAAATCAAACAAAAAGGATCTCCTTTTTTTATCAATCAATTAATTAATCAATCAATCGGTCAACCTTTATCTGAACTTGTAGGGTGATGACTCTCATTACTATGTAGCTGAGCAAACAAACAAAAAAATTCAACAAGGGATTGAAAAGAGTAAATATGAATTGGTAACACTTTATTTGAATAGTCCACTTTAGATGCTTTGTAGATTCTTAATTTACTTTCAAGTTAAATTCAACTAAATATCTACTAAATTGACCATCATTTTCTTTAACTATAAACCTGGCTCTAATCCTAACCCAACCCTTAACCTTAACCCAAAACCTAAACCCAACCCTCACCCTGGTCCAAATCCTAACCCTAATCCCACCACTGTTTAGAATCAACTTTTTAAACAAAGTTTTAACAGATAGTTTGTTAACAATTTGAAAATATATAGTAATATAAATATAGAGTGGACTATCCAAATAAAGTGAGACCTTTTATGATAGTAAACATATAACAAAGAAAATCAATAAAACCAATGTGTGAAATTTCATGATGATTGGACCAATAGAATTATTGAAATATTTACCATGAAAAACCTCTTTACATTAACTTACGTTTTGCCTTCTGCTGTAAAGACATTATTTTGGGGATACTTATTTTTCTTTGGACAGCAATGGTATGTAAAATATGGACACTTTTATGATAAACATATTTCAGATACATTTTCAATAATTTACAATATTGTCAAAGCAATGTCACAATGAAACAATTTGTCTTTCGAGTGAGCTTATTTTTGACAAATGCACTTAAGATGTGAGAGCAAACAGGCAAGATTCAGAGGCTGAGTATTGGAATATGTGAATATTTTATATGGAAGTGCTCCCGGTCCTCAGAGACTCCGCCACTTCCCTGTGTGTGAACTTCAGAGTGTGCCTGCAGGCGCGTCACGAGCTCTCCGCAGACAGAATCAGAGATGATCATTGTGTTTCCTCACTTCCTTAATGAAAAATAGAGGAGTTCAGGCCAGCCGCTGCAGACACGCTGCTCTAGCCTCCACACGGTCAGCCCTACAGGACAGAGACTGACCTAAAGCTTCAAACATTTCACTTCTCAGACAGAGCAGGGCACATTTCTAATGTGCCAATCTTAAAATACTAAACTTATCACCCATCACCCACCAAAGGCTATTTAACATACTGATTAATATTCAAATAGACATCGTCCTGCGTTTCTTCTCAAATTAAGGGTATTAATAGTGAGTTTGTGCTGCAGTAACAGCCTCTACTCTTCCGGGAAGGCTTTACATCAGATGATGAAACATCGATGTGAGGATTTAATTGAGCATTAGTGGGGTCAGATACTGATGTTAGACAGCCAGATCGATCCAACTCCTCCCAAAAGTACTGGATGGAGCTCCATCACTCCAGCAAACACAGCTCCACTGCTCCACAGCCCAATGCTGGGGGGCTTTATACCCCTTTAGCCCACGTTTGACGTTGGCCATGGAGACCTTAGGCTCATGTGTGGCTGCCCCAGAGGGTTCCATTCCATTGGTCAGTGCATCACTAGCTGAATGTCGTAACAGTAAGAATGAATGAGCTAAAAAACAGCTGAACCTATCAAGCCAAAAAAGAAGAAAGGGGATAATTCAATGAGAAGATAATCCATTCTGTCAGCACTAACTTCAATAACATTACAGCTTTCTAGTGATGTGCCACAATATAAATAACAAGTTGAGTCAAAGTTTCATTATATTTCACTTTTTACAACAGGAATTGTCACAAAGCAGATTTATAGACAAGTCTGGGTCTGAGCCCCCATGAGGAAAAACTGGCAAGAAAAAAAAAAGAAACCTTGAGAGGAACCAACGGGAACCCATTCTCCTGTGGTCCACACCGGATAGCACAACAATAGCACAAGAGCAAAATGAACAGAGAATAATGTTTTACCGTAAATATGAATTATTAACATACAGAAAAGGGGGAAAGCAGGTGAAACAGTGGCTCTGATTAAATAGCTTGAGTCTAATGATTTGGGGTGACCTGGCTGGCATCAACATTGGCATTAACTGTTACAGCACCATACTTGATTTAATTGCTCTAATGGTAAACTAGCACCTATAGCTAAAGTTAGCTATTGAACATCTGTTTTAAGAATTATGCTGCATTTACATGGTGGTGTATTGGTAGTGAATTAATGTGGTCAGCAGCGGCAGCATACAGCTCTGTAAATGCAGTCATATTTGGGGAAATCATGGTTTTTGTTGAGTTGGAGTGATCCAGAACTGACCATCCCCAATTCAGTCATTTCCAATTCCACCCACTAGTTAGGACTTCCCCAATCACATGATACTACCAGCAGTAGGAGGACGAAAGCAAACACAGGCTCCCCCAAGACTTGTCAAGCACCACCGCATCTTTTCAAACTGCTACTAAAACAATGCCATTGGACAGCGCTCGGGGGAAAGCGCCAACTGCCAATTGTGTTACGACAGCCAACAGACGCCTGCACTGACTAGCATCGTGCTAGGTGTTGGGGGGAGGGAGGGCCATCCTATCCACCCAGAGAAAAAGGCCAACTGTGCTCTCTTGGGCTCCCGGGCCGTGGATGGCTGTGGGGCGATTGTGTTTTATCATAAAAAGTAATTTGAACACACTCTAATGTTTGTAATGGTGTATTTTCATTAAAGTTTGGTTTTGTTGGACGTTAACAGGCATGCCTGGACTTCAGTGCACATTTACAACTCCTGCATCTGACATCAGATCAAACTTTTGAAGGAACGCTCTGTTGGCTGCTTGTGAACACTGTCATTGCTGCTGAAATTTCCTGCCCTGATCCATTGAAAAACATGGAATATTCAGTGGTGGTCCCCCTCTGCTGTTCTTGTGGTTTGTGCATGCAACAAGCCGTAAGGCAGCTGGTAATGAAGCGTGAATGGCTGTAATATTTTCCAAAATTTAGCAGTGTCTGACAGTTGGGGGGTGAGTGTATGGGACGCATGTGTGAGACAAATGACTTGAGAAATTTGACAAAGCTGAAGTTGGCTTCTTATCAAAATTCCCTGTTTCACCTTAAATGGTGCAACAGTCAGCTGCCTGTACAGGTCCCAAAATTTAACAGTTGTGCCATTTAAGGTCGAGTGGAAAGTTCAAACAAGAAGCTGGCGAAAAAGAAGGCAACTTCACTTTTAGAATAAAGTCGTAGAAAGTCGTAAAAATAAAGATGTGAAACAACATTAAAGACTATTTTCGCTGGGCACAGAAACTGTCAGAAATTGTAATTATACTGTGATATAAATGTTTGCCCATACTGTCCACTACTGCTTGTATCCATGATTATTTTAAAGACAGTGTGTATGATTTAGTGGCATCTAGTGGTGAGGTTGCAGATTGCAAGCAGTTGAATTCTCTCCCTCACTCCTCCCTTTCCAAGCATGTAGTAGAACCTATGGTGGCCATCGGGTTTTCCTGTACTGAATTTGTTTTGCTTCTTCATGTTTTTGCTTCTTTGATGACGAGGATTCACCCTCCCTCGCTTGTTCTTGTGCTAAATAATAAGCCTGATCATCCATTTGTCAAAATTTGGGTTCTCAAACTTCTTGTAGATCTAATTGATTAGTCAGCATTGACAGAGACCACTGATTCTTCTTCTTTCTACGTCTTCCAGCCGGGGCTACAGCACCACCAAATTCAAGCTGCTGCTTCTGTGTAGAAGTGCAAAAAGCGCCCTCTAGAGCCACTGTTCGGATTGTCCACTCTGGGCTACTGTAGAAACATGGCAGTGCAACATGGTGGCCTCTATTGGAAGAGGAGCCGCTCCCTATGTTGATATGAAGGCCTAATTCAAAAACACAGCGATTCATAATTACAGCTGATTATACACTAATGAAAACATGGCTTTGTGTACTATATCCTATTTCTGCTAATGGATCCCTCTAAATCTCACCGCACCTTTAAATAGCAATATAACTGCAGCCGTCATTAAATAAGATACCCAGTGTTACGTGAAGGGAATGTTAACTTGCTAATGTCACTTTATGAAATAAGGTCCTAAAATACATCATAAATGACTCAACACAGAGCATGTCCAACCTCATAGTCTCCCCCCAAAACAACATCCCAGGTTATATGTAAAAGCCGGTGAAGTTCTCAGGCAGGTGCAGAAGTGCTGCAGTCATTAGTGAAAGTCTGGCAGAGACATTCGCTCGTCAGAGACAGAGGAACAGTGGGACTGGCCTGAATCTGCCAGAGCACATTGGAGCCACCATCAGAGCAGCCAGCCTCCGCTTTCATCCTTTCATTTTAATAAGCTACTCCACACTCCTTCATCTGAGTCTTGTTAAAAGATAGAGATGAGAGGACGTCAAAAGGCAGACGCAGTATTCACCAGCACTCAAAGAAAACGTTCAGCGTATGTGTCATTAAAAGGGACACATAGGATAAAACGGCTCTCTTAAAGGGGTGAAATCGGGCTGCCAATTAGAGGCGAGAGATAAAAAAATGATGCTTTTATCCCTTTGCTGGTGATGTATGACACTGCAGACAGTGACAAAAGTGCTGTTGTGACTTAGACCAGAAAAATAACAGCAAATTAGAGAACACTGTGCACAACTCAGACAAGGCATGTGCACACACAACAGACATATCAACAAACAATACTTATAATTAGTATTTATGTACATTAGCATAATTTGGTGGCAAATGGCGAGACCTCAGTCAGGCTCCCCAAGAAATGCAATGAATTTATTTAAAAGTAATGCATTTGAGAAAAATGATGTAATGAATTTCCATGACTGAAATATGTTCATCATTTTCACATTAATAAAATATATTACATCAACACAAGAATGTCTTTTGCTTATTTTTGGTAATAACTTTGTTAATGTAATACATTTTATTAGTCAGATTTTTATTAAAACCAATCTACAATTATTCTAAGACTGTAAAAACTCCACACACTGCAGATTCATACTGGATTAAAATCACTCCACAATTATTATTCTAAGACTGTAAAAACTCCACACACTGCAGATTCATACTGGATTAAAATCACTCCACAATTATTACTGTCAGATTGTAAAAACTACACAGACTGCAGATTCATCCTGAATTAATTACTGAAAATGGTGGTTTCAGGAAAAAAACATAAAGTATTGATGGATAATAATCAACACTAAAGATTAGACCTGCAGTGGGTGTGATATATAAACAACAGCAGGACAAATAGCATTCAAAACTTTGTAACCTTTGTTACCTAATAAGATGAGATGATAGGTCTAGTTAAACTCACAAAATTAAAAATTCACCCGTAATGGTTATCTTCAAAGAAAAAGCACAAAAAACCTGCGCTTTCTTGAAGAATAATGTACAATAAGGCTCCTCTGCTTTTCTTTAATCTAACAGTATATTTCATTTACAGTGAATATAGTTGCACATAGATCCAAAAGACCTTAACATAATAAAGCCTAAAGAATTGATCTCCATTACTCAGCTCCTAATGTAAAGCTTTTCTGGTATAATATGACCTTAATATCTCTCAATCTTCCAGCCATAGCTGGTATTGATTGACAGCTCTTGGAATCTAATCTGCAGTCATGGCTTTTTACTAGCATTAAATTAGTGTTAATATGTGACCCCGTCATTGGAAATGTTCAAAATAGAGATTGGGGTCATTGGTCATTGGGCCATTATGAAATAATTAGAATCCATCCAGTATAGACCTTCAGGTCCAGTCTTATTACAGTAATGAAGGCAGGGTACATGGAGCTGACCTGCATTTTAAAGCTACACATGTTTGTGGTTCGTTGTAATATATATATATATATATATCAATTTAAGAGCATGTTTTAATCAGACTGCAATTAACTAACTGACTAACTAACAACTTAACTATCTAATTAAATAAATAAACAAATAAATAAATAAAGACAGAAAGAAAGAAAGAAAGAAAGAAAGAAAGAAAGAAAGAAAGAAAGAAGAAATGATTGCTTACCAGCCCTATATTAGCATTAGCAAAAACTATTTTAGCATCTAAAATGTCATTGAAAACAATAGTAAAATCTCAGCTCTGTGAATTATTTTAACTGTTCTTATTTCTTGTGTTTTGTGTAAAGCTAACAGTGAGGCAGTGGTGCTTGAAAATTTGTGAACCCTTTAGAATTTTTCTATATTTCTGCATAAATTTGACTTAAAACTTCATCAGATTTTCACACAAGTCCTAATAGTAGATAAAGAGAACCAAATTAAACAAATGAGACAAAAATATTAGGAAAATGATCCAATGTTACAGATCTGTGAGTGGCAAAATATGTGAACCTTTAGGATTAACAGATAATTTGAAGGTGAAATTAGAGTGAGGTGTTTTGAGTCAATGGGATGGCAATCAGGTGTGAGTGACCACCCTGTTTTATTTAAAGAACAGGGATCTATCACAGTCTGATCTTTACAACACATGTTTGTGGAAGTGTTTTATAACATGAACAAAGGAGATTTCTGAGAACCTCAGAAGAAGAGTTGTTGATGCTCATCAGACTGGAAAAAGTTACAAAACCATCTCTAAAGTGTTTGGACTGCACCAATTTACAGTCAGACAGATTGTCTACAAATAGAGGGAATTCAAGACCATTGTTACATTCCCCAGGAGTGGTCGACCAACAAAGATCACACCAAGAGCAAGGCGTGTAATAGTCCACGAAGTCACAAAGGAACCCAGGGTAACTTCTAAGGAACTAAAGTCCTGTCTCACAGTGGCTAATGTTAATGTTTACGAGTCCACCATCAGGAGAACCCAGAACAACAATGGTGTGCATGGCAGGGTTGCAAGGAGAAAACCACTGTTCTCCAAAAAGAACATTGCTGCCCTTCTGCAGTTTGCTAAAGATCACATGGACAAGCCAGAAGGCTATTGGAACAATGTTTTGTGGACGGATGAGACCAAAAGAGAGCTTTTTTGGTTCAAACAAGAAGCGTTATGTTTGGAGAAAGGAAAAACTGCATTCCAGCATAAAAACTTTGTCCGATCTGAGAAACATAACCAATATTAGCTCTTATTATGCCACTGTGTTTTGTGTAGAATGACTGAGAGTGTGACACATGCTGTAGATATGAATTCTGCATTTCCACAGCAGCCTAACAGCTTTGTGAGGACACCTGCAATAAATCATGGACGCTGCTAATCTGCCCAGGGACATTTTTATTCATCCTGTTTCATAACCATAATAAACAAAGCACATCTGACTGACCTGTTTAAAGGTACAGGCAGGCTTTTTCTGATTTTAGAAGTGTACTTCTAAAATCATATATACATATATATAATCATCTATACATATATATCATGTATATATAAAATTATATATACATGATATATAAGCATTAGTTATGTGTGAGGGAATGTGTTATTATCTTTATTCCAATTTGGAAGTGGCTGAGAAACAATCCAGGACCAGATTTCAATCTTCTTTTTTGTCATACAGCACATTTAAACTGAGAGTGGATAAATCCAAATCCCTTTGGAGCTGGATTAGTTTTACTTGGGGAGGTTTGATCATTTGAATTATTAGTGCTAAGATCTGTGATTTTAATCCAGTATGAATCTGCAGTGTTCGTAGTTCTTACAGTCTGACAGTAATAATTGTGGAGTGATTTTAATCCTGTATGAATCTGCAGTGTGTGTAGTTTTCCAGTCTGACAGTAATAATTGTGGAGTGATTTTAATCCTGTATGAATCTGCAGTGTGTGTAGTTTTTACAGTCTGACAGTTATAATTGTGGAGCGATTTTTATCCAGTATAAATCTGCAGCAGTGTATAGTTTTACAGTCTGACAGTAATAATTGTGGAGCAATTTTAATCCAGTATGAATCTGCAGTGTGTGACAATAATAACTATGGAGTAAACAGTCAATAATTGTAGTCCTGTTTCAATCCACATCACGCTAACGAAATAACAAACTTTGTTAATACAGTTCTAATATTTAATAAATGATAAATAAAAGTTTTAACCACATTCCTTTAAGACTTTTTTTGAAACATTTACCATGGTTTATTTAACTTGTTTGCCCTGACTTGGTGAAAGCTTGAACAGTATGCTGATAAAAAGAAAAAAGGTCTGGATTTGTTCCCATGTGGAGTGTTGTTATTGTTATTGAGTGTGTCCTTGTGGTGTAATGCTAATGTGAACATCTGGACTATCCAGGCTGTCAATGGGGATTATTTATCAAATCCGACAATTTACAAAACCTCTTCTGAGAAAACCAGTCCAGCTCATACAGTGCTGAAGTGGTTAGTCCTGTAACTTTGTTACTGTTCCTTTAAGAAGAGCTACATCCACTGTCTGAGAAACAGAGCCATCAGATGTTACACTTTTGGCAGACTTCTTCTCGACCCCTGACAGCCTGATGTGATTTATACACCTCCGTCTCATCACTCAGTCGGGTGAAGACAGGGAGTCTTCTTTCTGCAGATGCCAGCTGCTCTTTCAGCAAGTCTGTATTTCTGTAAAACCTCTGCTAACTGGACCAACTTGAAGAATGGTTGTTTACTTAGTTTAGTTTGCCTGCCTATGTAGGTGAATGGGTTACAGCTAATGTAAAGACGTGGACCCATGGTGGCTGGGAGAAAAAAATGAATAAACTAGAATAATATAATAATGAATGATAAATGGTATTAATAAATGCTCATGGGACTGCACACAAGTACAACCAACAAACTACAACCTGTGCAAAATGCAGCAGCAAGAATGTTAACATGGACACGAAATCAGGATTATATTAGAGCAGTTTTAGCATCACTGCACTGGCTGCCTGTTTCCTTTAGAATCAACTAAAAAGAATTTACTATTAGTTTTAAATCTCTTACTGGTTTAACACCTTCATACATTTCTGAGTGCTGATAGATGATGTTCCAAATCGGGCTTTAAGATCCTCTAATGCCTTTTTCATATTCTTAAAGAGCGGAGAGGCAGCATTTTGTTTTTATGCATCAAAGATCTGGGACACATTACCAATAAACATCCATCAGGCTCCTTCTGGAAATGTTTTTTAAAAATATTTAAAAACCTATTTCTTTACTTTAGCATTTAACTAATTTTTATTGTCATTTGTTTTTACTGGAATTTTAATATGACTTTTATTTTTATGTTAGTTGCATTTTTATTGTAGTTTTTCTTTATTTACAGTTTTATCTGTTGCTTTTAATTGTAATTAGTAATATATTCCCTTTCCTGCTATTTATCATTTGATTATTTTGTTTTTGACTATCTTTTTCTCTTCTTCCTCTGTTGTTTTTACTTTGTATTGTGAAGCACCTTGAGCTTTTTAATGTATAAAAGGTGTTATATAAGTAATCATTATTATTATTATTATTATTATTATTATTATTATTATTATCAACAAGCAGGCATCAACCTCATATGTAATGGTAACATTAAATTATAGCAGGAGACAAAAATGTTCTTGTTACCCACAGCACGCAGGAGAGGGGTTAGATTATTGATCTGGCTACTGGGGCCAGTGCCAAAAAAACTGACTGCCAGGGGCCTCCAGATGGCTCAAATACTTGGGACAGTCCACTGCAGATGCAAACATTTGATGAACAAACAGCCCTTGAATATGTACAAATGACTAAATAAAAGAAGAAATGGCATCTGTTTTCATTATTATTGTTTTTAATTGACACTCTAAGTCAGTGTTGATACTTAGAAAGAAAGACACACACTTAACAGATAGCATAAGTGCAATACAATGCATTTCAATAAGTACTTCAGTAAGATTAGTGCTCCCTTAAGTTAGCAAGGATAGCGGGAACTTTGACAGGCTCGAAGTATGGATCGGGTTTTGACCACTGCCATTAAGTAGGGATGGGGGGGGGTATACAGTAATAACTGTGGAGTGATTTTAATCCAGTATGAATCTGCAGCAGATGTAGTTTTTACAGTCTGACTAATAACTGTGGAGCGATTTTAATCCATCTGCAGTGAATCTGCAGCGTGTGTAGTTGGCATGCATCCCTCAGGCTCAGAGGCCTCTAGGGATTCCATTTCCCAGAATCCCCTGGGGGACCACATGATTCTCAGCCCTCCATCTCACTCCAATCACCGCTCTCTGTCACATGAATACTAACTTGTTACACCTGTTCTCGTATGATTAGCTTAGAATAAAGCCCGGGCTTTTAGACTACTTCAGTGTGAGGTATTGCTACTTGTTATGAGAGCTACTGAGTGTTATTCTTCTGACTGTTGTGGTTTTTCTGGTTTTGACTCTGTTTTGCTGTTTTGACCTTTGCCCTTTTTGCCTTTGCCCTTTGGACGTTTGCCAGGTTATGTTTGTCTTTTTGTGTCTTTTGTCTTTGTTAGATTCGACCTTTGCCTGTTCTTTGACCACGTTTTTGGATTATGACTCTAACATTAAAGCCTCACTCACTCTTTTTAACCATGAGCATCTGAGTTATTCTGCCTTGTTACAGTAGTTTTATAATCTGACAGTAACAACTGTGCAGCAATTTTAATCCAGCATTAATCTGCAGTGTGTGTATTTTTAAAAGTCTGACAGTAATAATTGTGGAGCAAATTGAATCCAGTATGAATCTGCAGCATGTGCAGTTTTTACAGTCTGACAGTAATAATTTGTTGAGCAATTTTAATCCAGTATGAATCTGCAGTGTCTGAAAGTAATTACTGTGGAGTAGTGCTGTTCCAATTCACCTCACGCTAACAGAATAACAAAATCTGTTAATACAATCCCAATGTAAATGTTTTAAATTTGCCAAATGGTCCACACAGCTAAACATTGCCTTCAGGTAGGGAGGGGCTGGTCCATTTTTTGGCTTTGTAGGCATCAACGTTCTAAATCTGATGCACATACAGGACACCAGTGAAAGGAACATGGCAAAGGAGTGACATAAGGGAACCTGTGTTCTTTAGACTAGCTCAGAAGATATCAGATACTTTGTTATGTTGTTTGTGATACAAATCATTGAGCAAAACCAAATTACGCCACTGCTAAGAGCATGGCTGTCCATGTCTGCCCCGTTCGCCCCCAGTTGAGCCTTTTCAGTGTTCAGAGCTTGCCGGCATTGTGTGTGGAGCTGAGAGGAAAAATAAGACCTGCTATCCGCTGGCCCGGTTGTCATGGAAACAGCATTAGCAGTGCGTGGGGGGAACAGGATGGCGGGCTGGAAGTGTGATTTGCGAAGACGCCGCTGTCATTTTAGTCATTTGCGCACTGCACTCACAGGCTATCAACACCTTTTCAGCACTGCAGAGTTGCGTAATAATCTCTTTTTGATGGGGAAAAAAAAAGACAAAAAACAAAGAGGGTTCAGTATATCTGCGGTGCAGGATGCTCATTAATGCACAAGTTCAACTAGTGATCGCAGCCTCACACCAAGCAGGTTTCTATGGTAACCCCTCCTGTGTAGTGGTTAGTCTGTGCATGCATAAGAGATCTGGCATTGACGTGAAAGCGTCTGAGTGCATGTCTGTGTCAGTGAACATGCTGAGGCCGTCGTGTATGATGCTGTATGCTTAGACTGGCATGAAACACAGGAAAGAAGACAACAATGTATACATTCTCTTTTTCTGTTCATACCAACACAGCATTGCTACTGGGTTGGCTGACTGCTCTATATTTTGTATAATTACAGACAAAAAGGCATTTCTAAGTCACAGAACATCCATCATTACTTATATACTGTATATCATTACTGCCAGGATGAAACTCATAGTATATACTATATAGACAAAAGTATTGGGAAACCCCTCCTAATTACTGAGTTCAGGTGTTTCCTGGATAAACAAAGGAGTATGGGTCGTACTGATGAATTCAGTGACTTTAAACATGGCACTATCATAGGATGCCACCTCTGCCACAAGTCAGTTTGTAAAATTTCACACAAACTCACAGAGTGGGGCTGCCAAGTGTTGAAGTCTGCAGTGCCTATCCTCTGTTGAATTACTCTGATGAAATATATTGTGTGGAGTGATGAATCACGCCTCTAATTCTGGCAGCCAGATGGATGAGTCTGGGTTTGGCGAATGCCAGGAGAACGTGACCTGCCTGACTGCACTGTGCCGTCTGTAAAGTTTGGTTGAGGAGGGATAATGCTATGGGGTTGTTTTTCAGGGGTTGGCCTAGACCCCTCAGTTCCAGTGAAGGGAAATCTTAATGCTTCAGCAAACCAAGACATTGTGGACAGCTGTATGCTTCCAACTTTGTGGGAACAGTTTGGGGAAAACCCTTTTCTGTTCCAGCATGATCTTGTAGAAATCCACAAATCTTGGAAAAAAGCTTACCAGAAAAGTGAAAGCCGCTATAGGGGCAAAGGGGGACCAACTCCATATTAATGCCTATGGATTTAGAATGGGATGTCATAAAAGCTTTATTGTGCTGTAAATGCACTGTAGTTTAAATTTCCCCTTTTAAAAAATGTAATTTATAATGGCGGCCTAACACTGGACAAACAAACAATTGTAAGTTGGTCAAACAAATTAACCTTAGTAAAGTGACTACACAAGCAGCTGTTGACAAAACTTAGAAATCCTAATGCATCATGCTGCCTTGACATTTTGTGTTCTTTCAACAGTTTTGCAGTGAAGAGGGAATACCGTAGATGAAATGATGTCAATGTTTTCCTTTCAGATCGTCAGCTGAAGCAGTCTGCAGTCCTTTAATAGCCACATTCTTCATGCTCGCTTACACACACACACAGCCGTAAAGTTAAATGGTGTGTCTCTCAGCAGGAGTGACATGTGATTTGTGTCAGTCTGAAGGTCTGCTGGAGTGTATCATTTTCTGCTCTTCAGCAAAAAAAGACAAAAGCCCTGTAGCTAAAAGCCTGCAGAAAAGAAAGAACTCAATGCTCT
Source organism: Colossoma macropomum (assembly GCF_904425465.1). NCBI lineage: Eukaryota > Metazoa > Chordata > Actinopteri > Characiformes > Serrasalmidae > Colossoma > Colossoma macropomum. The sequence goes on from NW_023494788.1 coordinate 35,989,994, forward strand.
ATTCTGTTCTTCACCCTGTTCCTCTCCTCTGGCTCAACCCTTAAAAAAGCCATTACTGTCTACCTCAGTGCAGGGTAGAACAGTGACTATTAGAGCCAGGCCTTCAATTTGAGCCATAAATGTCAAAACCTGGTCAAAACATGAAGAAAAAAAACACACCTCTATGATAATGCTAACTTTGGCTAGCATCCCTATAGGATTGTTGTAGTTTATTAGCGCTAAGCTAACAGTGGTTGTGTTTACATGCAAAGAGTTTTGCCAATCCGACTGAATACACTCTGATTATGGATTAAGACTGAGGTGTTTATGTGCTCACTCTACTCGATCTGATGGAAAATCTCCATTTACATCAACAATAAAGTAATCTGATCTAAAATTACATGCATGCTTAGAGTACCACTTAGTGTAGATGTTACCATGACAACGAGCATCACGTGAGTCAGAGTGAGACCAGCAGCAGTAAGCCATGCTTATGTTTTTAATTACTTTAAAATGATGTCAGACTCAGGAAAACATATTTCACATGCACTTATTAAAGAAGGGTGAGAGGAAGACGTCATATTCTGAGACACCCATCCCACTGCCGTCTGTTAAAGCTCAAAGCATAAACTTCGTCTCCTCTGCAGACCAGTTTCTGCTCCTGCCATGTTGAACGTTATAAACTTTCGCTATGATGCGACGCACATGTGCAGAATGTGCTTAAACTTTCTGATTGGGAATGTAATCAGATACAGGTGTTTACATGACTACTATTCTTTTATTTAACTAATTATTTACAGGATTACCCACCTTATTCAATCGGATAGAAATTGTATTCTGAAAGGTCTCAATTGGACTAGTCCATTCTTTAGGTGTGTACATGGACGTATTCTTTTCCGATTGAGCTATTAGTCGGATTATTAACAGATTATTCGGTTGCACATAAACGTGGCTAGTGACTTGCATTAATATTTTTTGGCAGTTCTAGATTAAAAAGAAATATTTCATGTTTTTCTTGTGAGGATTTCACAAATATCAGCACATTTCATCCTTCTCTATTTTTGCAGATTTTTGTTTTTCAACGATCCTTTAGATTGTGTGACAATTTCAAGATAAATGGGCCAATAGAAATGTTCCAAAATCACTTGGAAAACCTCTTTATTTTTGCCTTTTCCTGTCAAGTTACTAGTTTGGTGATACATGCTTTTCTTTAGATATTTTGCTATTTTGCCTTGTAGCAGTTTTACAATGACTCTTTCGGTAGAGAGGCCTGGTACAAACTGCCACCACTGTTTTCCATTTCTCACAACTCAATGATTAGCCGCTCACAGTCCAATGTCAGTGATGTATATATAACTTCCAGAGGGTCTAGAGCACATGTGTCAGGCTCCAGTCCTTGTGGGCCACAACAGTGCAGACTTTAGCACACTTCCTCATTAAACACACCTGACCCAGCTCATTAGCTAATTAGCAAGGCCTTTATGAACTGAATTCAGAGCGTTAGATGAGGGTAAACGATAATCTCTGCGGCACTTTGGCCCAGAAGTTCTTGAAGGTTTTTGGCCCAGTTTGACATGTCTGGTCTAGAGTGACATTTTTGTCTTATGAATTAGGTCCTGCCTATTAAAAATAAAAACATGATTGGTTGATTCTTTTGACATGTCCTAATTATGCTGATACTTAATCTAACACATTTGGCCTTGTCTACCTAGCTACCACAGAGGAAACAATCCTGATTGTTCAAATTCAATTCAATTCAAGTCAATTTTCTGTTTATTTCAAGAATTTAACCCTTTTGTTTTCCACTAAAACTTAACAGTGAAAAATATTAGTACTGTAAAACTTGCAGACTTTAAATACAATCATGATTCTACTGACTAAACATGTATTTCTTTAGTTCTCTGAAGGCCTTGAAGGCCCTGAGCGTTCCCCTTTGCTTCAGCAGTATGTAGAACATAAGCAGAGCAGACAGGGCAAGTGTACATATATGTGTTTGTTTGCTAACTTTCATACATTTTTAGAACAAAAATATCCTGACTTTGTGGTCAAACCACTTGTCTTCCCTACAGGACCAACAAAAATACATACATTCAGACACTTTGAACTGCTGGCAGGTTCGGTTTATATATTCATGCTGTTTATGCCGAATTCTGACTGTACTATATGCATATTACAGCACAAATCGAGATTTATTAGACCTGGTGAATATTCAGCTGTCCAGTTTGGCTGAGCATGTGTCCACTGTAGCCTCGGATTCCTGTTCTTGCCTGACAGGAGAAGAACTCGATGTGGTATTCTGCTGTTGAAGCCCATCCACCTCAAGATTTGACTAAATCTGCTACTGTTACTTTAGACTTTCAGCCATCATAATCAAGTCTATCCATTCTCTTTTGACTTCTCTCATCAACAAGGCAATTCATCCACAGAATTGGGACTGGATGTTTTTCACACCATTTGGTGCAAACTCTAGAAACTGTTGTGCATGAAAATCCCAGGCGATCAGCAGCTTCTGAAACACCGAAACCATGCTGTGTGGCGCCAGCAACTATGTCGCAGTTAAACAGATCACATTTTCTCGCCATTCTGATGATTGATGTGAATATTAACTGAAGCTTTTGGACCAGATCCACAAGATATTATGCATTGCACTGCAGCATTGGAAATTGGCCAGTAAGCATACAAGAACAATATTATTATTATTACATATAGGTACTTACATACAGTTGTATGCAGAAGTTTGGGTGCCCCTGGTCAAATTACATGCTGTGTTGAGATATCTTCTACACAGGACACTCTTCTGCACATTTCAATGCACAATTACTGATTATTTGCTGAATTTACCATGCTAGGAAAATAAAGCAAAAATGTGGCCTGTGCAAAAGTTGTGTGTCTACACTCATCATAAACATTTTAGTATTTATTTCTGTTTACATTTATCAGAAGACCTCATGCCCTCCGGGTGGTGACAGATGTATGAGGATATATGTTTTTCTAATGAGTGGAATGCACCAGACATAGCAGGACCTGACACTAATGCACTGTATATATGTGTTTACTTACTGCAGGGACCAAATAGCCCCAGGATGAAAAAAGCATGAAATTTCCTGATGTTGCTTGTAGTCCACAGAGTCATTTGTTCCAAAATAATCTAGTGGTGGAATTTGAGATCCATTAAATTGTTTTCTAAAGAATCAGAATTACATATATCAGGGATTTACACCACTTCTGATCAGTGTTAACAAGACAATTTATTGAAAGATATTCATGATATTTTTCTTTGTTAGCATGTGGAATCTTTTTATTGAAATGTAAAGAAAGCAATCAGCCTCTCCATTAAATCACCATATGTTTTCTGAACACAGACACAGATGTGTTTAATGTCTGATTCAAATGGTGCATGAACAAAGACAGAAAACATGAACATGTCTGGAAAAGTTAAAGAATATGAAATGCTTTCAGGCTTAGAGAGTAATTAAACAGGTGTGCTATGCTGGGTCACGCTGTTGTGTCGCAACCACCTGCTGAGCTGAGTTCACCCTACATTGTACAAAAAAATAAAAATAAATAAAGAAAAAGGAGCCAAGAAATTTACATAAATTAATCAGTTTGTTTCACACACCTCCTCCACACTTATTCATTGCCCTCTGCGTGAATCATGTTGTGAATATGAGGTGTAATCCAGGAGCTCTCCTACTGTTTTGTGCCAATGACCTGCTTACCAATCAGTTCCCAACTGAATAACGACACCCACAAATACTGCAATGCTTTCATTGACGTATATAGGATTAAACCTGCTTTATATGACCAAAAGTATCCAGACAGCCCTTCTAATGAGTGAATTCAGTTACTTTAAGGTGTACCAGTTGCTGATTCAGTTATTCAATTGTGCACAGTTTGTATAATCTACATAGAAAAGCATTGACCAATAAAATGGGACACTCCAAAGCAGCCATACATGAGCCAGTCACCATGCCCAATGCTAAGAATTGGCTAGAGGGGTATAAAGCCCCCCGGCAGTGTGCTGTGGAGCAGTGGAACTGCGTTCTCGAGTGATGGAGCTCCATCCAATACCTTTGAGATGGTCCAGAACTGACTGTCAAGTCAACAACATCAATACCTGACCTCACTAATGCTCAATCAAATCCTCACAACAATGTGCTAACAACTAGTGTAAAGCCTTCCCAGAAGAGTAGAGGCTGTTTCTGCAGTAAAGAAGGACAAAATCCCTAAATATACAGTTGATTTCAGAAGAAACGTTGTCTAAAAACTTTGTACATACAGTGAACCTAAGTTATTAGACAAATCAACACAACCATAATATTGCCACAATGTTGTAAAGCCAATAGGTTCGCTGATTGCTCACATGGCCTGGTTGGCTCATGCTATTGTTTACAATCACACAATAGCCTAAGTTCTAAGTTAGCCTGAAAAACTGGACTACACAAACACATTTACCTAAGCTGTATAAAAGACTAATCCATTGGACTACATGAATACCAGCATAGTCCCTAAAATCTTAGTACATCATCCTAAATGTTGTTGGTAATTACTGCAGAGAGTTGAAATGCACCAGTCAATCGATCATTCCATATAGTAAGCAGTACTGAGTAAATGCTAAATGATCATGGCAGAGCTAATAAAACTGATTGCGAGGTATTGCTTCTCCTGTAGAGCTACTGAACATTTCTCCTGTGTTTTTGTGATTGCCTTTTTTGTGTTTGGACTGTTTTTCTGGATTTCTGGTTTTTCCCTTTTGTCTTTGCCCTCTGGTTATGGTTGCCTTTTTATACCTTTTTGCTGTTTTTGGATCTGACCCATGCCTGTTTACTGACCACGATTCTTGTCAAACCCTTTGATATTAAATATCTTGATATCTTTGATATATCTTTTGGGAGCATCAGGCCCTTTCTGTCATGGTACAATATAGAACATACTTCATTTTATGTAAGAAAATGTTTTTGTGCTGCTATGAAATCAGGCTAAAGTCCACTGTGGCATTCTAAAGTCTCTAATATAAAATATATTTTAAAATGTTTCATACTCCAGTAAACTGAAAATTAACACAAGAAAATTCCCTATAGCCTAATATTTCTATAGGTATACTATGTGAATTTCTACAGGATTCTTCTAAAAATCTTACAGTTAATTTTGACAATTACTACACAAATAAATACTACATACACAAGAGTAAATGATTATTATAAAAGTAATATTCAAGACTATAGAAATATTATATTTTTAGTTCTTTTTTGTAAGCATATTATTATAAAGCATATTTTCAGGCACTTCTTACTTTTATTTTATCAAGAAATATTTTAAATTGAGGCACCCATGTATCACTTCAGAACAAATTATGACTTGTTTCACCTCTAACATTGGATTAGAATAACTAAGATTATGTTTGTGATCTGCGTTTCTATTTACTTTCATCTAAATATCACAAAATTGGTGTGGTACCACAGAAGGCGCCGGGAAATGTCACAAAAACTTTGAGTGAGAGTGAGTTTTTACAACTCAGACAGTCCTGCTGGACACAGCTATCCTGTTTTAATCATGCAATAGGCTCAGAAACTGCTGTGTAAAAGATCTGTTTCAGGAGATCCAGGTTCAGTGCAGTGATGAGCTTCTACAGGGCCAGTGGTCTAACAAGCAAGCACGATGAACCAATGGCCACCAGGTCATGAGTTCAAATCCTGCGACTGACTGTGTACTCCTGGTTGTACCCTCGGGCAAAGCACTTAACCCCCCACTACCGCAGGTGGTGCTGCTCTGCTGGTGATGCAGTGTTGCTCTTAGACTGTTTCCTTTGAAAAATGGATGATTAACCCCTTAAAATCTCAGGCTTATTATTTAGTAATTACATGGACTTCAATACAAACTGTTTGAGCTAGTTTTAGGTTATAGAAGTGTGTAGTAAAACTTTGGGTCTGCTGGTGGGCCCTGACCATTTAAGGGGTTGAAGGCCCATATCTTACATTTTTATTGTATTTTTTTTCCCCCAATTATCCAATTATGACATTTGTGTGGTTTTATGTACCCAAAACAGACACTGTTGTTTCTTACATGACCAATTTCAAACCTTTCTTTATTCTTTGGAATTAAGAAGGCTTTTTGTGTTACTGTGCCTTTAAGACATCTTCAGTGTAGATGAGCCGTGTTCTGATTGGATGCCCTGTAGTATACTATACACAAAAAGTGGTCTGTGCTAAAAGCTCAGAATGGGTGGGGCTAAACTGCTAAAGGCTGACTAAGTGGATATATGTAATTGTATCGTTTTGTTGTGACATCACAAAACCAGTTAATTCAAAATATTTTTTCTTTTTCTTTTATGCACTTTATGGACTGTGGAGTGAATGATGCATTTAAAATACACAATACATCAAACTCTTATGAGGGCCCCACAAAGTAGAACTTAACTTACATGATCATATCACAGTTAAACTAGTCATATTAAATTCTTAAAACAATCTCATAAAGAGAAATATTGGATTTGCTGCATATGTTTATATTTTGTGCTATTTCTTTGCCACAGTTGCTGCACTGTGTGAAAACAGCAATGGGCCAATGAAAAGATTAAACATCAGTGACTTTAGATTAAATTCAAATGAGTTCAGTCATGTGACAGTGATGGAATTGTGGCTAGCAGGTGGGAAATCATCTCTCAATTTCCCACCAAAGCCCCTCCATGATCCCTGTGGTTCTTCTCAGATGGAGGAACGGAGGGGCACTCAGGGGAGATTGGTTTTACTGTGTCCTCCAAGGCACACCAAGATTAAAGCTTTCATCTCTAATGGAAACCTCTGATTTATGCATGTAGATGTCTCAGCTGTCTGTACATACTGCCTGTAAATGCAGCCTGGCCATTAAAACAGCCATTTATTAATCCTGACGGTATATTTATCTTCAGCTCTCAGCCTCAAGGCTCTTCCTTGTTATGAAGAGCAAGTTTCGCCTTAATAATGATTTGTTTTCTTTTCTGAGTTGACGCTCTTTAAAATACAATTTTCTAAATGATTCTCCTTGGAGAACATAAGCTACCAGAATGCATAGTGCCAAGAGTAAGGTTTGGTGGAGGAGGGATAATGGGCTGGGGCTGTTTATCAGGGTTTAGGCCCCATAGTTCCAGTGAAGGGTGATGTTAATGTTGCATTATACACAAACATTTTAGACAATTATATGCTTCCAACTTTGTGGCAGCAGTTTGGGAAAGGCCCTAACCTGTTTCTGTTTGTGCCCCTGTGTATAAAGCAAGCTCCATAAAGACATTGGCTGTGCTTGAAATAGCCTACTACATACTTGCATACTGATTCTGCCCAAAAGTAGTAAATAGTATGCAGCATATGACCAACATGAATTTCTCCAGTACGTCAAAGATAGTAGGATGACAGACTGCTCCAGCGAAATATCTCAGTACACAGCCAGAGCTATCTGTGATATACTGCATCCCAAAATACATTGAGGTCATTCTGGGAGGACGTAACCACTGACTTAACCACCTGGATATGTTTAATAGCTCTGGATTCAGTCTTTCTTCCCTACTTTAAACAAACAAAAAATGAAAGAAATTGCCCAAATGCTACCGCACTCCGTGCAAAGCTGAAGCCACACTAGGTTTCTCTGCTGATCTTGAGGTGGGTTTGCTTACTTTGTCTATTTAAAAGTTAACTTTCTGCATAACATGGATAAAACAGTAACTTAGCTGAACAGTCCGCTCAGCATCGGCTCTCCGTGTGAAGTCACACTGCTTATTATTCAGTCAAACTAGCTCATATTACCAGCTATGCATGTAATGTAAATGAGATGACTTGCAAACAGAAGAAAACAGGCGTGTTTGGAAACCACACAGGTTTACCACACAGACCAATTCAAAGATGATGTTTTTTTTTTGTTTTTTTAAGTTTAATTTTGGCTTTGTAGATGGAGAGAAAAGATAATCCTGTCCTTTGTCATTGCATGGGGTGTATTTTAACAGCCACACAAGCCCATCTCTTGACCAAAATATAAACATACATGCTGAAAAGTGCAATGGCTGCTGCACTGTAAAAAATGGCTTGTCAGTTCAACCTAAAAAAAAATTACTTCACGTAATAACAAGCAATTGAATTAGTTTTATTTAACTCCAAAAATGTACTTTTTATTGAAAGAATCAGTCATTTAAATTATTTATTTAAGTGGAATAAAACTAGTTAGTTTACTTGCTACCAAATTAGAGTCATTACACTGAGGAAAATGGGGCGGGTCTTGAGATGATTGGTCTGATTGGCTCAGTCTCCAATGTTGGCCGTCTAGTCGCACCCCTGCCCTGTAGTACAGCACACAACTTGTGTAGCGTACTGGATACTATACACTATACTTGTGATGAAGAGTAGCATACAGTATTCAGTTTAAACTGATGGTGTATACAGTGCGCAGTATGCTATTTCAAACACAACCATGGTTTGAGTTTGGTGTGGAGGAATTCCAGTGGTCTGCACAGACCTCAACCCTTGAGGGGACAAACTGGAACATTGATTGTGAGCCAGGCCTTCTCGTCTAACATCAGTGTCTGACCTCACAAATGCTCTTCTGACTGAATGAGCACACATTCCCATAGACACACTACAAAATCTTGAGGAAAGCCTTCTTAGAAGAGTGGAGGCTGTTATAACCTCAAAGCAGGGCAACTCCATATTAACACCCATGGTTTATGAATGGGATTTAATATACTTTTGGCCACAACATGTTTTTTTAAATACATCCATGACAGAGAAATACAATATGAGGGTGTTGACTTCTTAGAAGACTTTTTCTTTTTACCATTTTATTTTACTATTTTACCATCATCAACAATACATATAAACTCAGAAGACATATATAGGTTCACAGGTGGTTTTGGATAGGAAATAAAATGGCTATATTTGTGTTGTAGACATGGCAACCCCTGGTTCCTATCATCACCACTGTAAAGAAATCTCTACAATAAACCACTTCACATTCAACCACTTTGAATTATGCAGACATTGGAAAAATTGGGATTCCCCCTTAATAAGAGCAATACAGGGGTATTACAATGCCCCTCTATAGTGAAATGTTACTAATTGTTCTCTAAAGAACCATTTCCATAAATTAGATGTGTGAGAACCTTCTCAGAATGTGGGACGTGTGGAAGTGTGGAACTATTTTGGCAGCTTTATTTTTAAAAAATGTTTGGGAAAAGCTCATCACTTTCTCAGTTTTCCTCCTCTCCCTCCCGCAGCTTGTCTGTGGAGATCCAGGGTAACACTTGCCATATGGCGGATCTGGTGTGGATACTTGGTGCCAAAGAATGAACAGAAGGGCAGTGCCATGCTATGCCATGCTATAGCGTGAGCAGCCTGTAAGTGTGTCTGATCAGCCTGGCTTTACACTGGTGCTGTTTCACTCTCCAGCCTCAACATGGATTCAACAGCTATCAAGGCTAAATAAAGCTTCATTCACAGGAGGCAGGACTGCAGCCTTATTTAAAACCCAGGGAACTGTTTACTGATCAGAGAATTTTCCCTTTCACGCAGGGAGCCCTAATGAAAAATCTCTAATTAACCTCTTAAACTGCAGGTTTACTGTTCAATCTTAGAGGCATGATATTACTACTAAAATACTAATATGCAAAGTAATAATACATTATGTTTAAGCACAGACCTCCTGATTTTGCCTTCATATGTAGTTTTATTGTTCTATAAGTTTATCATTATGCTGTCCTGGGTCCTTCATATGGTGGCTGACAAGACCATATTTACAGTACAGTAAAAAAAACAAAAAAAACATCAGAACTACATTTTACAAACACACTGCAAATATAGAAAACACTGGCAACTCTGCAAAGCCAGCAACACAACGGAAATGAGCCACAACACAATGGAAATGTTTCTGGAACAGTCAAAGGGGATGGAATATCTACGATAGAAAATCACTGACAGAAGTAGATAAGATCACAGACACTCACATCCCAAGTTCATGGTTAACCTGGCTGGATAGTTTGCTATCTGACATGTCACAGCTGTACTGTGGTAGTTAATCTGGTATTACAATACAGTGACAGTAGAAATCTACTCAAATAAAAGTTAACTTACTTACTGCTGAATATTTGTGCTGCATTGAATTTAAAAGCCTGAATGGTTCCGTCTTCTTTGAGTGTCCTCCAGAAACATCTCCACTATGTTGTGACTGGCTTATCAATGTTTCTGAAGTTGGATGTGTTTCTGTATTTGGAGTGAGTTTGTGAAATGTAGCACCGGTGTCGTCATTTTGATGAAAGTGTTTTCTGAGTTTGCAACTCGCTTTTTATTCACAGTTTGTTGGGTCTTCTCAGTCACTGTACCTTCATCATCATAATCATCATCATTACCATCATCATTATGATGATGATGATGACCTCAGGATGACACATGATGAAGACGATGATGACCTCAGACTGACACACATAATGATTCAGAATGACACACAATGATGATAATGACCTCAGGATGAAACATGATGATGATGATGATGATGATGATGATGATGATGATGATGACCTCAGGATGACACATGATGATGATGATGATGATGATGATGACCTCAGACTGACATACATAATGATTCAGAATGACACACAATGATGATAATGACCTCAGGATGAAACATGATGATGATGATGATGATGATGATGATGATGACCTCAGACTGACACACATAATGATTCAGAATGACACACAATTATGATAATGACCTCAGGATGAAACATGATGATGATGATGATGACCTCAGGATGACACATGATGATGATGATGATGATGATGACCTCAGACTGACATACATAATGATTCAGAATGACACACAATGATGATGATGATGACCTCAGGATGAAACATGATGATGATGATGACCTCAGGATGACACATGATGATGACCTCAGGATTACACATGATGATGATGATGATGATGACCTCAGGATTACACATGATGATGATGATGATGACCTCAGGATTACACATGATGAAGATGATGATGACCTCAGACTGACATACATAATGATTCAGAATGACACACAATGATGATGATGATGACCTCAGGATGACCCATGATGATGATAACCTCAGAATCACACCCATGATGACCGCAGGATGACACGTGATGATAATGATGATGATAATGATGATAACTCAACAACTCAAATGTAGATGATGTTCTCAGAACCACACACACATAATGATGAAGATGCTGCCCTCAGAACCATCCTGAGTACAACAACAAATGCAACAACAAAAGTCGCATTAGGATTCTGTTTTAATGCCTTTGTAAGTTGTTATAATTTATTTTTTTTAAAAGAAGAAATTTCACCAGCAGGGCTCATTATGTATGCAAAATAAATATAATCTACAATGAATAATAATCTCTGAATTTAGACATAAAATAGGTTGAATAAGATTAGGATGAAACTACAATGCATTTTACTTGATTTTCGTTAGTATGAACATCCAAGCTTTTCTCAGAGCTGTTAGGGTCTATATGTAAGTTTGAGAGCAGCCCAGTTGAGTTCCCAGAAGTTGAAAGCCAGAGAGTGCATCATTGTCATTACTGTGTTTAGGCAGCTTTTCTAAGTGCTGGTATTTTCTAAGTGCCTGGAGCTTCTCCAAGTACATGTGCTTCTATTTTGGGCAAATGTAACTTTAATAAATGTATCAGATTTCAGGGGAAATAAGAGCACGCATCATGCTTGTTTGCAGTCTCCTCAGCCTGATCTGAAATGTTTTTTAAGGAAGTGTTTCCTTCAGATAACCAAGAGAGGAACAAATATCAGACCAAACTGCAACAGAACAGTTCCTGATTTAAATTCCACAGCCTGATATGAATTCATCATGGTTGTAACAAATATACAAACAATCACTGATTGAGTTTAGCCCCGCCCACTTCCATTGAAGTGATGCGAAGTGTTGTTCCTGCAGTCTGTAGCACAGTTATTCATGTGGAAGTTGTGGGAAGATGATTAAATGTTGTGCTGTTCCTGGCTGTCAGGAAGCAAATTGATTTCTGCAGCTTCTGATGTATCCACATACTGGAAAGGAGCAGCTTGAGGTCATTTTCTCATATGTTTCTAAGGATTTCAGTTCCAACTGGACAGTTTGTTCCATGTTTTGGCTTTGAATGAGCACAAAACCAGTCATGATAGGGTTATTCACATATTTTAATTTTAAAGGCACAGTAACAAAAACAGCCTGTTTAATTGTAAGTGATAAAGAGGTTTCTGGTAGACACTATGTAAGTGGATAAATATTAAGGGGAAAGGAAAAAAAATGAAGGTAAAACTTTCTATTACGGTCCTTTAATATCCAAGTATTGACCAAGTAGGTGTATTCTAAAGAACTGGATAATTATTTGCCAAATGCTGCACTCTAGGTTTTAGATATTAGCTGAGCAAGTATAAGATATAATCTCCAAAGTGTTATGTAATTATTTTTAAAATATAATGATACGTTTAAAATGATGATACATATCCAAATAAATAGCAAAGATATAATTAACAGTTCACAGCTGTTAAGCTGATAAGAAAGGTAGTAAAATATCTCATAAATATTAAGAGTAATAAGCTGATCAGTACAAATATATTCACATCAGAAATCAGAAACTCCTCCAAGTAGCAGGTAAGTTACATGGCGTAAATTTGCACAAAGTACAAAGATAGTTTTGTGAAATAAATGGTAAAGAACCCAGTAGAACCACAAGAACAACTGCTTTCTTTTACAGATTACAGATTCAGTTTATATAGCTAATATACAGCTTCATATTGTATAAGATTTTGTACTTTCTTTATGTACAATGTTTTTACACCATTTTTACTATCCACATTTCTTTTACCCAAAATGGTTACATGGAACTGTGGAGTTTGTGCATCACACTTAGTTTAATTTAAAATATCAGGCTTAAAACATACTAAGGCTTATTATTCAGTAACTACAGTGACTTAAATTCAAATAGGTTGTGGTATTCTTAGGTTTTAGAAGTGTGTAATGGCCTTTTAAGGGGTTAATATCTAGAATCTACAGGTGTCCAATTTAGTGTATGTTCCTTGGAAGTTACCATTATGTAACACAAAATATAACATCTAGAACTTAAGGGACTGTAAAAGAAAGTATTACCGAAATGAAATAAAAGAAGTGTATTTAAGAATCAGACACTACAGCTACACATATTAGCTCTGTGTTACTAAATATGTTACTGTCTTATTACAGCCTGCATCATTGTAATTCATTTGTCCTATTTAATTTTACATTGTTTAACTGCAGTGTGTAAAATGATGCTGCACTTTAAGTACCTGTGCCCTGTAATTGCTATGTACATTGTGGGATGCCAGGCTAATCCACCGGTATCAGTGATTCTCCACATCGCACCGCTTGACTCCAGCCCAGTTGAATGTAGACTTTTAGAGGACGCTTCTACAGAACACAACAGCAGCGGCAGGGCCACATGTGAAAGAGCCCAGCTGTTGTATAGGAAAGAGCAAACAGCACTCCGTCTCTCAGCACAGCCTCCTTAATGCCACCCCATGCCGCGCCTGACTCAGCGGGGTCCTCTATGGCTGACGGGTGCATTATTAATCCTGATGTCGAATTGATGGCTACTGCTGTGCCTGTTAAAAACAGGCTGGCCTTGTTCAAAAAACGTCCATGTATACCAATCACCAGGCTTCAAGGAGCATAAAAAAGGCAAAAAAACACCCTGTTGCCCTAACTAGAGAAAAATGGAATATGAATTAGAATAAAAAATTAGGTAACACTTTATTTTGACGATCCACTGTAGATGATGATGATGATGATGATGATAACTGTAGATATTCAACTAATTATATATTGAATTCAACTGAATAGTTCCCTAACACTAAACCTCACTAGTAACCTAACTATAAACTCAGCCCTAAATCTAACACTCACACTAACCTTAACCTCAACCCAAAACCTAAACCTAACTTTTATTCTAAACGTAACCTTAACCTCAACTCAAAGCTTAATCCTAAATCTAACACAATCTCTAACTTTAACCTCAACTCAAAACCTAAGCCTAGCCCTAAACTTCACATCCACTCTAACCTTTATTGTAACATTGACCAAAAACCTAAACTTAACCTAAACTTAACCTTAACCGCAACTCAAAATCTGACCAAAATCTGATCTGTCCTTAACTTAAATTTAACACTTACACTAACCCTAATCTTAACCTCAACCCAAAACCTAAATCTAAAACTGACCCTTTCTCTAAACTAGACCTTAACCCCTACACCTGAGCTTAACCCAAACCCAATATTCATTCTAAACCTAATCTTAACCCTAAACCTAGTCTTGAACCTAAACCTAATACTCACTCTAACTCTAATCTTAACCTCAACCAAAAACCTAAAACTGACCTAAATCTAAACCTAAACTTACTCTAACCCTAACCTTAACTCTAAACCAAGTCCTGAACCTAAACCTGACACTCACTCTAACTGTAATTTTAACTTTGATCAAAAACCTAAACTCAACCTAAATCTAAACCTCACTCTATCTCTAATCTTAACCACAACCGAAACCTAAAACTCAACCTAAATCTAAACCTAAACCTGATATTCATTCTAAACCTAACCTTAACTCGAAACCTAACACTCACTCTAACCCTATCCTTAACCATAAATCTAATCCTGAACCTAAAACTAACAATAACTCTAACTCTAATCTTAACCTCAACAAAAACCTAAAACTCAATTTAAATCTAAACCTAAACTTAACATTCAGTCAAACCCTAACCTTAACCCTAAACCTAATCCTAAACCTAACACATTCTAATCTTAACCTTAACCCTAAACCTAATCCTGAACCTAAACCTAGCACTCACTAACTCTAACCCATAAACTAAATGTAAAAGGAGCCCAGTTTCATAAACTTGCAGACCATCAAAGTAAAAGCAAAAATAAAAAAAGACTAAATCACATTAAAAATAGATAAAACCTTTTTTCATAAGTGCAATTCTCTGTTTGATACAACAAAACATTAGAAAATCCTCTGCTGCGTTGCTTGTTAGATGCAGTGCTTCTGCAATTTTCTGGATCTTCTCACACACTACATGATTTGTGTTGTAATCTGCATTGATTTACATTTGCATCACTGGTGAAAAGAGACAGATGCTGAAATATTAATTAAAAGCGAGTTCTGTCGCAGCGTCTGCGATACGCTGAATAACCTGTTGGCAATTTGATCTGCTGTTCATTCCCAAGACACACTGGTGCCTTGAGCTCACATCAGAAAGACACTCATAACAGCACTATGGCCTCAACACAGGCAAAGACATCAGCAGTGGATATATATGTTTCTCAGGGGAAATGACAAAGCAATACACATCCATAAATATATACAGTGTAATGTCTGAAATATGGGACTTGCAGCAAAAAGGAAATATGCATGCTGTATGAGGAGTAATATTCTCCATAAGCAGCTGCTAAGAATGCCACGTGCAGCTCATATGGGAGATATTGCATTTCCAGAAAACATATAATTGGCTTTTTTATCCTCTGGCTTTGCTTCAGTGCCAGATCCACTTTTGAAAGCTAAAGAACATACAGAAGGAACAATACCCGACCCATCTCTCAGAGGAGAGTGAAACAATGAGAAAGGCAGGTCAATATAAAATATACTGCTCTATATAAGGACACAGAAGGGTGTTTCTTATCTGTCTCCTTTGTATGCTGCTACACTCTCAGAAATAAAGGTACGCAACTGTCACTGGGGCAGTACCCCTCTTGTCAGTGGGCTGGCATCCTCAAGAGTACGTCTTTTAGACATATACATTGTTTGTACCTTGATGAATGAAAAATGTACCCGCACAGAACCTTCTACACATACACCTACATATTTCTACACATTACATTTAGACAGTTATTCATATAGCTGACACTCTCTTATCTGCCAGGATGCCAGGATGAGGCAAAGTGACCAGGAACATTGCAAGGATCACCTCTACCTGCCAGTGGTTGTTTTGAACTTCGTTTTTATTGCCCAGACAATGGACAGAGGCATTTCAGGTGTGCTATTTTTTTTTTATTTGATCTAATTTTATTTGTGTTTTAAGTGAAATATAAATGGGAAATTGCTTCAGTTACATTTTGTTTATTAAAAATTCTAGGGGTGCCAATAAATTGTGATACTTGTCAGATAAATATTTTTTGAGAAGGGTTTGTTTACCCATCTTCTTAATAAGTAGGAACCTGATGGAATGATCTAAAAGAAGCTAATTATATAAATATGATTGTTGACCTAAGACCTAACAGACAAATATAAAGCCTATGCAGTCAGGAAGGTTCATATTCATCTAATGTTGAGTAGTAAGAAACTGTAGTACCTGGTTATTTGATTGGAGAAATTAAGCTGGTCATAAATGTCAATACAGTTTTTAGCCATACATGACATGGCGAGTGTATCAACAGTGACAGAGAAGTCCAGTTTTAAAGACTGTTTAGCATGTAGATGGAAAATTCTGTATTGCTGAGATTCAGGTTAAGGTGATGGGAGGGATGGAAGAAAAGAGAAGTACAGCTGGGTCACGAGCATAGCAGTGCTATGAGAGGCCAATTTCCAGTGATTTTCTGTACAAGCACAACAGAAGTGGACCAAGAATTGACCCCTGAGGGACTCCAGCACTGAGGCGGTGGGTAGCTGAGAGAGATCCTTTCAATGCTACTTGGTAGGATCGATCCTGAAGATGAAAGAATCAAGAGAGAGCAGTGCTGCCAATGCCCATGTCCCCACATAACTACCTGGTACTTTCTTTTACTTTCCAGCTTAAACATGTGACATTATAATGAAATGTACCTTGTTACTCCAAATGTTCATCTAATTATGAGACATTAGGCATTTCATCTTACCATCATGTTATGAAAATAATTAAACAGCACTTCGGAGTTTGTACCTCATGCCTGCCTGGTTAATGCGTAGACCTTGGGGAACTGTAAAAGAAAGCATTACCATGCACATTTCTGAGGATTACTGAGAACATAGTGTTCTCCCTGGCTGTGTGGAGAGTTTCTGTGACTAAAGGGTGGGTGGTTTTTGAGTGTCTAGGCTTGAATCCGGACTGGCTGGTGGCCAGGAGGCTGTTTCTCTCAAGGAATAGAAGATAGCTGTGTGAGAACATCTCATCCCATGGTTTCAGACAGAAATGTGAGGAACAATTTCAGTGCTATCAATTCTATAAAAGAAATACACTCATAGATAAACAAAGTAATTAAAAACTTTGGGATTGTGAAAGGAAATAAAACTGTATGTGTATATATTACCCTAATTAATCAGATCATCTCAAAGCTTAATTCATGATTACATCATATTTTAAGAAGGACTGAATGAGCATGACTATCCATGGAAGATTTTAAGAGTAAAAAAAATTCCTTTATATCTCATGCATTTGCAATTGAGGAGTGAAAGGATGGTACAGAGGAGAGAGGGAGTGAGAGAGAACAGAGAGACGGGGGGTGATGAGAGCAGGTGTTGTGCTCAGTGGTGTTTAGCTGCAGCCCACAGCCTCCTCTCTTTCTATCCATAATAAACCACATCATCCAGCCCAAAGCCAGCTTTACTCTCCATATCTGACTGTGCAGTCCATACAGCCAGATTCCTTCTGTAAATCTTACTGTATAGTCCATACAGCCTAATTCTTCCTCTCTATCTTACTGTATAGTCCATACAGCCAGATTTCTTTTCTATATCTCACTGTATAGTCCATAAAGCCTAATTCTTCCTCTATATCTTACTGTATAGTCCATACAGCTTGACTTCATCTCCCTCTCTCGCTGTAAAGTCCGTACAGCCAGATTTCCTCTCTAAATCTCACTGTATAGTCCATACAACCATATTTCTTCTCCATATCTCACTGTGTCGTTCATATAGCCATATTTCTTCCTCTATATCTCACAGTATAATCTATATATATCCAGAAAGCCAGATTTTTTCTCCATATCTCACTGTATAGTCCATACAGCCTAATTCTTCCTCTATATCTCACATTATAGTACATAAAGCTAGATTTCTTCTCTGTATCTCACTGTATAGTCTATATACCTTGATTTCCTCTCTCTCTTACTGTAAAGTCCATACAGCCAGTTTTCCTTTCCATATATCACTGTATGGTTAATAAATTCAACTTTCTTCTCCATATCTCACTGTACAGTACAGTCACACCCCTTGCGCATGTGTGGTCTGCTGCTTCATGACTGAACTGTTGTTGCTTCTAGATGCTTCCATTTCACAATAATTGCACAGTTGACCAGGGCAAAGGTGGCAGCCTATGACAGTGCCATGTTTGAATTCACTGAGCTCTTCAGTATGACCCATGTCATTGCCAATGTTTGTCTATTCACTGAGCTCTTCAGTATGACCCATGTCATTGCCAATGTTTGTCTATGGAGATTGCGTGGCTATGTACTTGATTTTATACACCTGTTATCAATGGGTGTGGCTGAAACACCTAAACTCAATAATTAAGAGGGGCGTAGTGTTGGTCAAGATACCAATAGAAAAGTCTAGTGTAGTGTATCTAACTTATTGGTCCTTCTCCCTCTTTTTCTCTTCCAGCCTGCATTCTAGATCTCATCTACTCTGTACAATCAACACTGTCATTACATGCACAACTGGATAGAGATTGCCCATAGAGAGCTGAGCAGGAAGCCAAATACAGACACTGCCCACTGCTCTGCGTGTGTAGGTGTAAATAGCACCCAGAAAGAAATATGAAATGAGCGATCGTCAACCATCAACATGCTTTTTTCTATTAAGGGCTACAACATTCATATAGTTAATAAATTACAACATATTAACAACGACAACATTCATATTGGGTAACAAGATGAGCTGCAGATACATTATAAAGAAACAAACTGCACTAGAGTATCAAATTCATGCTTTCTTTATTGACCTTCTTCCATGCTAAACCTGACAGACGAAACATCTCACTGTGTTACGTAATCGGAACAAGTGGGAGATGCTCAGTGTTTGGCTCCAAGTGCTGAGTAGCTTCCTTAGGGCTTTTCCAGGAATCACTGCCAATGCATGCAAAATGATAGATTTAGGATTTATCAAATCGTAACTGATACTGAAAATGTGAAATAGGCCCAGCATGGACAAGCCTGCTCTGGAATGCAGTCACTGCTGGCTGGCTGTGTGGCAGTGTGGACCTGGGCAAACCCACATATGGCCTGAGTGGGCCTGTCCGTACTGGGCCTGCATCACCACACCAGAATTTGGCTCCCTTAGCTGCGGACCCATGCAAAACCCTCACTTAGTTAAGGCTGAAGTATTGTTGCTTGTGATTTTCCAGTAAGCAAAATCTCCCTATGCATGCAGCCCACTGGGGGTCATTAGTGAGGCCTAGAGGGCCAATGTATGTTAACAAACAACACTCTTTGGTGGAATTGTGAGTATTATTCATAAGACATTTAATCATATATTGACCATTGCTTTTTTTCACCATTTTATAAAAGCAATACTTCTTTCATTAATTTCTGATTCAATTTCTGACTTGTCAATGGCTAACAGCTCACATCAGCTCTAAAAGGTTTTAAGTTAGAATTTAATGAACCACGGCAAACGAGGTACTCTTTGTGAGCGTATGAATAATAAATGGGGAAAAAAATACAGCAATTGACTTTTTGGTTGGCATTCTCCTCTAAGTGTCTACAGTCATCCGCACCAGACATTTCTCTGTCTCTATCCTTCTGCTGTGAACTCACTGACCCCTTTAGTGGGCACATATCGACTTGCCATGAATGTTAAACCACTGTTTTCTCTCCACAGCCTGAAAACAAAAGAAAAATAGATAAATAAATAAAGTGTCTCAGTCTGTAAAGGCAATGCATTCTATACCCCCCATAACAACACGAGCGACATAACAAATGAGCTGGCGCTGTTGATGCAGTTTTACTAAAAGGCCGCTCTCATCCATCCCTGCGTCTGCAGTGTGATGAATTGAGGCAGTAATCACATTAATTGAGCAATGTTTTAGTCAAGAGAGCTAAAAATATAAAGTGTGCTTTTGTTTCAATAATTCAGAGAAACAGCAGAGCAAACTGAAAAACACAGAATCACTGAAGTCCTATAGCAGAGTTGCAGTGAGAGCCGTGTACTAATGACAAACTAAACTGTACAGACAAGCCTCTAGAGAGGAATGCCAAAGTGCTGTGTTTGTGGTTGGCTGAGGAACCAATGGATGGATGGATGGATAGATAGATAGATAGATAGATAGATAGATAGATAGATAGATAGATAGATAGATCGATAGATAGATAGATAGATAGATAGATAGATAGATAGATAGATAGATAGAAAGACAGACAGACAGACAGACAGACAGACAGATAGATAGATTAGTGTTGGTTTGCTAAGTACTGAAGTGTCATTCACACATTAAAGATGCAGATGAGAACAGATGAAAAATGCAGGTTAACAGCACACATTGAAGACTGGCAGTGCAGCCTGAGCTGAGTGTTTTGTGCCTCAGGGTGTGTGTGGAAAATGCTCATTGTGTGTGCAATTATGCTCTCTCTCCATATATTTATAAATCATGAGTTTACCTTGTAATGTCCCTCAATCTCACTTCATCACAAACAGCTCGTGAAGGAGCTCAGGGGCGTCAGCTAGAGTGACATCATCCAGATTTTATGTGTTTTGACACAAACACTAATGTACTAACTCTGAGTGAAGTTTTTAAAAGCTTTTTCATGGCGTTGTGCTATTGAGAGTATATAATGTATACAAGCACTGTGCAAAAGTCAGACAGTACGATTTATTTATTTTTCAGGAGATATGAGATAATCCACCTGTACAAGTGAGGAGAACGTGACAGTGAAAAACAGTTGTTTCCAAAACTGGAGTTTAAAAAATGATTTACGTCTACAGACAAAATGAGGCTCGTAACAACCACCTGGAAGACCTAGTAGACACCAAAACTATCCCCATCAGATAAACAGCACTTAAAGCTTTCATTTTGAGACAGAGGAGAAAATCAAGCTGCTTCAGATCTAAAAACACATTCACAGGTGTTTCTGTCCATCCTTCCACTGTGAGAAGACAACTCAGCGCTATGAGTCTGAAAGAATGTGTAGCTGTCAAGAAGCCTCACTGAGAAAAGGAGACACATCAAACAAAGAAGCTAAACAATGGGCTGACCAGCCCAGAGTCAAACACACTGAATGTGTTTAATTACTTCAGAAAATGGTCAACCAGACTGAGCTTTGGAGGTGTATCCAGGATTTCTTTGGAAAACTGAAAGTGAGTATATATATATATATATATATATATATATATATATATATATATAAATATATATTTATATATATATATATATATATATATATATATATATATATATATATATATATTACAAATTGTGGGCACACAGCGTGCAACACCGGGCCTTCTCTGAGGATGAAAGTCAAATGTGCGTGTGCTTGTGTTTGAGCACATTTTTTTGGTCAGACAGATTTGTGGTCATTAAAAATGTATGTGAAGCCAAATGCCTGGTGGGCAGAGTATGGAACAGCCTCACTCAGATTTGAATCTGTGTCTGCAGATTAAATATAAATTGTGTGTAAAATATTCAGTGGGGCATTATTAGCGTGAGTGGACTGCGTGGACTCCAGGATGGCAAGGCAGAGCGCGCTGAGCTGTCGGCTACTTTAGATGAAAAAAGTATGGAATAGGTTAGTCTACGCTACTAAAGTGCATATAAGGTGAGTTTAGTATAGTGTTCACTACTATCAGTGAAACAGTGTCAGAAATGTGTTTTTCGTACATGATTCCTGTGGAAGTTTGATGAAGTTAGGAAGCTAGTTTGCCTGATATTTCTAGAATTAAAAAGCAATGATTCTCTAAACATATTCCATCTTTAAAGAATTATTGCTTTTTAATTATAGAGATCAGATATTCAGCTCTGTATGGATTAATGTAGTTCAACATACAGTGTGTTTACATGCACTTAATAGTCAGATAACTGCAGAAAATCAGATTTGGTCAGTAATCCCATCAACACATTTACATGAACTTGAGTCATCAGATAATGGGGAAACTCCAGGTCTACACGAGTCAGGCAGTAATCATATTTCTGCTTTTTGAAGTTTGTAATCAAATTTCACGCTGCGGCTTTTTTTACAACATTGTGTCACTTTACCTGAAAATATGAACATACATCATCTAGAAGAAGAAGAATATTTAAATCCTTCATTTTGGCTGCTTGCTAATTTCCAGTACCACCGTCTGTTTTCACACATGCACAGACTGAGAAATCTGAAAAAAATCAGAATTTGAGTTTACATGCACTGAGAAATCTGATTACTGAGCTAAAATCCAGCTCTGTTTATTGGATTTCTCAATTGGATTTCTAGACCTTACTCTGATCTAAGGAATTGTAGTGTGCTGTTTACATGGCCATGAATAATCAGATACCTGTGGAAATCAGATTATGACTGGATTATTGAGTGCATGTAAACACACTCACAGACAGGTCTTGATTTGAGGTTTGCCACCCCCCCCAGTCAAAATGAAAGTGAAAATAAGGTAATAAAATAATAAATAAAAGTTACAACACTTCACAAAAAGTGTTTCTTCAAAGGTTCTTCAGTAAATGCAAAACAGCTCAGAGACTGAAAGGGGATGCTAACTGATGACAGCAGAGCTAATGAAACTAGTTATTTTGCATGTGTCTTCAAATGCAAAATGAAATCTTACAAAAAATTTAAATGTACTAACCAGTGGAGAGCTGAGACCATTAGAGCTAGGCTTTCAGTTTATGCCATTTTTTCTCAACAAAAAAAACAACTCT
Organism: Colossoma macropomum; assembly: GCF_904425465.1. Classification (NCBI taxonomy): domain Eukaryota; kingdom Metazoa; phylum Chordata; class Actinopteri; order Characiformes; family Serrasalmidae; genus Colossoma; species Colossoma macropomum. Next base: position 36,012,800 of record NW_023494788.1, read on the forward strand.
GTTAAAATGCTAATTTCTGAGAGTATACTAATAGTATTTAGATGTATGTTAGCACTATGAACATTTTTTTTATTGTTTTAAATGAAATGCGAATATGTGAAGACTGTCTGAGATATTTCATGTTTTATTTTATTTATCTGACGGAATCACATTGGTGGTAGTCAGTGACATATCATGAACTTTCAAATGGACTAGAGTGAAGTTTTTCTCACAAAACTGGCTAATCAAAGCATGATTTGTTGATTCCTCTGTCATTTCCTAATTATGTTGATAGTTCATCTGGAGTGTAAGTCCTTCACTCCAGCTCCTGAAGTCCTAACCAAGGGGAGAGCAGCTTGACTGTTTCTACCTAGATACCACAGAGAGAACAATCCTGATTGGACAGTTTTCCATTGGATGTTTCAAGAGCTTTATCCATTTGTTTTCAACCAAAACTTAATAATGAAATAAGAGTTTTTTTTTACAATACTTGCAGAGTGTAAATACAACCAAATTAGTATATTAAGTGAAAATAAACTAAAAATTACAACTTTTATCTTTTTACAGAAATCATTAAACCTAAGCTTAGAAGGCTCTGAGGGTTCCTCACTGATAACTGTAGAATAAGAAATATCTTAGAATTTGTTCTATAAAAACAACTTACAGTCGTTTGAACCCACCATCACCACGCTACCCCCTGCATGATTGTAAGTTGGCCACGTCCAATTATCTAATTCTCCTGTTAAACCTACCTGATGCTATGTTTTCTAATTTAATTACCTGATCAAACATGTGACGTCATGATAAAATATATTATGTCCTTTATCAGTTTTAGCTTATCACAGTTACCTTTTATATTATTTTTTAGAGAATACTTTTATAATACTTACCAACTTACCAAAAAACATACAAACATTCAAAAGAAGATCCTTGTTAGTAACTATTAACTATTTTAAAATTAGTGCACAGCAAGTGGCTTGTTAGACAAACTCTAAAGAGGCCCTCAATGTTTTTTTACATACTCTAAAAGTCCTGCTAAAGCCTGAGTAGACTGTAAAATCAAAGCATTGCTGAGCTCTTTTGAGAGATGATCAAACTAATCGAATATATATATATATATATATATATATATATATATATATATATATATATATATATATATATATATATATGTATAATGTAGCCATTACTACTTTTTCAAAGCACTTAGGATTTAGGGGACTGTCAAAGCATGACTGTATCTGATCGCAGTGAGCAGATCAGCTGGTCTTTTGCTATGATGCAGTGCAGCTTTGTATGTGGTTGTATGCTGTAGTGCAGATCAGGTCTGTTTTGTGTGCTGTGTAGAATTGCCTGCCGTGTGAAAGGCAGCCAATGCTTCCTCGGATTTGGCTCAAAACATGAAAGTACAAACATAAAAAGATTATGAATCCAGTACACGAGCACTGCTTCAGAGGCTGTAATGTAAAGGCATCGCTCTCACAGAGCCTGAAAAACACGTTTCTTAAGCATGTTAAATAAGATCTGAGCATGTTAATTTGGGGACTCTTCTTTATGCAGTTTAACAAGGGAAATGTGGAAAGAGCTGATTATTCCCTTTCATAAGGTGCATCAATTCACACACATGCATTAGAGGAATATTAAAATAAAATAAAAATGTAGATTTAAAAATATATTTTATAATTATGTATTTTTTATTATATTTTTGTATTATATTATTTAATTATGGGTATATACTTTCTGTCTCGTTACACTTATGCTGTTATTTACTACATTATCATATATTTCAAAGGTGCTTAAAACATAGCTTTTGTTTACATTGCTTTATTTCTCATTATTATATGTAATTGTATTTTATCATTAATTTGATTCATATTTGTATTACATTAGTATTACATTCAATAAATATTATGTAGTTAATTTCATATGTTTAAGCTATAATAATTACTACATATAATACATTTATTCTATGATTTATATGTAAAAGGTGCTTAAAACAACTTTTGTTTACATTGCTTTATTTATATTTATGATATTAAATTCTATTTTATTATTTGGCTCATATTTTTATTACATTATTATTAAATGTGATAGCTGTTATTTAATTAATATTATAGATTTTTTTTTGGCAAAGTGCTTATTAATAATAAATAAATAAATTGCCTATTTATTTATTAAGTAAGCAAAAAGGAAGTATAACACTTAGAAAACTTACTTTAGTTAATACAGTAAAAAAATAAATGTATGGACAAATACATTTATACTGATTCTTTTTAAAAATCATGTACACACACACACACACACACACACACACACACACACACACACACACACATACACTCAGAGAGAAATTAAATTGGTTATTAAAGTTACTGATTGTACAGTTTTTGTCATTCTGTCTTCTCTAAAAGCACAGAAGGCCCAGATAGTTGCCTTTTGACAATAATATTTCATCACATTCAAACCATAATATCTCCTCTTCAACTTACACACACTAATGTGGTCTGGATTGAAAGTTTAGAATCTTCACTTTCCGCACAGTTTCTTCTCTAGTTTCAGTGAAGAAACAATCAATCTAAAATAACAACATGCTCCTGCCACTGTGGGTGATAGCTGTCTAGAGTTAGAGGGAATGTCAGATTCGGGATTCAGGGACAATTGTGCTGAATTAAATTTAAAATATCTACAGTGGACCTTTAAAATAATGCGATTGCAGTGTGGACCCCTCTCTCTTCCCCACGCTGTAGATTTTGACAGATTTATCTCCAGCTGCAGGGATAATACCACCATGAGTGTACCCTGCAGACGCTGCTCCACTGTGGGAGAAATTCTTTTCCAGTAAGCCTTTAAAAGAGACTCACGCTATGTGCTCAATTGTGCAGATAAATGCTCAGTCACATTTTCATTCTGCTTTCATTCTCCGCTATCTCTAACTGTGCCATTCAGAACCACTGTCAGCGTCTCATATCTCATTTACAGAGCAGCCGTGTGTGCCTCCTCTGGGGCTACTTTACATTCATCTGCTTGACCGTGTGCTCTTACAAAGCTGCTATACTGACAATACAGTGATTCACATGAGTTAGTTTACTTCTACAACTCTTAACAGCTGCTTAGGCCTCCAAGCACAATTTGTCTGCATAATAACATGGTTATGATGTAAACAGAGTCATTCAAGACAAAGGAGTACAAGCAGGGTGTTTTAAGGCAAAATAGTCCCAGAACAAAAAACATTTTTTCTGATTTTCCACTATTTTACCATTACACAGAATCAACACTCCATATAAAACTCAGGGGGACATGTGCAGGTTTACTGGTGGTTTTGGATAGTAAATAAAATGTCTCTATTTGTGTTGTAGTCATGGCAACCCCGGTTTCTATCACCACCACTGTGAAAAAAATCTAAATCTTATGACAATAATATTTATTATATATCATAATTGCATTGGTCTTAGGCCAAGTTTTTAAGTTGCAAGCATTTTTCCTTTTCCTATATGTTGACATAATGATGTCATAACCTTCATATCAGATGTCATATGTTTTCATGAGTTGTTGTGAGACATTTTGTCCAGTAACATAACAGCATCATGTTACCATTACTGGTAATGACAGATGCTGCAATGTTTGATATTATAAGAGCTTATGTCACATATTATTTTTGCTAAGCGTACTCTAGTTAGCTGTTGTGATATCAAACATTCTAACATCTGTCATGATAATTAACATTAATGGTAACATGACACTGTTACATTACAGAACATAATTTGTCATGACAGCATATGACATCTGCTATAGCATGTTTATGGCATAGTTCCATCACCACCTTGGTTTCAGAGATATGAGGTTTACTTGCAACAATTTACATTTGAACTTACTACATTTGGCAGAAGTTCTTATCCAGAGCAACATACAAAAGTGCTTTGTTTTGTTGTCACTGCCTATATTTGGAACTATTATCCTTAGTCCTTTGATAACAGGCCAGAGTCTAAAGGCACCATGAAACTAAAGCAGTGTCAGAAACAAGAACAGTGCTACAGCAACACTCAGAGATTAAACATTTTGTGGAGTGCAGAATAGAGAAGAGTCTTGATGTTCGTTATTGAACAAAGTAGTATGATCAATAATGTTATCTTCCATTCATTGACTAACCAAAGATCAAAGCCAATGGACAGCAAATTACAGGCTAATTAATTATCAAAGACATTCAAATATGACACAGGGCCAAACTATATGGCGGTTTCTTATGAGTTCAAACAACTAAGAGAGGAATCAAAACTGCAAATCTGCAAATAAATGCGTCAAAAAGGATCTTTCAAGTGAAGCAATAGAAAAAGCAGTGTTGGCTCCCTAAACAACCCTTTAGAAGATGATTCTTACAAGAGTGATAAAATTTAATGTGAACATAAGCAATCTTTCTAAAGATGATAGAACCTAATGTAAGCGTTCTACAATCTAAACAGGGAGTTTAATGAAAAGTGTGAGGAAACAGATTATTACTGTTTATTTTAAAGCACTATATCAATTCTGAAATTATATAAGCATATGTGTATAGTTATATAAGTACACACTTAAAAAGATGGTTCTTCAAGGTTTCTTTAGTAAAGAAAATGGTTCGATATAGAACCTAGAATACTCAAAGAACCCTTTGCATGATTGAAGGGTTCTTTTTATCATGAAAGGGCTCGTCAAATTAATGGAGAATGAGCTGTAGATGGTTCTATATAGAACCTTCTCAAAAAGGGTTCTATATATCACCAAAAAGAGATGTTACAATGTCAGGCTTGTAATGCTCGAAAAAGCATTTTGGTGCTACATAGAATCCTTTTCAAAAAGGTTCTATATAGAACCATATACAGCACATTATCCATCAGTCTAGAGAACACTTTCATGACGTTAAGAACTCTTTTAATCATGCATAGGGTTTTCGGAGTGTTCATGGTTCTACATAGAACTATTTTCTTTATTAAAGAAGCCTTGAAAAAACATCTTTTTAGGTGTGTATAGGAAACAAAGTGTTGAGATATTGAACAAAGACACTCAATCATAGCACACCAGACTGAATATGAGTTTCCCCCAAGTCAGTTCATCAGTGAAGGCAGCTTCATCTTGACAAGGGCATCTTTATAGTGAGAGGGAACAACCTGATCACACCAACCGTAAACCACAGTAACAGCTCCTGTAAACGGAGGCCATCAAACTGCAGTGAAAACTACTCAACAGCTTAGAATGCCATTCTGGTTTCCTAGAATAGAAAAGCAGGTAGAAGAGCTGATGAAAAAACTTGCTTCATTTTCTGCCAGTCACCTACAGACTGACCATCAGGGCCTGCAAATACCTGACCTACCGCAGAGACGCTGGCAGAAAATCTTCTCCGGTCTGGTCCTACTAGACACTGCCTTCTGTTCCTTCACTTTATGGACAAAACATCTTTTACGTCTGCAGTAAAGTGATCCCTCCTTCAAAGCCTCATCCACAGGAGGAACACTATGGGTGCAATTATCGACAAGTTAATATATAAATATATATATGAATAACTGATCAAATGTCATTTGATCTGCCATGAAGTGTAATTTTAATTTCACATTTTGAAATATGGGGCATTTTCAGATTAATTCATTACTATTTTACCTTCTTGATATTATGAAGCTTTATCAATCATTATAGAATCACCTTTAGCTCTTCTATCTTTCAGAATACATTTCTTAATTTTACTTTTTTTAAGTCGTAAAGTACTAGAATGATCAGAATCAGGTGGATATGTTTATGCATTAGACTGAACATTTCATGAGCACAATTACATTAACTTTAGTGGAACTCATGATCATGAAGGATCATGAAGAATCTATCTATCTATCTACTTAACCCTCTGTGGTCTGAGGGCGTTTTCTCACTTTGTGCATATCTTCGTAAATTCTCCTTTAAAGGCTCTTTATTTAACATGATACTCATATGTTTCATATCAAAATGCTCTGTTATCTTCATCACTTGTTGCTGCAGCAAAACCGCTGCAGCAACTTCAGCAGCTGTAAACTCTCTGCACACCATTTCACATGTGTCTCTGATGTGGACTGAATGAAGAATGAAGGGTTTCCAGCATGATGATTCAGTCCTTAGTGACTTCCTGAGTGTCCATTGATCACTTTCGCACAAAATATAGACGGACACATGAATCCACTAGTTCAATATGGTAAGAGGCAGATGATGTGTATCTCAGCCCCTCTTCATAGGCTCAAAACGTATGATCTCATGATAAGATGTAATGGAAAGGGCGACTCTACAGATTCAGGTAATGTTAGAATTTGATTTCTGTGTTGGATTATCACAAATGGACCCCAGAGAGTTAATCAGCCAGGAGGCTGGAATAAAAAATTTAACCATCTTTATGTTTGCCTTTTTACTGTTAAATATGGATTAGCTAGCTTGCTAACTGCATGACCAATCTTGTCGTCCCACGTTGGCCTTACCTACAGTATTTTGCAAGGAAACATAAACTGCTAATGCCTAGAGGTACTGCAGCTTCACTTTCAGACTGAATAGAGCTTATTGATTAGCACAGTCTTGTAGCAGTAAATCTATGTGACTACACTCGTTTTATATGCACACTTATATTGTGGGTTTTTTGTGGTCTATTTGTCTTGACTTAATCAGAGATATTTCAGAGGCTTAAATGAATGAAAACCTTCACCGACATTCATCAATGTGCTTAACAAAACTGCAGACACTGTAACACTTCCTAGAAACAAGAATTGACAAGTTTTCTAGGAAACATCAAACAACCTTTGCTCCCCACTGAAATATCTCCACAACACTGCTAACAAATCTCCAACGCTAAATGATCTGTATTCCTTTTTACACCCTGTTGTGGGAGTAAAATCAATACATGCTCCAGTGCAGTTCTTCCAAAGCTTAATCTTACTGAAATTATCTGCTGTTGCTTGAATTTGGGCACAAGTGTTAAAGAGAGAAAGACATGTGCAGCAGCTTCAGTGTGGCTGCTAATAGTGTTTTAGCTTTGCACCATACTTTAGACTGATTTTATAGTAGTGTGTCATAAACCACATAATCAAGTCTATTAGAGCTTATTTGAAGAAAGTAGCTTAAAGTAGCTTTTTATCATGTGAGAAATTTTGCTAAAGTTCAGTCTTTTCTATCTCAGAGTGATGCAGAGCAGTTTCCGCAGAGTTGATCACTGTAATGATCTTCTTACTGGAGAAAACAGTCCATCCTCTACAACTTGTGCAGAACGCAGCAGGACAGATACTCACATCACCAACACAGAGAACTCCTATAACCACTATTTACACACTGCCTGGATCTTTTAGGAGAGATTTTAAAGCTCTAAATGACCTTAAAGCTCCTGAAAGTCTGTCTGTTTATGATCTGCAGATATTGACCTTCTGCAAACACCTTCTGTAAAATACAGAAAACGTGGAGAGACTCTTTCTGTTATTCTGCTTCTAAACTGTGGAGCTCAATTACATATTGTTTATTCAGTCAAGCTCACTGTTCACTTCTAAGAAACAGTTAAAAATGCATCTCTCTAATGTAGCGTTTAATTAAAATTCTGTCTGGCTTGGTATTTATCTTTTCCATTTGATCTGTGTGATTGCCACATAGGATTTTAATTTAATACTCATAATTTGGTCTATTTCTGTCTGTAAAGCACTATGAATGTACTCTATAAGCACTATTATTATTATTATTAGTAGTAGTAGTAGTAGTAGTAGTAGTAGTATATAGCACAGCATCAACCTCATCAGTTTGACAAAATTCACAAATGACACCTTTTTCTATTTTTTTTTTTCATGTTTCTGTTCATCAGCATTTTCTCACTACAATACCCACAATGCAAATACATCATACAACCATCAGGAATCCCCATGATGTCACCCATGATGCTTTCCTGCCTATACACTTCACTGCTAGTTACTAAGCTATAAACTAATGAATATAACTAAGTGAGCTTTTTTATATCTTTAACTCAGTGATTCTTTATTCAGCACAAAATGGTCACCAGAGATGAGTTTTTACCCTTTCAATAAGAGGAAAAGAGCCAAAATGAGTTAGAAGATCTAGATATCTACATAGCTACCTTGCTAACATTAGATTTAAGCTTGTTGTCCTCCTCATTTGATGATCCGGGTCACCAAACCAAATGTTACGAAGAGCCATTTATTTCCTTTCAACAAAAATCAAACCGCCTTGGGAGCCACAACATTTTATGTCCATTTATTGAAGTAACATTTTACCATCGTGGCTGTGAATGTCTCAATATGTGCTAATGTCCTAGTGTAGACTAAAAATTGTAAAATAAATGAAAACGCAGACTTACTTTGCTCTGCCGTAAGCTTTAGCTCACATACAGCTGCTTTTCTCGCAGCTCCGGCAGGAAACTTTTCCACAAAAGTAGAACAGTCTCTACTGTCTATCAACATTTGATGTTTTACGAGGTTGAAGTCAGCTTCTCATTCACCAGCTTCTCATTCGAATTTTCCTGTTCCACATTAAATGGTGTCTGAGGAACAGGAAAATTTGAATGAGAAGCCGACTTCAGCATCATGACTGTGAAGTGTTTGATAGTTTCTTGTTGCAGATTAATTGTATCAGGAAACCAGTTGAGTGCTAATGAATGCAAATAAGGCCATTCGTCTCCAAATGACCGATGTTTGCCTTAAATCTTTTTCTTTTCAGGACATCAATCAAAAAACACCCCAAAGCAGTTGTAGTTTTTCAACCATTCCTTCTGTCTTCCCACTTAATAGGCTATTGCATCACAGATGTAAGCATGTTTACAACTTATGCAGCTATTTTTCATTTGGCCATAGTGTACCTTAAACAACTTAACATGATTTGAAGTGTGTAATGATTTAGATATGCATGCAGCACCATGCTAAAGAGTGTCCTTAAGATCCTGTTACTGGATAGCTACAATAGCCGTATAGCTCCAGTGTAAAACTAACAAAGAAAACTTCAGATACTAAACATGTCCTGGCTGATTGATCTAGAGTAAGGGCAGAAACTATGTAAATTTGATTCAGGGCTAAATCATCACTTTGTGATATAAGGCAATTAATAACATGACTCAACTCAAAAGGAATGCCTTCAGAAATAACACAATATTCAGGCCACCATAAAGTCTAACAACACCTCTTTATACTACTAGAAATTTCTATAACAATAGTGTTACCCTTTTTGGTGCTATAAATATATAATTGTTCTTTAAAAATACCAAAGGTTCTCTATCAGACTGATCATATTCATAATGGGCCTAATATAATAAACAATAATACTAATAACAACGACAGCATGTTAAAAGTAGCATTATTAGAATACCTCACATTAAAAGGACCATATCTAGAACTGCAAAGACCTATTTAAACCATTAAAATGAGTTGTCATGATTCTATATAAAACCCTTGACTATACTACAGAACCCCTAAAGAAGCCCTGTTATACCTTTTACCCATCTGTCCTGTCCCATGGTGCACTGCACACCCTCTAAAAGGTCAGTATTCTCCCATTGTCTCCCTCTGGACTGTAAGCAGCTGCACCTGTCCACTTTTATAATTGCTTTTGATTAATTGGCCTCTTTTTAGTTCATTAAGCATAGTGGAGCCGGGCGGGTGATTTGGAATTAGCCAGGATTTGTGGCAAAGTCCATTCATCTGCATGACATTTAACTCATGCTGTCATACGGAGCCAGACTGGAGCAGTAAAGTGCCATGCATGCTGTTGGTCTAGACTTCTGTTTTTGGCCAATAAGACATCACTGCTGTGGTCTTAATTGCCTCAACCGCAGGCTGCTTCAGTGGCTCTAGCGTGATACATCTCTTCATTTCCTTGCCTCAGTGGAACTGAACCACAGGAGAGACACGGTAACTCTTTGAGTTTTGGATGGAGATGCAGAACAACGTGCGAGTAAAGGCTAAAAAGGGCTTTGATTGTTTAATACTCTGAGATCTTAGGTTTTGCTTAATGATTTCTGACTCATGGTTCAGTGAAACAAGAGGAGAAACAGATATTGCATTATGATGTGAATTTGATGAAAAGGTATTGTTGTGTTTTTATCAGTTTTTAAAATTAAACAAATAGAACAAAGTCAGTCAGACTTGAGTCTGTCCATATAATTGGTAAATCAAGTGTAAATGTTATTCATTATATTAGTAACAATAATTATATAATTATAGTACTGTGCAAACGCCTGAGACCACCTATTATTAATTTCATTTGCACTCAAATTAGCTGTTTAACATTTAACATGAAGTAAGCATGTCCACCCTTTTCCTTTATTACAGCTTCCATTCTTTCTTTTAGTTTCTCAAAAAATCTGCAAATACACCTCCAAAGTTCAGTCTTAGAAGTTGGTTGATCATTTTCTGAAGTAATCCAAATACATTCAATGATGTTGAGGTCTGGGCTCTGGGGTGGTCCGTCAATAGTTCACCTTCTTTGTTTGATGTGTCTGTCTCCTTTTCTCAGTGAGGCTTCTTGACAGCTACATATCCTTTCAGACCCACGGCGCTGAGTTGTCTTCTCACAGTGGAAGGATGGACAGAAACACCTGTGGATGTTTTCAGATCTGAAGCAGCTTGATTTTCTCCTCTCTCTCAAAGATGAAAGCTTGAATTGCTGTTTATCTGATGGGGACAGTTTTGGTGTCTACCAGGTCTTCCAGGTGGTTGTTAGGAGTGTTATTTTCTCTGTAGCTTTGTAAAGACTCCTGATTTTTCACTTTGACTTTTTCTTTCCTTATGCAATCTTACATGTGATTGTGTCAGAAATGTGTCATAGAAAATGGATAACTTGCATTTAATGACTTTTAACTGGAAAGGGGGATAAATGACTTTTAAGCAGTACTGTAATAATTATCTAGTGTAATTGTAAAGGTACAGTGAAATGATTAACTCTTGACTTGACCCTTAGACAAGAGCTGTGAGGATAAATATTACTGTTGGAACAAAACCTCCATTTTGGCATTTTAATTTTCATGATAAATGGAAAAATAAAAATGGCTCAAAAATAAATTAACATAAAATCTTGTTACATTGACTTACATTGAATGTTTTCAATGTTTTCAATGAAGTTACTTCTTTTGGAGGTTAATGAGCTTTTGCTTCACCAGTGACCCGACCACATGAGAAACAGAGCCATCATTTCACAGGATAAACACAGACTTGTTCCACTTTTGCCAAAAAAAGTGTCTAAATTCAAACAGAGAAACCATTTTTTTAAAATAACAGTGTACAGTCTCAGGGCAAATTGCAGAATGGCATAAATTTTTTGCTATTTTAAATTTATCATGAATGCGATATCATAACTTATTCACCTTCTGTATTGTGATGTATTTGTGAGTGAATTGTGGTATCAGGGAAATCTCTGAGCTCGCTGAGCATTTTCTCTCCTCGATAGTTGGTGAAACATATCATATAATTATGCTTTGCCAGCTGGTGCACGATGATGTCATCAGAAAATTAGAAGGTGTTTTAGAGGCAGGGCTAAAGTCAGTACATTTTGAGGAAAGATCACAGAAAATGAGACTTTATTTGGATAGTCCACTTTAGATGCTTTGTATTTACATTCAACTAAATATCTACTAAATCGACCATTATTTTCTTTAACTCTAAACCTGGCTCTAATCCTAATCTTAAATTTAACCTCGACCCAGAACCTAAACCTAACCCTCACCCTGGTCCTAGCCCTAACCCTGGTCCAAATCCTAACCCTAACCCCACCACTGTTTAGAATCAACTGAGTTTCAACAGATAATTTGTTAACAATTTGAACATCTGTAGACTGTAATCTATAGGGGACTATAGTGGACTATCCATATAAAATGAGACTGAATTTAGTCTTTTAATGATATCAAATCACTGTCAACCTCTTATCTCAAAAATGGTAATTTTACAGGAAAAGAAAAAAACATACTTTATTTTTACTGTAAGTCAATGGAATCACGTCGATTACAGCCATTACTTTTGGTCCATTCTTCATGAAATTTATACATAATGTAAAGGTCAACCGGCACTTTAAAACTATTTAAAAAAACTGAAAAATGACAAAAATGGGGATATGAGCTTTTGTTCCGACAGCAGCGATATGATGATTTATGCTTAATATTAGCAAGACACACTGACTGACAAGACATCAATTTTGATTTGAGGTTTAACTATTATATGTGCCTAAATTGTAAAACAGAAATATTATTTATAATTTAAGTTATTCCTAATTAATCACTTAATATGGTGTCTTGGTCAGCTTGTTCGACTGCATGTATGATTAACTGACTTTTTGAATTGTTTCTGTAGCAACAAGTCTACACATCAGAATATTATTTATAGACAAACATTATAACTATCCTTGAGGGGTCACTGAGAGACGCTTTTGTTTAATGGAAACTAACATGCATGCTATTACATTAGCAACAGAAAACTGCTTACAAATGTATCCAATATAAGTATTTGAAGGGTATTTATGTAGGCATACATAATAGTTCATGCTATGGATAAATGGATTCTTGTGGAAGCACAAACTACAGCTGTGTCCAAATTCAGGGGCTGCATCCTTTGAAGAATGAGGCCTATGAAGGCGTGTCCTTTGAAGGCTGCGTAGATCTTATATTCATTTTATTTTTTCATTTATTAGAGCTGGAGATGCTTCTCTCTGTCTGCTCCTTGCTCCCTAAAACAAAATGAAACATTAATGTAAGTTTTACTTCAGACCACATTGGCTTTTTTTTTAACATTTGTATCGCTAGCCATTCGACTCAGTTTAAACCCAATACATTTAAAAACGTACTCCTCAGCCGCCATTCACTCCTCTGCTGATACTGCCATGTTCTCAAGTCCTCACCGGCATGCAATCAACCTCGGGATATGCTGGCTGGCGAAGAATTCACCTGTTGGATCCTTCGTTGCCATGGGAAAGAAGGACCCATTTCTCGGCCGCATATGACAGAGCCTAGTCGCACCGCTGTGTCGCAATCGGCCTCCAAATGCAGGATGCAGCCCCTGAATTGGGACACAGCTTATACCTGTTAACCCTGTCTCACCTGGCAACTCACACATTCTTTGTCAGTCTTTGTCCCTTTAATTGGTTTAAAATGTGTCTCCAGATAAGGTGGTGAGCATTCATGTCCACGTTGGTCAGCAAAAGGGATCAGTATGTGGAATTGGAGCTTTCTGTGAGATACTGTGTTTCCACTGTATAAAAGAAGCTCCATGCATCCATAGTTTCTGAACCACATTCAGAACACAATTTGCATCACTATGGAGATACTTGATATTGATCTGCAAGCCCACTGGAATGTGAAGTATTTCATATGAATGTGTTTTCTTGCTCAAAATATTAGTTTTTGACACAAATTCAGTGGAAATCTATTATATTTTCAACTTTGTTAGATCACATTCTTTATATATCAGAGTAATTGAGATAACAGCATTTAGAAATCACGTTAATACAGAAGAAGAGTGCATTTAAAAGCAAAAATAGACACTTTTTGGCCTGGCGGTAAGGGGTTATATCTAAGTCAGATCCATTACAGCCAACAGTTCTATATTTATGACATAATATAATAACTTGGATGAAAGTGATCCACATTAGACCTTGGAGATTGACAATTATGCTAAAGTTAGAGGTCAACTATGTCCATAAGCAGTTATTCGGGCTGGTCAATTAGATGGTGTCCTTGTAGGTGCCATATTTTAGATGGTATTACCCTCCCTATAGTGACCTATATGGCCATTATTAAGGAACAAATGGACAGAGTGACCTTGAGGTTTAACTTGCTCAGTAAAATGACTCAAGCCATTCTGAGCATGTGAATCCACTTTTGTTGAAGCAAATGAGCAGCAATCAGAGCCTTTCCTAAACATTCCTTCCTGTAGGTGAGGGGAATTTAGTTGGTAAATATGTCTTCGGGAGGAGTTAATTGAGTTAAACTTGTGATTTAACCAAATGGCTTATGAAAAGAGGCTTACATGACCTGAACAAAGATGGAGCTGAATCCGTTTTCATTATTCAGAGGTGCTAGAGGGTAAAGAATTCAATCCAAGCTCAGGAGGGATTGGGACGTGAATGAATAATTATTTCAAATGCATTTTCAACTTTTCTCTTGAGTTTACTCATCTTGCCTGTGAAATTCACGAGGGCTAAGTGCTTTCTGTCCCTAAGACTTACACAATATGGCATTAGCGCACTGTGATAATAGAAATGAAACGTTTTTATTTTTATCGAAGGTGAGCAAGGAGGTGAAAAAGAGGCAAAACTTCACAATCATAACTGAGTTCTCCCACTTTGAGTGTTAATATCCAGCAGGGAAGCAGTATGTACCAGCATGCTTCATAAGACAGTGATAAATGAAAAAAAAAAAAAACAGTTTAACACTTTCGACTGTATTAGAAACTTATGTATTTCATATATTGCTGCTTAATTTATCATACATCATATATTTATCACATATCATGCATCCATAAAACCCATCAGCTGTTTCTTCTAACCAATATGTTAACCCTGGGGTCTGAGGGCATTCTCTCAATGTGTGCATATCTTCTTAAATTCTCCTTTTATGTTTCATATCAAAATGCTCCTTTATCTTCATCAGTACTTTCCAAAACTGCTGCAGCAACTTCAGCAGCTGTAAACTCTGTGCAAGCTATTTCACATTTTAATCATTACTGTGTATGGTGTCATATTGTAATATTGACAAATAATAAAACAATTCACCAGTGCTGTGTAAGACCCCACCCATTTAATCCCCTTGATGTGATGCCAGCACTTGAATTTTTCAGGTGCTTAAAGCACCTTTGGACCAAAAGAGTTACAACATGGTCTTTTTTTTTAACAGTAGTTTATAAAAGAAAACTGTCAAATCATTATTTAGACAAAAGCTGCTTTTCATACTGAGGAAGTTACTTTGAATGAGTGTTAATGAGAAATATACATAAAGTATTAGCACAGAGCTGCTAACCTTTGCATTGTTTTTTACACTTTATTAAAAAGTAACCACAAAATTCAATCACTGTTCTGAAAAATTTCAAAAGAAGCCGATTTGTCACCAAATTTTGATGGGTAGTTTATTTATTTTCTATAAAAGGGACCACATCTTAACATAAGTGAGTTTCATGCCGGCTTTGGGGTGATGAATCATACAGTAGACTCGCAGAATACCATCTGGCATAATTCATGCAGTATTAATAAAGTATCTCCTCAGACTCAGCTTCGTGGGGCAAAATTTGGAGGATGAAGCTACGTAGCCTTCCAAAATTCCAAGAAGCATAATCAGTAAAGTCATTTGGCACTCAAAATCTTGAACATGTGGTAAAAACATGCCGTGCTTGTAAACATTTCCTTACGGTGCAGCCATAAGCACAGGCAAAAAAAAAAATATTATTTCTGCTGCACATTAAATTCATTCTCCTCTGCACTCATCTAAAGAGTACATATTCTTCACTATACGAACCTTCTTGCTTTAAATATGCATATCCTTACCATGACAGCAGCTTATTATAAAAAAGAAATCGCTTTGAATTTATTGTGATGTGAACAATGAGGGAGCCATTATAAAGAATTGTGCCAAAGGCAATAAAGTCCAATTATATTCCATCTTCTTTGCTCATGAATCAGTGCCATGTAGTACCTCAGTCATTAAAGCAAAATGAATGGCCGTGCTGTCATATTACATATTTCGTGCATCTGGAACAGCACTAGTTTTGCATGGAGCTATAAATAAAGCTGCATTGGTATGACGACACACACTAGATTGGACTATTACAAACACCTACTTTGTACTTCCACTCACTGGCCACTTTATTAGAAACACCCACCTATATTATATTACATATAATTACAGTAGCCCATCTGGTGCTGCACAGTTTGTCAACCCCTGTCTACCCCACTCATCACCGATCAGTTTCTGACGAGTGACCCATTTAAATTACATTTACATTTACAGCATTAAGCAGACACTCTTATCCAGAGCGACTTACAAAAGATCCACCAATCTGATACTCTGGATGGCATCAGCACTGATACTGACCTTAATAACAAGTTGGATATCAGAAAGTCCGGTGAAGCTGAGCTTTGATAGGTTGATTGATTGGAGTCCCGAGTCATGTGAGGCAAGGAGGGGTTCTGGGAAATGTAGTGGTTGAGGTGGCTATGTCAGCTGTAGTTCCAGCCATGCTGGAGGGAGGTTTGACATAGTGAGGTATACAGAGTTCAGGTATCAGAATCAGTATTGGAAGAGAAAAACTGGGAGGGGTGCATCTCTATTTCTGATCTCAGGACCGCTGTTGACCAGATATGTCAGAACTTTGTCAAAAAGTAACGGAAAAAAAAAAAATGCTAATTCTTGTTTGCGACCCTATAAGATTCTAATAGTATATTAGCACTAACCTAATGGCAATTCACATAAACATTTTTGGCCATTCTAGATTAAATACAGACATTTGAAACTTGTAACAGACATTAACATATATTTGAGCTTGTATGTATCAGTTTTACAGTGACTCTTTTAGTAAAGAGTTCTGGTATAGAGCTGAAGCCACTGTTTTCCATTCCTAACAACTAACCCAAGCCTGCTTAATTCATATTCACACTCAGTGATGTATCTAGCAGCTCGGCTGAATCTACCAAGATACCACAGAGAGAAAAATCCCAATTGGACAATTTTCTGTTGGTCCATTTGTTTCCATTCAAAATGTAACACCAAAACAAGAGCATCACTACAATTGCTATTACAGACATGTATTTTCCTTATTTTACAGAAACCATAAGGCCTAGGAGGCCCTGAGACTTCCTCTCTCTCAGGCTCAACAGTCTTAGGGTTTTGACACATGTCTGTGTCACTGTTAGCTTGAGAGTGATTTAACTTTCCAACAATATCCTGCCAGGAGCAGCTCTGTGGTCAGAAACCAACCATTGAGCTTAATCATTAGAGGACAGCGAGTATAACACATATAGCGAGTTTGGGCTGCTAATAAGAACTCAAACTCCCAGATCTCCTCAGATCACACAGCACAAATAAAGCTAAACATACTGGACCGAAACTGTTTGCGCTTTTATGCACAGAGAAAGCGCAAACTGGGAATTAAAATGGGGTCAAGAAACGTTGATACAGTGAAAGCTGGAGAAATATTTTGCTACAAACTGGCAGCTCAGCTAAAATTGTAAAGCGAGTGCTTTGACGTCTGGATCCAACATTACAAACATGATAACAGCTCTTATCTGCCTGTGTTTTACATGCAGCTCATCGTTTCCACGCTCCTCAGTTAATGTGCATCTCTTCGCCTGTTTCTCCGCTCTTCTAGCTCTCTGATTGGCTGTTGTTTGAATCATTTGTTGAGTAAATCTCTGAGCTTCTCACACTACAGGACTCGTGAAAGTTTTATATCAAACATGTTTGATTATATCGGAGGGTCTCCGATCACATCAGAGTTCGATCAGAGGGCTAAAGATTCACTCGTTGTTCCTCTCACACTACCAGATCATCCACACCATCAGTCACTTCCAATTGAGCTCCGGACCTGGAAAATCACTTCAGATTGTGAAAATCTAATGCAAGGAGCAAACTGGGCTTAAAATCAGGCAAAAAATCATATAGTGTAGGCCCGGCTTAACACAAACTGTGCATCAACACATGAACTACAGTCTTTAACCGTACACCAGCAATGTGGAGCTACAACAGAGGGGTTTCTAATAAAGTGGCCAGTAAGTATACTGAGGTTAAGAATAGGGTTAAACTGCATGTTCAGTGTTAAGCAAGATTTGAACTGAATAGATATTTAGTTGAATGCAAATTAAACTCAAGGCATCTACAGTGGGCAATCAAAAAAAAGAAGCTTTACAGTCTTCTTAGAACAGCATACTGTTTTACATGCTTCATCTTGTGACTCCTTCTTTGGATGCAGCATTACTGCAGTCTAAAAAAAATTCTCCAGCCTCCGTGTTTGTGCCAGCATTTGCAAAATGCCAAACACAATTCATCCCCTGGGCTAGAGACAACAAAATCTCAGCAAACAAAGTGATCGATTGAGCCTTATTCCAACCATTCTTGTTAACTCCGGCGTCTCTAAGGCCCTGTTCTGTTTTCTGAACCTCTGAACTGCTTTGTTGTGATGGAGAATAGGCCATTAGTAAGTAAAATGATGACAGATAGACATTGTATCACAATAGAAAACTAGCAGGGTGCTGTCTTCTTCAGAAACAAGTGAGATACACCGCCTGGGATGCTTTATCTTTAGGATCTTGTCCACCACCTCTTCTGTGCCAAAGATTTCTTTTTTTTGTGTCAGCATGTGATGCTCTGCTCCAGGCAAAAAGGAAAGCTGTGGTCCAGCCAAAACACTTAAACAGGTGCCAAAAAGGTTCTTTGGGATGATGCCATATAACAACCACTTTTGGTGCCCCAGAGAACTGCTCAAGAGATGGTTCTTTGATGTTTTTTCAGTCTTAACTTCTATCTGCTGCATCTGTAGAGCAGAGTTGATTCCCACAGCCAGTGATTTCCATGGGTTACATTTCGCCAAGTGTTTGGCGAAAGATCAAGATAACACAGTTTTTCACTTACCCCAGATGTAGAGTTGATCAGCCAAGACGGGTTTGGTGCCCAAATTTTGCTTTTCTAGTTGTAAGCTTGAGCTACAAGTCTTATGTAGCTAACACACACTAGAAGTCAATAGTCACCCGAAACTTTTCCTTAAAAATATCTCAAAACTTCTCTCAACCTGCGCAAACTGCCTCCAGCTCTTCATGAAGGTGGCACAGGCTTGTTTGATGTGGTTTAGGACACAGTACGACTTACAGTGAATAGTGTAGCTGAACGCTTTAGACAACAGGCGCTGTGCTAAATTCGGACTCCTCTCAGGTCTACAATCCACACTACAGATTATGTTCGCAATTTCCATTCATAATTACAAATAACTGTTGGGCCCAATCCTATTTCTTATTTTTACCCCTACCCCTTGTTTTCCAGTGTAATCTTGCACTTTAGAACTGAGTTAGAAGGGGTAGTGGTTGAAATTTTCCCTACGAAATGGAAAAACCCTCAAATAAAAAAGAACATTACTTCATTAACAGGCTACTAGCGGTGCTCTGTAGGCGACCCTGCCAGTCTGCAGTGATAGCAGAGGAGGGTAAAGTTCAGCAACCTCACTGCTGGGCTTTAGTTACATTTACAGCATCATATGCTTTCAAAGAAGGGGGATGCAATAACTGATCTTAGACCTATCTTCAGTGATATGAAGCTGAAGTCAGCTATTCACCAGCTTCTCGTTCAACTTTTCCTGTTCCATCTTAAATGGAGCAGCGGTTACATTCTGGCACTTCAGGCATCAGTACTGCTGGACTATTTAAGGTGGAATAGGTATTTTAGATAGCTAGCTAAAGAGACATTAGTATTATAATAGTGATTTTTTTATTCTTGTTATGAAGAAAAAGACCATAATACACTGAAATGCATTAAACTAAGATAATACACTGGTTATCATAATTTTTTAACAGAGAAAGTACTCACATTTGTGGGTTTCTTTGGTCGCTTGCTGGTTTTTCTTTTAATCTTATTCTGTTTGGAGTGTGCCTCTGAAATGCCCTGCCCCTCTATCTCAAAAAAAAATCGAGACACCCTACCCCTAGATGTGAACGCACAAAACAGAGAGCTAAGGGCTAAGTGGTAGGGGCGAGAGGTGAAATGGGACGGGGCCTTGGTCTTGAGTTTTCAAACTGAAGATATACATTTATAAAGAAAAACAATAGAAACTACAAATGTAATCGATAGCGTGCACGAGAAAGTAGTCAGATTCTATGGAGCAATTCAGCACAACTCCTAAAGTTGCTATTTGTTGAGTTTAAACAGTAACATTTTCAGTGTCCTAAACCACATCAAGTCTGTGCCACCTTAATGAAGAGCTGGGTGCAGTTTGAGTTTGTAGCCAAGGAAGCAAAATTTGGACACCAAACATCCTTGCAAATGGGAAATTGTGTAAATTAGATTTTTTACCAAACCATTCTTTTAATATTTACTTCATGCAAATGTCCCATATAAAGGAAAACTGAATTTTCCTTGCTTTTCTGAAATGAGTTTGATGAACTATCTAAACACTGTTCAAAACGTGCTGCTCACTCCACAGTCCATACAGTCCATGTCCATCTTGTGATGTCACAAAAAGCCATACGAGTTTTGAACTTCTCCAGTCAAAAAACATGGGTCACACTTTATTAGAATGGTCTCATATAGATGATCTACCGATACTTAAATCATTAACACACTTCCTGGATATTCATCAACAACATTATGGTTAGGGTTAGGTTTAGGAGTAGGTGTAGGTTTTGCCTCGAGGTTAGGGTCAGGGTTAGGTTTAGGATTAGGGATAGCTTTAATAGAATCTTAATAGAATCCAGTTGCATTTAATACATACTTTTTTGAATGTTAGTTAAAGACAGACTGAGCATCTACAAAACATCTACAGTGGACCGTCCAAATAAAGTGTCACCAAAACATGCTATGTTGAAGTGAAAATGACACATCCTTGACAGAGAACATACTCACATATATCATTTGTCCACACATTTTATTGCATAATTTCTATTCATTTGCAAACATTTTGGAAAAGAGAATAAAACATAAAAAATGTTATAACTTTTTCACAGGCTACATTTTATTTTGGTTCCAAATATGTTAAATTAAGAGAAATTGTGCATTAAAAACATAACCAAATGACCAGGGGTGCCCCAGTGTTTGCAAACAACTGTATATATATATATCCTCAGCCTATAGCAGTTTAGCCCTGCCTTTTCACACTGAAGTTATAAAGAGTGTTTCAGTCCAGACTGCTTTTTAGAATGAGATGCAATACAGGTTACCCAATCAGAACAGAACTCATTTAGATAAGTCAGTCTTAAGGCGCAATAACAGGAACAGCCTGTTTAAATCAAAGAAGTTAAGAGAGATGGGAAAATAGTCATAATTTATATAAATAGTCATAATAATTTATGTTAAAGAAATGTATTCCTCTGAGTTGTACATAAACACAATAGTCACAAGTGGATAAAAACATAAAACAGAAAATGTAATAAAACACAAGAAAATAGTTTGATATGGGCCCTTTAACAGAAAATTCATTAACTCGAAACATGCTTACAGTAGACGCCGATGGGCAGAGTGGTTTGACTTAATGAGCATTCTGTTCGTTTACCAAATAAGCATCTTGATTACTGTCCATGGTATTCAACTGTACACTGCAGATGCAGCAGATAGAGATTCAGTTGAAAATGATGGTGTGTTCATTCAAAGATCCAATCACAGAGATGTTATTTAAGGAATCAAAGGTGGTTGTTCTATGAACTCCTTTGGCATCTTCTTTTTCAAAAATGTGTCTTCTTTAACTCCTTAAAATCCCAGGCTTATTACATACGAAGGCTTTTTATTCAGTAACTACAGGTAATAAAACTTTTTCTGGCCATGTAAGGGGTTGATTGCTATCAGCTACCTTTGATTAAATAAGTGTGTGATATAATTACAGCTAAGCTGCTGTATTCCAGCTCCATTTACTGTAATCCATGGGTGTTGGTGAGGTATGCTTTTTCATTGCCAGCTGCTGGTGTCACTGAATATATTGTGGGCATCTGGTGTCCACTCTGCAGAGGGTCATTAAAAAGATTTAACTGAATCGCTCTTCATTTTCAGAATGACTGCAATGCAGAGAAAATTGGATGTTTGCTCTGGCTCCATTCTCTACTGGAGCTCAATGTGGACCCGCAATGAGTCCCAATGGTCAATATGACCAGACGGTGGACAGTATTTAATAACAGTTTCATTTAAGATTTGTTGACTGTCTCTTGGTTCATTGCTTTTTTTTTTCCTACAATTTTAATCCATACCACATTAGTGTTAGTGAGTAGCAGAAAGCATATTTTATTATGATTTGAATTTGATGAATAGTTAGTGTACAATGTAATACACACACACACACACACACATATATATATATATATATATATATATATATATATATATATATATATATATATATATATATATATGTATTTGAGCAAAATACAAACCACAGCTTACTATACTTTCCAGTTCTCATAATTTTAACGCAATAAAGTTTGGTCAGTTGGGGAAGCACTGCACTAACTGCTCCACCTCAAACTCCTCGTATGAGCACAGCCATTGGCTCAAGGGCTGCTGAATGCTGTCATTTTATTGGCTCCCTATAGACACATCTGCATGAATATCATGTAAATGGTATGTAAATGAGTTACTGGTTGGCTGGCGCTAGATTTCACGCACTGAAGCTGATTGAGGTGATCAAATCTGTGCTCTTTTTTGTGCAACTTTGACAAGGAAGGGTCATTATATATGTATAATGTACCAGCATAGTATTGTAGTCAAGTTAAAATGCCTGAACTTCAAAAAGCACAGAAACCAGGGTTGATTTATTTCAGTGTCTGAGACGACCATTGTGTTTCTGTGCTCGGAGCATTTAAACAGTTGAGACTGAACGCACCATGAAAGTACTTCACAGGGTGAAATTAATTAGGCCAGAACACTCCTGAACCTCTCTTTCTCTCTCTCTCTCTCTCTCTCTCTCTCTCTCTCTCTCTCTCTTTCTCTCTCTCTCTCTATGTACCTGTATCTCTATGTATCTTGTGATTAGATTATCTGTCAGCCTTAACCTGCTATTTTTAAATTTCCTCAGTAGAAAAGTCTAAAAAAGTCAACCTCTGAAGCCTTTAGCTATTGTGTACACAGCTGCAATGTTATGTTACGCCACAGCCGAGCAATGAAAATTTTATATCTGCCACAGTTCAAAGCTTTTTAATGGCCAGAGTAATGCACTCATCCAGCAAAATGCTTTTCATCGTCAGCTGAAATAATCACGTTACTTTAGTTGTGGTGCAGAGTACAGTGCACTTTTAAAACAGCCTGAAAATGTTTTTTTAAAAAAACCCTGATGCCATGCTTTCATACGAACCAGATAAGTGAGTAACGTTGGTCCTGTGCAGTTTCAC
Organism: Colossoma macropomum; assembly: GCF_904425465.1. Lineage (NCBI taxonomy): Eukaryota > Metazoa > Chordata > Actinopteri > Characiformes > Serrasalmidae > Colossoma > Colossoma macropomum. The sequence goes on from NW_023494788.1 coordinate 36,035,786, forward strand.
AGGTTTCAAATAATTAGTAGAACAATGTAAATAAAAGGGAAGAAATGTTAGATGTGTCCAGAATGATGAACAGAGCTGTAAAAGATTCTAAAATGACTGGGAAAGTTATGTAATATAGAGAGTTAAATATTAATCTCCAGATTTCCCCAAATTTCCATGTCAGGTTTATCAAAGCTTCTGTAGACATCAATGACACTGATTATGAAAATTTTAGAATCAATAACAAGGTACTGTCAAATAAACAAAGGTTGCAAACTAGCTGTTCTGCATCATTTAAACTGCATTTGTGTTTCACAAATTTCATTTTGCTACAGGAGAGTTTTTACCATCCTAAGTAATTCAAGAATTCAACATTGGGAGTTGTAGATGATTAACAGTCTTCATACAGCTTCAGCTGCACTTTGTTGGGCTATTTGTTGGAGAACATATGTGTTTGATGGAGAATGCTTTGTGGAGAATGAAAGAATTTGTTGTAGAATATTGATGGTGTTTGGTGATATTTGTTGGAGAATGATGGACCTTGCTGGAGAATGGTCATGTTTGTAAGGGAATTTTGGTGTTTGTTGGAGACTGCTGTTGCCTGTTGAATGATGGTGGTATTTGTTGGGGAGTTATGGTGTTTGCCATGGAATGATGGTGTTTCTTGGGCAATGATGGTGTTTGTTATGAAATGATGGTGTTTCTTGGACAACGATGGTGTTTGTTATGGAATGATGGTGTTTTGGGCAATGATGGTGTTTGTTGGGCAGTGATGGTGTTTCTTGGACAATGATGGTGTTTCTTGGATAATGATGGTGTTTGTTGGTCAGGGATGGTGTTTGTTGGAGAATGTTGGTGTCTCTTAAGGAATGATGGTGTTCGTTAGGCAGTGATGGTATTTGTTAGGCAATGATGGTGCTTGGCATGGAATGATGGTGTTTCTTGGGCAATGATGGTGTTTGTTGGTCAGTGATGGTGTTTGGTATGGAATATGGTGTTTCTTGGGCAATGGTGGTGTTTGTTGGGCAATGATGGTGTTTGTTGGACAATTATGGTGTTTCTTGGACAATGATGGTGTTTGTTGGACAATGATGGTGTTTGTTGGTCAGTGATGGTGTTTGTTGGAGAATGTTGGTGTCTCTTAAAGAATGATGGTGTTTTTTGGGCAATGATGGTGTTTGCTATGGAATGATGGTGTTTCTTGGGCAATGATTGTTGGTCAGTGATGGTGTTTGTTGAGGAATGTTGGTATTTGTTGGGGAATGATGGTGTTTGTTGGACAATGATGTTTGGTGAGGAATGATGGTGTTTGTTCGAAAATTATGGTGTGTGTTGGGGAGTTATGGTGTTAATTGGGTAATGGCAGTGTTTGTTAGGCAATGATGGTGTTTGTTGGGGAATGATGGTGTTGAGGAATGGTGATGTTTGTGGGGGAATGATGGTTTTTGGACAGTAATGATATTTGTTGGAGAATGATAGTGTTTGATGGAATGTTGTGGTGTTTGTTGAAGAATGTTGGTTTTTATTGGGCAATGACAGTGTTTGTTAGGCAGTGATGGTGTTTGTTGGGGAATGATGATGTTTGTTAGGGAATGATGGTATTTGGACAATGATGATGTTTGTTGACGAATGATGGTGTTTGATGGGATACTATGGTGTTGGAGATTGTTAGTGTTTATTGGGCAATGACAGTGTTTGTTAGGCAATGATGGTGTTTGTTGGGGAATGATGGTGTTTGTTGAGGAATGGTGATGTTTGGGAATGTTGGTGTTTTTTGAGGAATGATGTTTGATGTAGAATGTATTTGTTGGAGAATAATTGTGTTTGCTGAAGAATGATTGTGATTGGTGGAGAATTCTGGTGCTAGAGTAAAGATGCTGTTCATTTAGACAATGGTCTTCATTGAGTAGCATTGCTTGTCCATTGGGAATGACAGTGTTTGCTGGTGAATACTGTTGAAGCTCAGCTACTATCTTCATTAAAATATGTGATAGTATTCTGATGGAATGAATTAAGATGTATTAAATATGACTTGAAATAAGACATGCAACCAGTGCAGTCACTGTAAAGTCAGCACAGTGTGCTACATGCTGAACATTTTCACCTCAACACTTAACTCAGCTCAAATCTGCAAAAAGCTCTAACTCAGAGCTCGTGCTGTGTCCTTCTCTTCATTGTGCATCTCCATCAGGATGCATCAGTCTGATCAGAACAATGGCACACTGCCCTCAAGTGGACATTTATATTAAGGTAAAGGAGATTAACTCTTTATTCACAGTAGGTTTAATACTCAGTTATTACTCTCAAGATCTTCAGTAACTACTGTGAATAATTCAGTGCTATAAAAATAATATACAAGTTCTGTAGTGTTGAGAGTGAAGGACTGAAATGTGAACCCACATATGAGTATTTAAAAGAATATGTTAAGTCATCTTACTGTTTACAAGAAATGACAAAACAATGGTTTAGTTTAGATCTATATTATACATTCCATCAAACTGAAACCCATTTGTCACTGTTTGTGGAGAAAAGAGAAAACAATAGGAAGGGTTTTGCATGGTGATTTGCATGGTGTTATCTGGATCTGGTACAGTGCCACAGTGGAACTGACTGCTCAGCAGAAGACATGGCTCAAAGTGCCACCTCATTGCACATCAGTATTTGGTGGATTTATAATTAGACTGACCTGACTGACTGGTTTATTAGAAAATGTTATATTATCATGAAGCTCAGGAAGTCATGTGACTGAGCAGACATTGTTATTTATATCACCTGTGTTGAGTTTGTGCAGTGGCTAACACTGAAATGTGTTTAGAGATCTCTGTCCACAGCCATGTTGTAATAAAAGCTTTTGTTTAATCATTGAGGAGATTCTTGCATTTTACCTCTGAACACATCAGCACTATTTTGTTTATAATAACTCTGTCAAGCTAGCTTTTCCATTTTGCTTTCTCTCTATTTTACTTCCTCTTGCCTATATCCTAAAAATAATCAAAGGTATGGATACATATCAGGCTTTTAAACAGATGGTATTTTTAGTTATACGCCATACTTTGATCAATGTTTATACACTTGTACTGACAAGTTTGGACACCCCTGGATAAATGGTTGTTGAGTGTTAGCACAAAGTTTGAAGAGTCAGAGAATTTAGTGCACTCTTTCCATCAGCTGACATTTCCTAGTGACAGTTCTTGACCTGCCTAACTAGTCCTAATTAATCAATTAAGGCCTAATGAGTTAGTTAAGTTCTAAGGCTTTGCAACAGGACAGGCATGCAAAGTTATACACATACTACAATTACTTTTTTTTTTTCTATTTTTTAAGTTAATTGAAAATAAAGTGACTGCATTAACATTTGCAGAAAATGTATATTATTATTATTATTTCATTTTTTTTATTTTTGTCAACTGTTTGCTGCAGAGATTGTTTTCTTTTCTATTAAAACAATCTACAAAACATGTCATTTGGCCAGGGGGCTCAAACTTTAGCATAGAATTGTAGATAACAGTGTGTCAAACAGTGTCAGAAATCATCTAAACAAGTCTATTAGAGATTATTTAATAACTCTTGGTAAGCTACATTAGCCTTTAGTTCCAAAGCAAAGAAGCAAACTGCAGGCACCAAACATGTTTCCATTTGGAGTACTCTGAGTTTAATGTTTCACCAAACTATCACTTTAAACTCTCCCTAGTGCAGATTCTTAGTGAGGTGAAGTGTAAGGGGTCGTGAGAGCTGATTAGTCTGTTGCTAGCCATGCAATCGTGAATGGAGGCCTTTTTCACGTCCATAGCAACGCAAATGGAAGGTTTCCACAGCAATGCTTCTAGAACAGCCTGTTCTGAATGCGCCTGTTAGTTGGATGACTCATTTAGCACGTCCATGCAATTTTAAAGGGAATATTATTCAGATGAAGGTACAAACCGCTAAAAAGCATGTGCCTCAGTCAACATGGAGTTCATTCAAAAGAGGAGAGATGATTAAAAATAAGAGAAAATAGAATATGTGGAGAGTACTGTTACTACTAATTTAGAGTGATTATAAATGAGACAACTGGAGTCCAGAATTGTTTTCTCAGTGGAGGTGCAAAAAGCAAACATATTTTTAGGCTTAATTACAATTTGATTCAATTTGATGTTCAATGACAAAATAGTCTCTAAAATCACAACCACTGAGGAAAAAAGCCCAGAGTGGCCATGTCCATAATATAAGCACCTCACCACATGGCTAATTTTGATCACTGACTGGAGTTCATGACCACTGTAATGAGGTCCTGTATTTGTTATGTGGTCAGTTTTCCCTATACAGGACTTCATATTCCTCTTCTAGTTGGAGTGGTGACTGTTTATGTCAAATCTACAGAAGCCAAACAGCCACTCATTTTCCCTGTACTGTCCATTTTTTATGACCAATTTTTTATGTTGTATTTTCAGATATACAGACTCTGCATACTGGGGAATTTGTTCTACACATAAAACAAAGTCACAATACTCCAGCCTAAACAATAATCATTTTAAAGAGTACTATACGAACAGCAAAACAAACACAGCCCACCCTTCAATACTCCTTCAGAAGCTCCGCCTCCCAAATTCATGGATGTACACTGTCAAGGCCAACACTTTTTTTTTTTTGTTTTTGTGATCATAAAACCCTTCGCAAACACTGTACAGACAGATACAATGATATAACGTTAAAGTGAACAATGACACAGCAAGTATTGTAACTAATGTTAGGTAGATAGCAGGTTAGCAGACTGTCGCTACATTTTCTGCTGTGAAGATAACCAGTTGCTATCACAAACATTCACAAACATGACCACCATACTGACGTATTGATTCCGTGAAACAGCAAAAATGAGTTAATGTTGCCCACCTGTCAAACAGGAGCGACCTCCTCAACTGTTTTCATGCATTTCAACTCTAAGTGAAGCTGAAGTCAGATTCATTATTGCCAGCTTCTTCTTCGAATCTTCCCATTCCACCTTAAAAGGTGCCACAGTAAAGACTACATTCAGGCACCTCCACTCCTTGTCCGAATTTTCCTGTTCTGCCTTAAATTGTGTGGGCACACTGTGTGAGCAGTTAGTGTCTGGGGAGAGTAAAACAAAACGTGGGGAGGGCTGATGTTTTCACAGGGTGATACTAACATGCACATGCCAGTTATGAAAACAAACAGAGGGACCGTGACTTCATTCGCTGCTCAGAACGCCATTACGCCACTATTTCTTTAAAAGGATAATAGCTATTTGCTGCTATATTAAGGTTTAAAATGTTGTATAAATCACCTTTAATTTTAATGTCACTGTGGCCTTGATGATGCTTTTTTTGTTTGATTTTTCCCCACCCAACTACCAAAGCCCAGTTTTCCGAAAACTTCTTTCTAGATAATCTTAACTGGTGGAGAGAGAGTGTCAGTATGATGCTCGCTCTACCATTTAAGAATCATCTTTGTGCTAAGATGCTTTCAGGAAACTCAGCCCAGACCAGCTGAATTTTCACACATGTACAAATGTCTATCATTAATTAACAAACAACCGCTTTTCACTAAGCCTGGACAATATTGAAAAATAATCAACTCAATATTTTCTTGTTAATCACAAATGATCTACTTTCAACACTGCTTAAGCTTGCATGTTTAAGCATTAACTGAGTCAGTGAAAATCTGTAATGAAATTATAACAATATTACAATATACAATATTATTATTGTAACTCAAAGCTGTGACAGAAAATTAATGCATTGTTAAGCTCCTGCTGGTGTGGGTTCATGACACAGAAGGTAACACAGAAGCACATTTAGACAAATGATTATTGTCTGCAGAATTATCACAACATAGAATATTATCATTGTCCAAATTCAGTTATGAAGTACCTCGTGTGAGCATTTCAGAACCTGAAACTACAGCTCATATTTTCCCAACAATAACCAAACAATTGTTATCTGGGCAAGCTCCTAATATTAGTCATTATTTGTAAATGCATCAGTTTGGCAATATTATGTTTTCTAACCAAACAAACACAGAGAACTACACATTTGCAAACACATCTCAGGATACAACATATAGCTCATTATGCTAAACTGGATCTGGCCTATAGCAGAAGAGAAGGTCTATCCCACATTCAAGGGCAAAGTGATCCTGAAGTGTCTTTGTTTCATTTGCATATTCCCTAATATTCTTTGTCAGACTGAAAATCTATGTTACAGTCTTTGCAAGTGGTGTTCAAAGTGGGTATGTATGTATGTAGTTTATTAGTTGGTGATGTTCTGTTGGGGAAGCCTATAATTAAGTGCAATTTTTTGAATTGTGTTCATTTTTGAAACTATTAGATTAGAATGTTTGTACAAAGAGAGCGGTTGAATAAAGACAAATAAATAAATAAATAAACCCTTAAATGATTGCAATATTTAATGACATCTATTGCCAGCCAAAAGCTACTAGCTAGCCAGTGCCTTAAAGATAAAAATCTAACTAAACAATATTTTTAAGGCAAAATGCTAATGGATATCTTTTGCTCCTTGTCTGGTAGGTGTTTGTACCCCAAAAAATACAACTTTAAAAGAAAGAAATTGACAACAAAATTTAGATCTACAAAGCCCAAAAAGTTCTGAGAGGAGAAATCCTAGGAATTTCATCATCCAGATGAAATTCCAGAGTAAATTAATCCACAGCCATTCAATAAATGTGCTGAGGTTAAATTTAGTCTGATCATTTGAGCAGGAGATAAAATTGCCCTATTTTGTCCTGCTGCTTACAATACATCTCTGTTTGTAATTTACAATAAATAACAAGATGCAATAAAACATCAATCACAACAGTCATATAGAAACTTAAACAAGGACTACATTCATATAAGCGCTTTTTACAAAAGACATTGTTGCAAAGTCGCCAATGGTGACAGTGGCAAGAAAAACTCCCTAAGAGCAGGAGCGAGAGAAAGGAGCGAAGACTCAAAAGGGGAACGCATCCTTCTCTGGTTCATATCAGATAGTAAAACAATCAGAAAAGAGCAATATGAGCAGAGAATAAGGTTTTAACGTTAGTATGAAATATTAAAACACAGAAAAGGGGAAAAGCAGGTGAAGCAATGACTATGATGAAGTAGTTCGAGTCTGTGCAGCAGCATCGGGAGGGTCAGTTCATGCAGGTGGGGTTTGGACTTATATCTCTACCCCATAATGTAACTTTATTAATTCTAGGTAACAAGGGTGTGGACTCGAGTCATATACTTGGAGTTGAGTCTGACTCGAGTCACGAATTTGATGACTTTGACTTCAATGCCAGACTTTCACTCAGACTTGAGCATCATGACTCAGAAAGACTCAAGACTCAAAGTGGAAGAAACATGGAGAGTCTGATAGCAGACGGGTTGATTATTTTTCAAGTTCATTTCCTACCGTAAATTGAATAAATAGCAACGTTGTCAAATGTCCATCACTGTGTTTATGTTCAGTTTATTTTATTTCGGAAGACAAAAGAAGCATTTTTAGCTCAAGTTTGCCTTCATAAGATAGAAATAAGCGAAGCGTCAACAGCATCAATCGCTCAGCTCTTAAACTCCAGTCTTACTGGAGAACTGTAAGGTGAACTGACAGTTTTCCTCATGGCAGCAAAACAAAAGGAACAGCTCTCTCTGTTTGACCAATTTTACAGCTTCTGCAGGTAAACAAGCGTAGCATTCACCATGAGGCTGAAGTTGACTTTTGATTCGCCAGCTTTGTTTTGGAATTTACTGTTCCAGCTTAAATGGTGCAGCAGTGAGGCAGCGAAACCCTGGAACTGCTGCACCATTTAAAGTGGAATGGAAAATTCAAATAAGAAGCTGGTGAAAAAAAGTCAACTTCAGCTTCAGCATTCACCAGTATTTTGCTGTCTTTTCTGAAAACTGTGTTGAGTTCTGTCATTTTGGTTTCTCTTGTCGTCTAAATTTAATTCAAACTAGTGGTTGTTTTTAACCGGCTGAGCTAGTTTTTATTTTAATCCTGTGCGCCTAATGTTCCATTCACTGCTGACATGCTGCTATCAAAAGGCTATAGTACTGTTAGCATTATTGTTATGGCCTTAAATTAGCTGAAGAATGTAGACTGACTTGTTTAGGACTCGAAGATTAGGACTATTGACTTGAAACTCAACTTGAGACTCAACCAGAGACTGTTCTCACTTAAGACTTGACTGTCTTGACTTGGGACTTGAGTGTGAAGACTTGAGACTTATTTGTTACTTGCAACTTAGTGACTAGTTCCCATCTCTGCTAGGTACTAACAGTAAGCCAGCACCTTGTGATCTATGTAGGCGTGATGGTGGACTATATCCACATTCACATGTTTCAGATAGAGCACAATTCTTCAGTTTCACTGCCAAAGTTCATGAAACACTTCCAAGCTGAGAGAACCTGCGTCAGAGCTTTTTGTAGTCCATAATAAAAGAATGACGTGCGTTCCATGCATTCAACAGTCTCTCTCTCTCTCTCTCTCTCTCTCTCTCTCTCTCTCTCTCTCTCCTCTCTTCTCCTGAGAGATATTAATCCAGGTGTATAAGCATACTCCATCACCTATTTTCTATTTGTCGCTGTCCATGGACAGTTCCAGAAAACATTAGATCACAGCAGCGAAGAAACATGAAACATGCAAATGACATCAGGTTAATAAACAGTGCAGTATCCTTCAGCAGGATGATTAGCACTACTGTGCATAAGTCGGAGACCACCAGTCACATATTTCAGTACAAGTTATTCATTTTCGTGAGATTTTTCTGAGGAGCTTTGCTTTAAAATGATCCACTTACATATGGAAGGAGGAGGTCAAAGGAGTTTCCAAAACCGAAGTACAAAAAATTATTAAAAGCTACAGAGAAAATGGAACTCTACCAACCACCTGGAAGACCTGGTGGACACCAAAACTGCCCCCATCAGATAAACAGCACTTAAAGTTTTCATCTTTGAGAGAGGAGAAAATCAAGCTGCTTCAGATCTGAAAACATCCACAGGTGTTTCTGTCCATCCTTCCACTGTGAGAAGTGAACTCAGCCCTATGAGTCTGAAAGGATAAGTAGCTGTCAAGAAGCCTGACTGAGAAAAGGAGACAGACACATCAAACAAAGAAGGTGAACAATGAACTGACCACCCCAGAGTCCAGACCTCAACATCGCTGAATGTGTTTGGATCAACCAACTTCTACGACTGAACTTTGGAGGCATGTCTGCAGATTTCTTTGAGAAACTGAAAGTGAGAGGAAGCTGTAATAAATGCAGTTTAGTTGTTGAGGTTTCTGTGTAATATTCTGTTAAATGGATGTTTTGAATAACTTGACTGGAAATCAAATAAATGAAAGGTGGTCTCAGATTAGCAGTGAGGCACTGTGGCCTGTTACGCTCATGCCAGTGAAGCTCATGTTGAGCTGAGCTGAAGAAACATCAGAACAGCCCACACAGCAGGAATAAGAGCTGGAATGTGGAATGTTGAGTGGATGCTGAGCAGCGTCTCCACACTGTCAGCTGTTAGTCTGTTCCAGTTTAAACTGGCTGATTTGTTGGTGGTGTTGTTTTTCCTCAGGGGTGCAGACAAGCTTTGGTGATGGTTTTTCTGTGGATGCAGTGAGCGGCGGATTAAACGCTGATGCCCGAAAATACAGCGGCCATAAAGAGAGTCCGCACCACTTCCCACACCGAGGCCATCGCCATGGCAACCGGCCCAGAAGTGCAAGAAAGAGAACTCCTCATCGCAGAGAACGGCTTCTGATATTTTATTCAATATGATAGCAGATTAACGAGAGAAAGACACCAACGGGGGGGGTTAGAGAGGGACAGAGAGAGAGAGAGAGAGAGAGAGAGAGAGAGAGAGAGAGAGAGAGAGAAAGAAAGTGAGAGAGAGAGAGAGAGAGAGTATCTTCAGTTATCTAATCAATATTTCTGATTCCTGATGTTCAGATATACTTAAATTTTCATATTTACTTTATTATTTACTTTGTTTTTGTTTTTTAAACTGCATTATTATTGTTATTATTATTATTATATTTGTTGCATGTCCATTTAATTGTATGCTTATATGTATTATCATATTCATACTTGAAATGGTTATTCTTATGAACTTTTCCACCAATTTTTTAAATTTTATTTAGAATTCAGTGTTTGAGATGTAAACAGAGTGATTCAGAATGATTCAATGTGAAATGGTTGATTGTAGAGACTTAGATTTCTTTACAGTGGTGCTGATGGGAACCAGGAGTCGCGATGACTACAAAACAAATATAGCCATTTTATTTACTATCCAAAACGACCAGAGAACCTACATGTGTCTTCTGAGTTTTATATGGAATGTTGTTGATGGTCAAATGAAAACCAGGGATGTTTCCAGTTTGGTGGTCAATAGCATTGGCGGAAGAAGTAACACAGGAATAGCTGCAAGAATGATCTGCTGCAAGAAGTGCTCTTTATTAAATGCACTGGCAGAAAGAAGCACATACAGGACACCAAACTTGAGGGAGAGGTCACCACTAGCCACACGCTTCACCCCAACAGTGACCCTCCCTCACACACAAAACCCACACCCTCTGGCAGCAAATAACACAAATAGTCTCTTTGTTGGAGGATGCACTACCATGAGCCTTTGCGTGTGGCAATCTGCCTAGCCACACCTCCAGAGTCTCTCAGTGCCAGCTCCAGCCAGTAGCAGAATGCTATAATATCATTAAAATATGCAATGTTTTTATCTATGGACTGAAAAAAGGGGACAGTTTCAGTTTTATATTTTGTCCATGTTAACTGCTGTACTGTAATAAACTATGGTGAAGCCAGACTAATAAAACTGGGTACTAACTAATTAACTTTGTAAACCGTGGCAGAAAATCATACAATAGCTACCATGGAGAGTGAAGCTGGTCAACTATGGAGCGAAGAAAATGGTCAGCATGCATGGGAATAGATTATAGTAGTCCTGTAAGATTTATATTTCTCGTTTTCCCCCTCGCAAGATTTGTCACTCATCACTTTTTAGAAATAAACTCTTAGTAAAAAAGGTCTCAAAAGTCACTAAGTCTAGCAGCTCAGGCAGGGATGAGGCAGAGATCCGTTTACCACAAAAGATTCAGTGGTTGTATGGGCCTGTAATTCTCATTCATATTAAACATTTTGTCCATAAAAGAGACCCTTGGCTACAGAAAAGAGACTTGTGGCTATAAACCAATAGCCAGACCCTAAACTCACCCCTGGGCATCTTCAGTCCTGGAGAGACAGAGACACTGCTATCAGCATATGCCATATGTCACATATCGATGTCTGAAAATGTGATTCAGTTTAAAAAAAATGCTGAACTATCTGTAGATCGCATAGTAGCTGACGTTCAAGTGGACTGTATACCTGTACAAAACAGATCACCTGGTAGTACAATTCAAGTCCTGCAACGCTGTGCTTTAATCCCTTGGTCACTTCATGTCTTCAAAAGACGTTAGTGATGATGTTGTGGATTCAACTGAGTCTTGCTAGCTTCTGCTCGAGTTTTACACAGCAGCATTCTCTAAAACTAGGCAAGTGGTACAATTGGTCTGTAGATAGCAGCAGCAGCCCCCTCTGCTGGCCAAAAGGAGAACAATGGGAGATGTCCGCCTGTCTTCTCTGCTGCAGGTCTTTCTTAGGACTGTCCAGGGTGTTTTTAATTCACAGTTAAGAATGGGGACATTTCCGGGACCAGCTCCAGCCGGGGACATGCCACCAAAAACGAGGACGGTTCCAGGAAAACGAGGACTTCTTGTCACTCTACTCTTTTGCCTCACATGCCCTGCATGTATCCTTCCACCATGAATGGATTTTAAAAATACACTGAAGGCCATTCAGACACGGTAAGTTTCTCTAGAACGGAGCATTTCATACCAAACCACTCTGAATGAGTTTGTTTACATCTTAACCATTTAATTCTGAAATAAATTTAAAAAATATTGATGGAAGTCCCCTTTCTTTAGTTCTGTTAAGTATGATAAAGCATGGTTTATGGTGGTTTGACCAAAAACAAACAGACTGCACCCTAGTGTGTCTCCTGATATAAAGTTTGTGCAATATCCAAATTTCACCACTAGATGGCAGCAGAGCTTTGACTTTGCTAATAAAGTCCCGTCGTAATCCTTAAATTATGTACACAGTTTAAATCCTTAGAATGTAACCAACACTCTGTTTGAACTGCAGCCTTAATGGACTGTATACACAACTTTTACTTAGCAGTGCTTTAAGATAATGACAATAACAGAGGAGGAATGCTTAATATTCCGAGTTGTTTACAGGATGATCAGTCACTCGTCTGGAACTGTGTACGCAGAAGAAGCCCATCGTTACACATATTGACCAACTTCTTTGGCTTTTGCTCATGTTTGAGCTGCCTCAGCTTTGGGTCTGCTGGGTTGAGCTCAGGCTGAAGGGACAGACTGAGCACAGCACTGTTACCACTCGGCAAATTCCATGTTGTTGTTGATGTCACATCCTCTACAGACAACACATTTCAATACACAGTTACTGTTTATTTACTGAATTTAATATATTGGAGAAAATATAAAATGTAAGATGTGGCCAGAGAAAAAGCTATGGCAGACTTTATGTTTCATATTATTAAATAAATATAGTTTTTATTTTCTTTATATAGGTATATACATCATAAATCAATAAAACGTCATTTGACCAGGGGTGTTCAAACTTTTGCATACAATTGTATGTGTATAATTATAACATATATGTTTAGATTTATACAGCATAGTCCTACTGTACTTTAAAATATTCTTATAATTTTTTATTTGCACTGTTATTTGTTTTAAACAAATATTTTCTACTTTCTTTTTTATTATTATTTTATCATTTTTAAGCACTTTAAGTGCTGTAACTTAAAAATGCTGTATTATATGTGTTATTATTACTTTATTGTATTATTTTTATATTAGAACATTCTTTACATTATTATACATACATACATACATCATCTAAACCGCTTATCCTTCTGGGTCGCGGTGGGGTGCTGGAGCCTATCCCAGCTGTCATTGGGCGGAAGGCAGGATACACCCTGGACAGGTCGCCAGTCCATCACAGGGCAGACAGACAGACATACACATTCACACACACACACACACCTAGGGGCAATTTTAGCATGTCCAATTGGCCTGACTGCATGTTTTCAGACTGTGGGAGGAAACCGGAGTACCCGGAAGAAAACCCATGCAGACACAGGGAGAACAGGCAAACTCCACACAGAAATGACCCTGGTCGCCCAGCCAGGAATCGAACCCAGGCCATTCTTGCTGTGAGGCAACAGCGCTACCCACTGCGCCACTGTGCTGCCCCACATTATTATACATCATTTATTTATTTTTAGCTTAAAGTTACAGAACGAATATTGTGGAAAACTGACTTTGTTTGATGTACTATGTAAATTATGTTAAAGTCTCAAAATGTAACGAGTGTACATTCTTTACAAATGGTTCTTCAAGGGTTCTTTAGTAAAGAAAATAGTTCTATATACAACCATGAGCACTCAAAGAACCTTTTCTATGATTAAACGGTTCTTTGCATCAAGAAAGGGTTCTTCATATTGATGAGAATGTATTGTATATGGTTCTGTACATAATCCTTTTGAAAAATGTTCTATAAAGCACCCAAAAGGGTTCTTCTATCATAATGATGTAAAGCTTGTAACAATAGAAGGACCATTTTGGGTGCTATATAGAACCCTTTTCAAAAAGGTTCCATGCAGAATCATCTGTAGCACATTTTCCATCAGTCTGAAGGATTCTTTCATGATGCAAAGAGCCATTTAATCATGGAAAAGGTTCTTTGAGTGCTCATGGTTCTATATAGAACCATTTTCTTTACTAAAGAACCCTCAAAAAAACATCTTTTTTAAGTGTGAGAGTCCATATATGGAAACTAAGCTGCAAAAACAGACTAATTTGAACTCACTTACATTTATCCAATCTAATCAGCAAACAGCATTTTAGCTCTGTACAATTATGCTGAAGTTACTACTTTTTGAATGAGGCACAATACTTGGCAGCCAAACAGAACAGAGCATTTACATATACCATTCTTAAAGGAACAGTACTGTTGAATTTTGAGGGATAAAGAAAATTCAGAAAATGGTCATGAAAAATGAATTATCGATGTGTTATGTGAACTTCAGGGAAGAAAAAAAAAAACAGCATTCTAGAAAAATGTAGACTATGTGCCCATCTTGTGACAGTGTGAGTGGCACTGCCCACAGTTAATCATCTAACTCCTGAAGAATGAACTGCATCACCCACATCAGGGCATACTGTGTTTTCCAGCTTTGGGCAGTCTGGACGCTGCAGTCATCTGCATGCCCTTGGATGACTCTGGACAGAAGGAATGTCTTATTTTTTCCCTCTCTGGCTTTTTTCCCTTCCTGCCCACATATTCCTGTTTGCTTTCCTTTAGCCATGACATCATTTCCTTTAAGAAGCTTCCCGAGTCTTTAGAAAAGCAAATGCATGTGTAAATGTATGTGTGGTTCTTCATTATATGGATCATATTATCAAGCAAATAATACTGTCAGATTAAAAGATCTCCAACAGTAGATTTTTAATAGAAGGAAATTATTATTATATATATATATATAACTATATCATAATTATTACTGTTAGACTGTTAAAGCTACACACACTGCAGATTTATACTGAATTAAAATCGCTCCACAATTATAACTGCATGATTGTACAAATGACTTACACTGCAGATTCATACTGGACTAAAATCGCTCACACAATTATTACTGTCAGACTGTAAAAACTACACACACTGCAGATTCATACTGGATTAAAATCACTCCATGATTATTACAGACTGTAAAAACCATAGAATAGAATACCATAGAATACTAAAATCTTCTCAATAAAACTATTCCAGGCCCAGCAGTTCTTTTTGTTGATTGTGCTGTCCAGCAACTGTCCCAAGCTTTGATTTACACACTTTTTTCATCCCAAAACAAAGGCAGCAAAGGTTGCGGCTCCCAAATAGACACTTTACGAACATGACCGGTGTTATCTTTTACGATCCACCATGTCAGCTGAAACAGCTCATAAATCAGAGGAGGCCACAACAAAGGATGGCTTCTGCGGCCTTCCTAGCTAGTGTTATCATGAAAGTGTTGGGGTTTTTGATCTGTAAGAGAAAATAAAGTGAAAACATCAAACAGCATCAGCAGCTTTGAAGAGGGAGAATTCACCTGAAAAAGCTCAAATCTTTTCCACATGAACAAATCAACTTTCAGTTTACTTGCATTTGTAAATAACTGTTTTGTTGTAATAGATTTTATTCATGTGGAAATTATGCACAGATCTGAGTCAAGACAAGAGTTCAAAGCACCAACTTTTTTCAGGACAATCATGTGTAAAATAAAAAAATAAATAATTAGATTAGTTCAAGGACTTTATGTAACTTTGTACAACTTTGTGCAGAGTTTGCTTGCCCTGATTCCAGTGACTGTACTCAGCATCTGTCTTCATTTCTGTTATGCCTCATCAAAAATTCAATTAAATATATCCTTAATTTGTTTTTCACCAGTAATAATTCTAATTCAATCAATTTCAATTATATCTGCCGCTCCAAATGTGTCTCACCCCATTTAACGCAGGCAATCAGACTGAACTGCCTCTGCTGGGAGATGGCAGAGGCCGGTTTGAACCAACTCTGTAATTATAGCCCCGTCATTACTGCCTCAGCCAATTCTGAGACTGTTATTTCAGTCTAAATGTTCTCAGAGAACTCTGAACACAGAATGCTCTTTATACACTCAGTCTCTCTCACAGCTCGCTTTACTTTACAAGCTTTACCACAAAATAATTAGGTTAATGAGGACAGACAGACAGGAAAAGTGAGAAAGCAGCTTTTTATGGTTCCTGGAACCTAATATGCACACTTTACTCTTCAAAGAAAACTCAACCTAATCTCTATCTGCTCTATCTGTAGTGTATCGTTGATCACTATGGACAATACTTCCATCATGTTTCCTGTTTTTAGAAAAGAACAGTAAACTTATTGATATGAAACTCACTTACAATAGAAGCCAGTGGTCAGCTGCTGAAATCCATTAGTGAATGTTTATACGAAACATGTATTTTTGTAGAATTTTCATGAATTCTTCGGTAAATTCAGCTGTAAGTGTGTATAATTTAGTCTTTCTCACACTGTTTAATTCATGATGTATCATATCTTCATTCACAGAACTCACAGAAAGTTCTTTTCTAAGTAAAGAGAGATTAGTTTAACTCAGCTACCCAGATGCAGCACAAAGCAATTAGGTTGAAAAGAGGTTTATTTAAGATGCTAGAGTACAAACAACGTAAAATAATGTAAAATCTCTGCACTCATTGGGCAGACGGCGAGAAACACCGCAACATCGCAAGGCAGACATACAGACATATGCCTGGGAGAACATGCACTCCACACAGAAAGGACTCTGGTCCCCTGGCTGGGGAATCAAACCCAGGCCCTTGCGGTGACAGCTCCCATATTTGAACCAGGCCATTTTAAAATAAGTTTACGTATAAGTATATATAAATGTATACTTATGCAGAAATATAAATACATACAACTCTATGTTAAACAGTAAAACATGTTTTTAAACCTTTTTAATTTGTAAAGCACAATAACCATGTATTTGTACTGTACTGACCTGATTTCATTTGATTTGTGGTTGTAGTGATGACAAATGAAAGGTATAATCTAAACGCCTGAGATAACCGCTGCGTAATAATTTTGCAATCCAAACTGCATACAAGCACACTAAATAGTATGCAACAATTAGCACATATACCGTTAGAAGTGCACTCATTAGTGTAGTAGGTGAAGTACAGAAGTGTGTGGTTTGGGACGCAGCGTTAGATCAGCCAGTGAGATGCAATCTGCGGCTTTAATGTCTGACTGTTGCTTCGCTGTGCTGCACACAAGCGTTAGTCTGAGGTATTTGTTGATTAAGGATCATTTATTGAGGTAAATTAATGCATTATTGAGGTAAACCAATGTTAGCTTCATATTCAGTAACTTTCAAAATTCATTCTACGTTTAAGGTGCCTCAGTGTAACTACAGTACCATTTAAGGTGGAATGGAAAATCCAAATGAGAAGCTGGCAAATAAGAAGCTCACGCACTGGAATGTTATGAACTCTGGAGATATATATATATACAGGCTATATGGATTCAGTCACCTATCAGTGTTTTCTGGAGATGCATCTAAGGTATCTACATGTATTTAAATCTTTTTAGTGGTCATTCTGGACTATTTTGCTTGGTTTTTATCCACCTGCAGGGTTGTAGGTGCAGTAATGGTAACAAGACGAGCTCTATCAGAGCACAGGCAGAGTTACACTCACCTACCACAATGGTGATGTGGTCTTCTTAATGACATTATTGAATACTATGAATAGGCTGATGCAAGTAAATGAGTTGGTTCTTGTGACATCACAGAAAGAATTAATTCAAAACAGGCCATTTTTGCAGCTTAGATTCCATACTGTATAGGCTGGGGAGTGAACTGTATTGTTTAAAACTTTAACAATGTTTACAGGCTCTTTTATTTCATTAAAGAGAGGGAAATTTGATTGTCCATGATATGTGCCTATAAGTATTCAAGCAAAAGAGTGACCTGACTGTCTTTTTCATTTTTGTGCTCTCTCTACATCACATGCCGTCTATATTTAGAGGTATAAGCTGTGGGCAGCTGCTGCACTGGAGCTGTTTGGGATGCCACTGAGAGGAGGAGGATGGTGGGTGGGTGTGGGAATAAGAGGGCAAAGCCGGGTCCCCTAATCTGGGGCACTCATGTGGGGTTAAACCCCAGCACAGAGAGACAGGGCAGCTTTACAGAGAGGCTTTCTAAACATGCCAATGACCACTGACCATTCACCACACACGCATGTATATACATACTTACACATACACACACAGCTTATTCTACTCTTTGTTCTGAGTGCATTCCTCTGGGGCAGAAAGAGGAAACAACATCCATGTAGTGAGAAGAGCTGGAGGCAGAGAGAAAGAGAGAGAGAGAGAGAGAAGTGTGATCAGCAGCGAGTTAAAGGGATAGTTTTACTAAAAATCTAATGTGCAGTTAGCCCTCCTTATCCAAGGCATGTTTGGTGTCTGAAATCTGCTTCTTTACTTTTACACTGGAGCTATGAGGCTAATGTAGCTAACAAGTAATGGAAGCTGATGTATCTCACTTAGCATTGAATACACGCTTGAAACGAATATATAATCGCTATCAAAACAAAACCTCCCATCTCCAAAATAGTAACTTACAAGAGAAGAAAAAAACATTCTTAACTTTGAATGGAAGTTAATGGAACAATATTTTTTCCCAAGTATTTCTGGAGCATTTCTGTCCAGCTGTTCCTCATCAAATTTTGACACAATGCAAAGGAACTGGACTTTTCAAATTGTGAAAAAATATATGAAATTTGAAGGATTTTGCACGACAGCTATGACGTATAAAATAAAGGCCTTTACGCATGAATTATTCATGCAATTTATTTTGACGTGAATAAATAACTTTGTATATGACTGTAACTGATGATGTCTTGCACATCAAACATGAATTCCTGGGTGGCGAAAATGGGTGGCATTATTTTATTCACCCTCTTTTTAATCACTGCTGGCCCTGCTCTTGGCAAGGATTAGCCCCGATCCCATTTGACCCCTCGCCCCTACCACTTAGCCTTTATCCCTCCATTTTGTGCATTCACGGCTAGGCGTAGGGTGTCCCAATTTTTGTTGAGATAGACGGGTAGGGCAAAGTGTTAGGGCTACATGGCCCTCCAAATGGAGTTTTTTCAGAGGCTCACTCCAAAGAAACACACAAACATGAGTATTTTCACTGAAATATGACTGACAACTGGAGTTTTTTCTGTGTGCTTGGCAGTTTGGAGGTGATAACGTTTATAATTGAATTGAGCTTTACTTTTCATTAAAATGCAGTGCAGTGGTGACAGAATGTACTGCGTTCAGTTCTTGTAAATGGGCCTTCACCTTGACTGCAAATATTAAAAATACATCAATGATTCTAAAGATATGACTAAATGATCATTTTCTATTAACCATCAACCATTATCCATTATTGTGTTGAAAATAACCCAAACTTAATAATTCTAATGGAGTGAAAACCACCTGTGTGGACATTTCAGAGATGATGGTGTAGCCGTTGCAGTGTAAACAACCCCACAGCAAGTGGTAGCTTTCCTTCGCTTTTTAAGCATTTATTTTCTGGAAGGAATCAGACTTTGAGTCTGTTTGAAATATTGAATTATGAAGGTCTGACAGCCTGCAAGTCAAAGTCTACTGTGTTTGTAACATGTCACCTTCACTTTGTTAGAAATCTCTGCTCCAGCTTCACACTCTATATCATATTCAGTGTGCATGCTCACAATCTACTTGAGGGATTTGACATTACATTTTACGAAGTATTATCACTATCTACTGGGCTGAAATGCTGTTTTTAAAATCTCCTGTGGACAGCGAGATTTTCAAGAACACTGCTGGTGTGGATGAATTTTTTTTTGAAAACTAAGAAGATTTATGTTTTTTAAAAACATTCGGATATGTTTGGATGAGGCCGGAGTTACGGAGTTTAGAGCTGTGCTATGAATCTCTCAAACTCTCTGTACTCCTTTCTCTTTTTTAAAAGTAGCCTAATCAGTGTCACTGCTAAATAACAAGGACCTAACCAAGCACGTAATGTCATAATGTTTGATGTTATAACAGCTTATATCACATGCAAATTTTTGCTGTGTATTCCAGGGGTTGCAGGACTTCAGATATTTAAACTCAACAGTTATGTAATGAAAATTGAGTCAATGTCGATGTTCGTTGATGATGTTATGAATAAAACCACATAGAATGCTTTGCAACAAGTGACTCTGATCAAACCGACATAGACATGTTAGCTGGGTAAATATCTGATTTTTGAAACACTGTAGATTAGCAAAGAAGCTAAACTCCACACATCAGTAGTGTGTGACATAGCTTTTCCAACGAGTCCTGGCTCACATTGATCCAGTATTCACCAGACTCATCACCTGTTGCTTTCTCTGAGGTGTCCATGTTTTTAGTGTAATAATCATGTGATCAAGCTTAAAGCGTCATCACCGAGCAGTAAAGTCGACAAATCGACCAGTCAACTAGTCTGTGCAACTCCTAGTGTACTCATGACAATTGCCTTGTAGTGGTAACATGACACTGTTATATTACTGGACTTAATCTATCATGACATCTCAGAGCAGTTGAGTAAGTAATCTTTAATAGACTTGCTTATGTAGTTTCTGAACTTGTATGACACACTAGTAGTATTAGCATTACTACACATGGACAAAATTCAGGATTCAACTTGGCTGCTACTGTTTTTTAGCTATACTAATGTACTGCAGTCCATGTTGGATAACAGTGTGTCATACAGTGTAAGAAACCATATAATGAAGTCTTTTAGAGACGGCCTAATGACTTTGTGGCAAGTGTGTGATGATTTAGGCATGCAATTAGCACCATGCTAACTGTTGTTAGCTATATTAGCTTCATAGCTCCAGTGGAAAAGTAAAAAAAAAAAAACTTCAGACTTCCAACAGGTCTTGGCTGATCGAGTACATTTGTTGTAAGGGGGGAAAATTGAATTACACATCTGGCTGTGCGCCTAAAGTTCTGAATGGACTTTTCCAAGGCAAAACTCATCTGTGCTCTGACCCAGCAAAGGAAACAGTATCATCTTAGAGTCTTTTTCAGGCTTTAACACGTCTAGAGAGAGAGAGAGAGAGAGAGAGAGAGAGAGCGAGCAGGATGCCATGCTCAGATTTGAATCAAAAACACTATCTTTACAGCCACCTTTGTTTTCATTCCTTTGATTCCTTTTTTCATAAAGGGGCACGGCTGCATTAGGCGAGATAACACCTCCTTTCTCGCAGCGCGCAGTGGGCGCAGAGAGAGGGCAGTTTTGTTTTTAGAGAGGAAAGCAGGTAGGTGTTGTGTCTAGAGCTGAATGTTTTGGCACAAAGGAATGAACGCTGCTTTCTGATCTGGAGATGCGCTGTTGTTACTACCGCACAAACACAATCAGCTGAGACGTGTTTGGTGTCTGAAGCTTTATAGTTTTACACTGGAGCTACAAGGCTAATGTAGCTAACAAGTAATGGAAGCTTATGTGCCTCAATTAGCATGGGGCTAACTGCATGCCTAAACCATAACACATTCACCTTAAACTATGTGAAGATGGCAAGTAATCGCAAATAAATGCATGAGTAAATAAATAAATAATACAAAACTTCATTATATAACACATTTCTTACATTATTTGTATTATTATGCACAACAACAACAATAATAACAATAATAATAATAATAATAATAATAATAATAATAATAATAATAAACTTGTATAACACGTTTTCATACAATTAAAATGCTTCTCAATATGCTTTACAGCAAAATGGGAAAGAAACAAAAATAAAAGATGGTCAAAAAATAAAATAATAAAACAAGAACAACAAGAAACATGACAAAAACACAGCAATGAAAAGCTAAAAAATAAAGTACAAAACCAAAAGTTATGCCATATCTTTGTGCGTGCCACCCAGGTTGAACCCACATTGCTGTAGAGCTTCTTGCCACAGTTGTTGGCAAAGACAGAAAAAATTCCCCTGGCATCCAGCTCTGGAGAAATATGACTCCATTCTTTCACACGGCTGAGAAATGGACCAAGACTAATGGTGCATCCAGCTGCAGAAGTCTCACAGACTCACTGACCACTTTATTAGAAACACCTACTCTGTGCTTCCACTCACTGGCCACTTTATTAGAAACACCTGCCTTGTGCTTCCACTCACAGGCCATTTTATTAGTTTAAAATATTTGATCCATTTAAAATATAAAACAGCGCAGTAACCATGCTGTTCAGTCACTCGTCTACAGACCGATATGGAAGGAAATAGAAAATTCATCTGAATTAATGAGCGTTCAGCTGTCTCTGTTCAGCTCAGACTGGGGTCACTGGGTGTGTGTGTGTATGTGTGTGTGTGAGAGTGTGTGTGTATGTGAGAACAACTGGCTAGAATGAGAAAAAAATGATGGGAAAAAACATGGTCATGCTCAAGAGAAGTGATTATCTGAAGAAATGTGCTTCATAAAGCTCCTTCTGTTAGAGAGAGAGAGAGAGAGGGAGAGTGGATGAAGGGCAGAGAGAGAGAGAGAGAGAGAGAGAGAGAGAGAGAGACAGACAGACAGAGAGGGAGGGAGGGAGAGAGAGAGGGAGGGAGGAAGTAAAACACAAAACCTTCCTCCATCTTGTTTAACTTTTAATATTTTAAATATCTACTTCACATATTATGAACACAATGTTTAAAAAAATGTTTGAGACACTTCTTGTATAGAATGGACCTATTTATTAAAATCAAAAACAATAATTAAAAGATAGTGTGCTTGGGGTATGTTCCTTTGACACAACAATGATGTAGTGTGTCAAAATGATGATGTAAATAAATGCATAATTTGTTGATTTTATCGGCTACCAGTACTAAACATGTTTCATTTAACGTTCTTCAAATGAAGCGGATATGTATTGCATCTCAGAGGTGCTGGGTCTATCTGGTATTTACAAACAAGAGCGAACACGTTTTACACTCTCTCACTGTTTAAACAGACTCAGAAACACAGGACGCTGACCAGACCTGAAAGAGGCGCTATACAGATCATTCTACTGAACTGATTTGTGGTCAGAGCTGAAACACGTTTGGGACTTACTGATTTTGGACTTTAGACTAAAATCCTTTGGCTTTGAGTTACCTTATATCTTAACTAAGTTTATTTTATTAAAACAAATGAGGGAAGATTCCTTTTTTGTCTTTAGCAAAACAATCATAGCTCTACCCAAACTTTACCAAATGTTTCAGTAGTGACTGTTTTGGTAGTGACAATTTTGCTCATTTTGAGCAGAACTCAAAAATGCTAGTTAGTTCATAACTAGCAAACACAGCCTTGAACAGCTGCGCACACAGCACGTCTTCATATTTTTCATCAAAACAATTTTTTTTTTACAAAAAAATCAGTGTTTCAGTAGTGACAATTCTTAATGTTCCACACTGATTTTCAGACTTTGGGGCAAATTTACTTCAAAACAATGAGATCTAACTGCTCACCGTGTGGCCATGAGGGAAGACGATGCAGCCTCACTTCCTGCTCTAAATTGCAGGGGCGTGGCTAAAATAAGGCTCCGCCACTCAGTAACAGTAATGCTAACCAATCAGCACTCTGTAGCAGTAGTTCTATTGCTCTATACTTGTTTGCTGTGTGTCCACTGTAACTACTTAGTAACTACCAACAAGATCTGTGATTTTAATCCAGTATGAATCTACACTGTCTGTAGTTTTTACAAGTCTTCTAAGTAATAATTCTGGAATGAAATATTTTCTATAATTCACCAATTCTGGAGCTGCTTCAGTCATAACAGTCCTGATCAAATCAACATCACTGTATTTTAACAACAAAACCTGCTAATAGACAATGGCAGTAGCTTAATGCTGTTCTATCTACATTATTTTGACGTTAGTTTTTGTAGGTTTGTATGGACCTATTTAATTCTCTTCTTAATGCTTACAACTGGTATAAACACATGAAGTTCATCCACATCTGATCTTGACCCTGTTCCTACTTCACTGATTAAGAGAGGTTTTGACCGTGTTCAAATCGATGTCTTAACTATTGTAAACTGTTCTCTCTCTTTTCCAGATGCCTTTAAAACTGCCCTGGTGAAGCCTCTGCTAAAGAAAAGTAGCATGGATCCTTCCGTACTAAATAATTATTAATAATTAAATGCATATTAACAGTTATTAAAGAAATTTCAATCAGGTTTATGTTCTAATCACTGAACTGAGACAGCATTGATCCATGTTGTCAATGACCTCAGGCTCAGTGGTGATACACAAAATCCTTCTGTTCTGGTCTTATTGGGTCTTAGTGCAGCTTTTGATACTGTTGATCACAAGATTTTAAACCACCAGCTTGAACACACAGTAGGCCACTCAGGCATAGTTTTGGAATGGTTTAAATCAGATTCATTAATAGATTGATAGTTCATGGTTTTACTTGGAAATCTTTCATTTAAAAAATTAACATTTCTTGTCTCGAGTCCCCCAAGGTTCAGTTTTAGGGCCCTTGCTTTTCTCTTTGTACATGTTTCCTCTAGGTGGTCATTAGCAAACATGATATCAATTTTCATAGCTATGCTGAGGTCACACAATTATGCATTTGCTTTCTTTCTGATAATCAAGATTCTGACATTATGACCAGCAGACGTGTTTTTCAGATATTCTCCAGTGGATGCCACAAATTGAAACAGCCCATCAAGGTGAGCCCACCGAAGACACCTAGTGCATGCTTTACAAATGAGTGCTGTTTCTTTGTCTGCTTGCAGTAACTAAACATATAATACAGAAAGCTGTTTAGATGCTGCCCTTTTCATGGCAAAAACTATAAAAGGGACACCTGATAAAAGCCCCACCTTGGGAAAAATCCCAAGCTCCACCCATTTTATCCCCTTGTGATGTCAGCACTCATCAGCACTCAAACCTTTCAGGTGTTTAAGGCACATTTGTACCAGAAGAGTTTCAATAAGTGTTTTTTTATCAGATTCTTTGGAAAAGAAAACTATCAAATCATCATAAAACATGCTCTTCATACTGAGGAAGATACTTTAATGAATGTTGCACAAAGAATCAGCACAAAGCAGCTTCATGATCAGTAAAACTCAAAAGAGAGCAAAGCCTCCCCAAACTTTACATAAAATGGAAAGACAGTTTTGGGCAAAACTACTCAATGTTGTCAAAAAGCAGATGTTTGCATGTTGTGTACCTCCAAGCAAGTGTGTGTGAGAGTTCATGAAGAAGGAAAGAGGAAAGAAAGTGACATTTCCAAAAAACTGACTTGGCCTATAGTATGAGTGTGGTGAGACATAACAGCCTACAGAGAGGGGGAGGGGTGAGAGAGGGGAGAGAGAGGGACAGATAAAAAAGAGGAAAGAGAGAAAGAGAGAGAGAGAGAGAGAGAGAGAGAGAGAGAGAGAGAAGGGGGAGAGAGAAAGCAAAAAAGGAGAGAGAATGTAAGGCAGATGGGAGAGAGGAGGGAGAGTGAAAAAGAGAGAGGGGGCAGAGTTAAAAAAGAGCAGAGAGAAAAGAGAGAGAGAGAGAGAGAGACAGATAAAAAAAAGAGGAGGGAAAGAGCGAGAGAGAGTGGGGGAGAGAGAGAAAGAGTGAGAAAGGAGAGATCAATAGAGACAGACGAGAGGAAGGAGAAGGAAAGAGAGACAGGCAGAGAGAGATGGAGAAAGTGCGAGAAAGGAGATAGATATAGAGACAGAGGGGATATAGAGGGGGGAGCAAGAGGGAGTGTGTGAGAGGGAAAGAGTGCAAGAGAGAGAGAGAAACAGAAAGAGGGAATGTGAGAGAAAGCGCGAGAGAAAGGACAGAAAGAATATTGTGAGTGAAGCTGTCACACATTAAGTGTATTTACTCTGACAAAGGAGCTTATTATGTGCAAATATGTGTGTGTGTGGGTGTGAGGACGTTGTGTAAACTGCATTACACACAAACTAAAGGAAGAGGAGAGAAAAACGAGTATATGAGGCTCAGCTGTTCTCTCACAGAAACCCACTGCACTGCTTACATAAATAAGACCAGCTTGCTCACACACAGCTAACCATCCCACGGCCATAATTCAGCACGAAAATCAAATTTACTCAGTTTCTAAATTCCCCCAGAGGTGGATCAGATCAGATGTCTGATAAATGAAGCCTTCTTCTTTCTTTTGCACAGGAGCTGGGAGGCTAACGAAGCTAATGCTGTGTTTACAGTATGATAATACATAGTCATATGCAAAGGTTTGGGCACCCTCACATTCCTGATTTTCTTTATTTTCACACATCCTCTACAGAGAAAATGTGGCCTGTGCAAATGTTGTGGCATTTTATATTTGTGTTTGATTCTTATCCATTGTGTTAATTCAGCAAATAAACAGTAATTGTGCATTAAAGTGTTCAGTAGGATGTTAAATGTAGAAGGCATGTTCATTTATTTTCACTAAGAAAATAAACAAAAGCTTTGACCAGGGGTACACAAACTTTTGCACACAAAGGGAAATCCTGTAGATTTAGATTTCACTTTAAACCCTTCCGCATGAGAAGACATGCGACAGGTATGGAGCAATAACCTTAAAGTACCCAGTTGTTGAAGTGCAGTTTAATCACAGACCTAGCTGAGTAAAACAAACAGAGCCCACACTCTGGTTTGAACTCCTCACACGGTTCTCCTGCACAGGCGATCCATTAACCCTGCACAACTTCTAAACACTTCTGAAGAACAGACTATCAGGCACCTCAACTGTTTAAAACAGTGTTTACTGCACCTACATACACTACTGTTCAAAAGTCAATTCATTTAACTTCCTCTCAAAACAACCATGGAGTACAAGTTATTCATTTTCTAGGAGATCAGATATAAGATAGACCACTTGCAAAAAGAAGAAGTAAAAATGAAAGAAACAGGAGTTTCCAAAACTGCTTCAGAGAAAATGTGACTCCTAACAACCACCTGGAAGCTCTGGTAGACACCATAGGTGTTTCTGTCCATCCTTCCACTGAGAGAAGACAACTCAGCGCTATGGGTCTGAAAGGATGTGTAGCTGTCAAGAAGCCTCACTAAGAAAAGGAGCTGAACAATGGACTGACCACCCCCGAGTCCAGACCTCAACATCACTGAATGTGTTTAGATTACTTCAGAAAATGATGAACCAACTTCTAAGACTGAACTTTGGAGGTGTGTCTGCAGATTTCTTTGAGAAACTGAAAGTGAATCTACTGAAAAGAATGGAAGCTGGAATGAAGGCAAAGAGCGGACTAAATACACTGAAACATCTGATATTAGATTTATGAAGTTGTTGTTATAAGTTGGCTGTTTTTACTAGAAAATGAAATAAATGAAGGGTGGTTTCTGACTTTTGCACAGTGATGTGCTCTTAGAGGACTAATATGACCTGTATCCAAGTTCTTTGTGTTTATATTGTCAATATTAATAGCTGAACTCACATCATCATCATCATCATCCACTGCTCAATCCAGATAGGGTCATGGTAGCAGTTGGGACAGCAAAGAATCCCAGAGGAACCTGTCCCCCCTGAACTTCCAGCTCATTCCGGGGGATGCTGAGCCACTCCCAGGCCAACTTGGAGATGTAGTCCCTCCAGCGGGTCCAAGGACGACCTCGGGGTCTCGTTCCAGTAGGCTGTGCCTGGTAAACCCCCACTGGGAGACGTCCAGGGGCATCCTGATCAGATGCCCCAACCACCTCAACTGGCTCCTCTCAGCGTGGAGGAGTAGCGGCTACACTCCGAGCTCTTCCCGGATGACCGAGCTCCTCACCCTGTCAAGTAGAGTGCAGCCCACCACTCTGAGAAGAATTTGCAATCTCATTCTTTTGGTCCTTACCCAAAGCTCAAGACCATAAGTGAGGATTGGGATGTAGACCGATTGGTAAACAGAGACCTTTGCCTAATGGCTCAGCTCTCTCGTCACCACTACAGTCTGGTACCGCGACTGTATTACTGCAGCTGCCTGTCCCAGCCTGCGGCCGATCTCACAATCCCTTTTTCCATCACGCGTGAACAAGATCCCGAGATACTTACTCCTGGATACTTAAACCTGGGGCAGGTACTTCCCCTTACCTAGAGTGAGCATGCCACCCTTTTCTGGGCTAGGAAAACTCACATGTCAATCAGAAACAGATTAATGTACAGGTTCAGTTTATTTTATGACACCAGCTGAGTCAGAGTACATCACTGAACAGAGTAGAAAAATAAATAAGCTCAGTGCAAACACAGAATCCTGTTAATGTTAACTGGAGTAAACAATACAAATGCTATGTTGTAAAGCAGTGCTGTGGACCGTGTTATGAGTGCATGCTAAAATTGTGTTAATGTTTTTCCATGTAAAGTCAGCGTTAGAGCAGGAAAACACTGTGCGGATTTATGCACAGATAGTGAGCTGATGAAACTGTCAATGAAACAAAAACTAAAATGGTTATAAACACAGAACTAACAAATCCTGGTATCTATTTCATCCATTGTTTTGTCGAATTAAAGGGGACCATTCACGCTTGGATATTGGAATTTTCTAGCCATATGAATAAAAATCATCACATTTTGCTTCATGCTTCTAAAGATATTGAGCATCAAACCCAGATTGGAACATGGACACTCGGTAGAAACAGAGAACCCGAGCTGAGGTACTCTTAAGAACTAACACTGCTTTTAGCTGCTGGAAAACAGCTCAAAAACATAACTGGTGCAGTTTTTCTTCTCTTTCTTTTTTTTTTTTTTGGTTTAATTATTTCCCTGAACTGGTGTTGACAGCAAACACTTTTTTTTAAACCTCTGGAATGACGCAGTGTCTTCGTGCACTAAAAATATAGCGAAACCTGAGTGTTCTTTCTTTAAATTCAACTAAAACACAAAAAAGTACATTAGGCTGTTTCCATCAGTTCTGTACAACACAATGAAACTCTCTATGTTGCGCTAATAAAAATACTTCCTTACTATTGGGTAACTTCTCTTTGTTGTTTTGTTCAATTTTTCTGGAATATTTCATATTGTAAGCGAACAAAGGCAAAACAAAGTGTCTCAAGATCAGCTGCTGGCACCAATTACCAGTTTACCATCTAATATCAGCAAATGGGTTTACATGCACTCGATAATCCGATCATAATGGGATTTCTGCAATTATCTGATAATTCAAATGGTCATGTAAACAGCACACTCCGATTTCTTAGATCGGAGTTAAGTCTAGAAATCTGAATGAGAAATCTGATAAAGAGAGCTGGATGTTAGCTCAGTAATCAGATTTCTCAGCGCATGTAATCTCTTACTCTGATTTCTTTTGAATTTCTCAGTCTGGGCATGTGCAAAAACAGATGGCGGTACCGGAAATAAGTCAGCAGTGTTGCCGCGAGATGGCAGCAAAACACATGCTTGACGAAACAAAGGATTTAAATTTTCTTCATCTTCTAGATGATGTATGTTCATATTTTCAGGTAAAGTGGCACAATATTTAGGCGTGGCATGTAGTTTGAGTTTTACGTTACATTTACATAATGTCTTCTTCTGTGAGTTCATTGGCTGGTTGCAAAGCAGAAATTGAATTATTGTCAGACTTATGCAGACCTGGAGTTTTTCCATTATCTGATTACGTATGTTTTAATTTCTTCATTAGTCCCTGCCTTCTGCAACATTTCGTAGCTACGGCTGGGCATCACAGTCACCTGATAAGTCATGTGACTTTATTCAGTTAGCACTTATGTTATTTATTCAGCAGTTTAACGCAGCAAAAAACTTGTATCCACCCCAAGTTTGGGAGATTTTATCCAATATGTGTCGTTTCCACTGATGAAATTTTATTTTTATTTGAAATATCAAAATGCAAATAACATGGATGGAAACCCAGCTACTGATACGATGAGAAAAAGGACAGTTTTTGTTAGGTGATTTCCTGTACACAGACTGAAACGCATCTACTTCAGGCTTTAAGGATGATGTTTGTAAACCAATGGAAGGAAGCGTTCTCCCTCTTTTATAGCACACTGAGCTGGAACCGAAAAAAACAAAACAACGCAGAATATTTATAGACTAAAATAAGTGTCCTCTTCATCTGAATCCTCATTTGTTCATGGGAATGACCTTGATGTCGTGGGCATTGATGTATCTGAGTAAAACTTTGGCCCGTCTCTCGATGACGTCGATGAGTTTCTCGATGCCCTGCCGGCCGCCCTGACTGTCCCAGTACAGCTGATCCAGGAACAGAGACTGCAGGAGCTTTTCCCTCAAACGCTGAGAGCTCAGCACACCCACAGCCACATCAGGCAGCCTGAGACAAAACAAACAGTCATCATGAATTATATGGGGATACTTTTCAAAACCCAGTCCCAGTCACTTTCAAAGTTATCTGGAGGTTGTGAGGACATCAGTAAATAGTGCAGGTCCACTGTTACTGCCCAGTCAAAATCCAGATGATAGAAATTAGAATTACAACCCGAGATAACGGACCAAAATACCTCCGAAGTAAAACTCTGAAGTAAAAAAACACTTTTTGGATCAGAGGGATATGCCATTTTTCATGATTATGCTACACTCACATCCAAGGTTGCACTACACACATTTCCACAATTTCGTTACACCCATTTCCATGGATTTGCTATGTACATTTCCATGATTGTGCTACACTCGTTTCCGTGGTTACACTACACCTATTTCCATAGTTATGCTAAACTGATTTCTCTGGTAACCCTACACATGTTTTCATGGTTACACTACACTCATTTCCATGGTTATGCTACAAACATTTCCATAGTTACACTATACCAGGAGTCGCAACCCAAATGTTAAGAAGAGCCATTTTGTCTTTTCAGCAAAAATGGAACCACTTTAGGAGCCACAACATTATGTCTGTTTTATCATCTTGGTTGTAAAAAAAAATAAACAAAAATGCAGACTTACTTTGCTTAGCTTTAAGCTTTAGCTCAGCTATAGCCGCTTTTCTTGCATCTCTGGCAGGAAACTTTTCCACAAAAGTAGAACAGTTTCTTGTAAAATGTGTCTCAACGTTAAAGCTTTAACGAAGCTGAAGTCAGCTTGTCATTCGCCAGCTTCTTGTTCGAATTTTCCAGCCCCACCTTAAATGGTGCCTGGGGCACCTGAATGTATTTGCCACATACTTTAAGGTGTAACGGGAGAATTCAAAATGAGAAGCTGACTTCAGCATCGTGACTTTTTAGTGTTTGACAGTTTCTTGCTGCAGATTAAACGTATCAGAAAACCAGCTGGAGTGATTATAAATGCAAATAAGTCCATTCGTCTCCAAATTATTCATGTTCGTCTGAAATCTTCCTCTTTGTCTTTTCATTGGCTACTAGCTAGGTGAGATTGTTGTCTGCATTGCTATGGTGACCAGTAGTCTGCGCACCAACTTTCAGGGTTAAAGGGTGAATTAGCAGTTATACATTAACTCCAGCCTTTAAGACCATTTAGTGTTAAAACTGTGTTAGAACGATCAGCAGAGCTTTATTTTACTGCAAAGGATAATCATTTTATTTTTACCTAAAAATCTAATTCTGCTGTGGAGCCAAAACAGGGCAGTAAAAGAGGGATGCAGATGATGCCGACCCCTGCACTATACTGATTTGCATGGTTATTCCACACATATTTCCATGGTTACAGTACACCCATTTCTCTGGTTATGCTACACAAATTTCCATGGTGCTTTTCTACCATTGTTTTCCCATGTTTTATTTTCAAACACCACTCCCTCTGATGTCTCATTTGATTGGTTGTTGATCATAAACATCACACTTTCATGTGCACATGTGCAAGGACTCATCCAAGTTTGGGGATCTGATAAGTTAACTGCCAGGGAAACAAGTTAACCATGGTTCCATTTGGTCGGACCGCTTCACAAGACAGGGCCCAGGTGTATATGAAGGAGAAAAACAGAGCAGGCCAATGTGTTAAGTATGAGGGGAAAAAAACAAATAAAAGATGAAGTAGAGGAAGATGAAGCAGATGAGACTAGGAACATAACTCAAGAAACTAAAAAAAAGCAACTGGAACAAAACAGGTGACAACCAGCAACATAGCAGAACAAAAGAACATCAATAATGTACAGTGGGGAAAATGGCTTGCAAGGTGGTAAAAATACCCAGAACCCTGACAAGACCCTGCTGGGAACACCGATTATGGAGCAGGCGCACAGACTAATGCTGCGTTCAAGTTGTGTCGGAAACTGGGAAACACCAGTTTTCCCAAACAAATTCGTATTTACAACTGGCAAACTCTTCTTCTTCTAGATCAGAGGTGTCAAACTCTAGTAAAAGGGTCATATTAAAAATTTTATCAAATCTGTGGGCCAGAAAAAAAAAAAAGGTTTTATTTAATTTTTAATTAATGTTGTGCTATAACCCAAACTGGCCACTGCTTATTCAAAAATGCAAAAACTTCAACAGTAAAATACAGACACTTGTAGTAGACCTTGAATTATTACATGGACACTTGAAATATCCAAAAAAACAATTGTCTTTTAAACCTACCTATCTGCTTGAACTACACACGTGGCATACTTTCTTTGCTGCAAGTTCATTAAGACTCGCGCTCAATTTCTGAGCTGCTAATGTTAAGTGTTTATGTTGGTTGAACTGCAGCTGAAATGCATTTTGGTGATATGACTGGTGTGGAATTGTGTAGAATTGTGTGGAATTGAGGTGTAACCACTGTCCCATAGATTGTTGTTGGGGTAGGAGAGTCGGAGCACATTACGATACAGTGCATGCTGGGGACTGTAGTGAAGCACATTGTGAAACAGGCTAATACTAATAGAAAAGTAAAATTCTTTTGCGGGCCTTGTGTTTGACACATGAGCTCTAGATGATACAGGAGTTTACGAGATGTGACGTATAACGCAAGCTTTCACCTTTTTCACGAATGAAACATGCTAAACTAGAAATGAATGTGAAAAAAAAACCTTCTAATTAATTAGCTTCTATTAGATCTGTGTGCTTTTTAACACAGGAAAGAAAAAGGCAGGATTGTATTCTCTGGGTCTCCATGCATTCCTTTTCTGTGTAGTGGGCGCATCTATGAAGAAGGAATATACAACCATGCAGCACAAACACAAACAGACATGATAACAAAGGGCGGAGCTAGGAAGAAACAAGGCAGGCGAGCTGCCCGTTTCAATACTAGTATTAACATGCCCTCGTTACTTGGCCTTGTGATTTCCTCTTGGGGGGGAATCCCAGATGCTGTCTTAGGAGCAGTTCTATTACTTTATTAGCTCAAGTGAAGTGTGGTAGATTGAGTATTAACTCCAGCAGCAGAACTTTCCCAGACAAAGCAACTATTCACAAATTCTATGTATGTTATGTTCAAACTTCTCAAAAAACATTTTGCATTGCAACATTTGCATGGCTAGCTGATTAGCTCAGAGGCTAACCTGGCTAAGACTGAGCGCACTCCTCACTGTCCTGCGAGTGGCTACTTGTGTAACGTAGCTGTGACATACATCTGAGTGGAGAGTCAGAGTGAACAAGGGCTAGTTAAAAAGAGTATTGAGTCCAGAGCATGAAACGTGGGGGGGTGAATGAAAAAGGCAACCGTGACAGGATAATTCTGTCAAAGCAACTTCAACAACGTTACGTTTTTCTAGCTGTGCATTCCAGACAAGTAGTAAAATGGGGTAACATAGCTAGCCTTAGCTGGTATTAACATTAATAACAGCTGTTGTGACATGGAACTCGATTTTACTGCCCCAATGATAAGCTAAGTTAAAATAATTTAGCTTTCTTATAATCACACTGTACTACACATAGCATAACATATTATATATGAAACTGTGTTAACGGATACTGTAACTAATAACAGTCAGGTCTAACTTCATAGTGTCCCCTCACCCCCCAAAAACCAAAATTACACATTTGAATAAAAGCCTGACTATCAAAGCCAGCAATACTACATCACTCCAGTCCATGATGAACTACTTTCCCCTTTAATCCAGGAATCAGTAAACTGTCACACTATTATTATGTGTGTAATTTCTACAATAAGACAACCAAAGGCTGTAATCACCCCTCTTGTGCTGTCCAAAAGGAGCGGCACACTCATACATTACCCATAAAAAGTTAGGGGGCCTAGTTTGCAACATGAGCTTGGTTTACATCCTGAAAAAAGCAACTAAGCAACAAGGAACACAAGGATAAAAGCTCTATCTTGGAAATAAAGCCAAAGTCCACACACGTTATTCATTGTTGTGATGTCAGCACTCAAACCTAGTTTGGAAAAGAAAACTGTCAAATCATTAATTAGACAAAACTTGCTCTTCATACAGAGGAAGATACTTCCATGAACATGAAGCTGAACCTAGAACTGTTTTATGGTCACTAAGCCTAGTTGCAGATATTCAACTGAAAAGTAACAGTAATCAAATTAGTCAAACATTAACTCTAAAAGAAGGCGAGGTGTCATCAAACGTTTACAGGCAGCGTATATTAATAAGAACGTGCTATAATGCAGGGCACGTACTCAGCTGAAATATTCTGCTGGGACGTCTCCCCTCACTTTCTGATTTATCTCTCTGCACATTAAGTATCAGTGTAGCAGAGAGTGAGTTACAGTCATGCTCCCACAAACTGACACACATGATGTTCTCAGCGGTATCATCTATCAGCCATAACATGCCATCTGTGTTTACCTCAGAGCGTGTCTGACATCAACATCTTCTTCAAGTGGACAGTCAGAGAGGACAAAATAATGGAAACACCAGGCAATACACACATGTACACACCCTCATCCACTTTATCAGAAACCGTTGTAGCTCCTTCTTGCTGGTGGATGGTTAGAGATCATGTGATAATATACCATTTGTGTTAGCCCAGTGGTCATCAACCCTGGTCCTGGAGATCTACCTTTGTTTGAAGTCTAGTTCCAACCGCAACTTGGCACACCTGCTCCAGCTATTTCGCTTCTTCAGGAGTTTTTGATTAGCTGGATCAGATGCAGAGTTAGGTATGGGGGAAGGGCAGGAAAGTAAATCTTCAGGAAGAGGGTTGGTGACCACTAACCCATCAATGGACAGTTTGTGACCACAGAGCTGCTCTTGTCTGGATATTTTTGGTCAGTGGACCAAGGTGTAACTGCACCTATATAGTGGACCTATAAATCAGAATTAGTTCATAAAATGGACAGCGAGTAGCTAAGTGGGTGTTTCTAATAAAGTGGTCAGCGAGTGTAAGCACAAGGTGGGTGTTTCTAATAAAGCAGCCAGTGCATGGAAGTACAAGGTAGGACTTTCTAATAAAGTGGCCAGTGAGTGGAAGTACAAAGTAGGTGTTTCTAATAAAGTGACCAGTTAGTGGAAGAGCAAGCTGGGTGTTTCTAATAAAGTGGCCAGTTAGTGGAAGTACAAAGTAGGTGTTTCTAATAAAGTGGCCAGTTAGTGGAAGTACAGAGTAGGTGTTTCTAATAAAGTGGCCTGTTAGTGGAAGTACAAAGTAGGTGTTTCTAATAAAGTGACCAGTTAGTGGAAGAGCAAGCTGGGTGTTTCTAATAAAGTGGCCAGTTAGTGGAAGTACAAAGTAGGTGTTTCTTATAAAGTGGCCAGTTAGTGGAAGAGCAAAGTAGGTGTTTCTTATAAAGTGGCCAGTGAGTGGAACCACAGGATAGGTGTTTCTAATAAAGTGGCCAGTTAGTGGAAGCAAAAGGTAAGTGTTTCTAATAAAGTGGCCAGTGAGTGGAAGCACAAGGTAGCTGTTTCTAATAAAGTGGCCAGCGGCTGTATCTGATGGCCGGTACCAGGCAGGAGAGTTTTGCTTCACTTACTCTTTGATTCCCTCGAGCAGTTTAAAGTCGAGGTTTTCTTCATCTCGATCAAAGAAGCCCTTGTTGTTGATGAAGACGAGACGATGGGGGTCACGTCTGCGGTGGACGATGGTGGACAGTTCAGTATTGTCCATGTCCCCACATTCGCCATGGTAACCAAGTTCAACACAGCTGTCCTCCGGGCGTGGCCTGAACCCACAGCAGTTCCTGTCCAGCCGCTGGTGAATCTAAAATAAAGCACGTTTGCTTTTGGCTTATTCTAGTATAACTATAATCAACATTATGCATTTATGTTCAGTGCAATCAGTGATGGACAATAAATCCTGCATTAGCAAATACAAAAAACTGTATTTGAGACATTTGAGTATTTAAAAAAGAGTATGTAAAAAAAATTCAACAAAAGAACATATTACTAATAACCTAATTAAGGATTATGGAAAAATTAACAAAAAATAATGCATAAATTTAAAGCTGTACAATATAGTTTACCTATTGTTACTGCAATATTGGTAGTTGCAATACTCATTTCACAGAAGTCTACAACATGCAAATTGTTTTATGTTTATATTACAACACACAGAATGTGAATTGTTGTTTTTATCTGTTTGGTTCAGGAAAATGCATGCAAATAAATGCAAATAAATGCAGCTCAAGCTGTTTCTGCCACTATGTATGGACGGCTAGGATGCAAAGGAGCTAATCTGCCAATCTGACCACTCTAGGCTTTACTTTAATAGTTACATACAATGAACAAAAATAAGAATGAAATTGTTCATTTCTATTATTTAATAATCACAAGCTAAAATTTCATGATTATGTCTTGCAATATAATCCCAATACTAGTATTTTGTCCATATCGTGCAGCCCTAGAATGAACATACTGGCCTACCTGCAGGAGAAAGTCAAACAGAGCCATCTTGCTCCACTCGTGGTGGTGGATGCTGGTGCAGCGCCATTCTGGCTTCGGAGTGCCACGCTGCCAGCACTTGTATTTGAGGGAGGTTTGGTAGGAGCTCCAGGTCAACTGGCCAGATATAGGGGTGATAGAGGGGTCCCACAGGGTCACTGGACACAGCTGACCACCTGAAACACAATGCAGCATAGAAAATTACATGAGCGGGGTTTAAATTGTGTACTTACACTGCCTGACCACTCACTTGCTGGTGTACAGTTAGAGACTATAACTCATCTGTTGATGCATAGTTTGTGTTAGCCACCCTCTAGTCCTTCATCAGTGGTCAATTTCTGACCAGCAGCACTGCTGTGTCTGATCCACTCAGACAAGCGCAACACACACTAACACATCACCACCACCACGTCAGTGTTACTGCAGTACTGAGAATGACCCACCACCCAAATAGTACCTGCTCTGTGAGGGTCCATGGGGGTCCTGACCACTGAAAAACAGGGAAAAGAGGGCTACCCAAGTAGCAGAGAAACAGATGGACTACAGTCTGTAATTGTAGAACTACGAAGTGCACGTATATAGTAAGTGGAGCTGATAAAATGGACACTGAGCGTAGAAACAAGTGGGTGGTCATAATGTTATGCCTGATCGGTGTATATTGTTATTGTGATAAAATATGTCACAATATAATATAGTATGCTTTTCTGAATATATAATTTATATCATCAGTATATGCAGAACACTGACCGACTGCATGTTTTATTATAAAGAGAGCTAAATTAGTTCTGTTTAACTGGATTTAGTGCCAAATACTGAATAAAAATCATTGTCGTTTTGATAGTATCATTACAAATGTAGATCTACTGTTTTTTTCTCTGTTATAACAGATCAGATACCAAAAACAAATACCGTGACATATCATCTATTGTAAAAATTTCTTGAAGTATCCCATTATAAGATATATCGCCCACCTCTATGACTGTATACTGGAAAATCAGTGTTTATTGCTCTTGCAAACTCCCACCCAAAAAAGTGATGTGGAAATGTGTGGCATGAATCTAACTGGTGGCTTTCACCAAGCAGCTGAAAACAAGCTCTGATTGCATTTGTTATCCATCCGGATAACGTGGGAGCAGCAGGAAATGACTAAATTACATTGAAACAGGCTCACCCTGTCCCAAAGTACAGCAGAAATAGTGGTTTCAGGGATATAACATGATTGTAAGTCTTAAAATACGTAAATATATGCAGCCTCTGTAGACAAAAACTGCTCACCTTAGAAAACCTGAGCTTTTCTACCACCACATTACACATAAACATTATCAGGCTTGGACCAAATGGTAAGTTTGGATTCAGCCATAGTGAATGATTATCAATGGTGAAATATGTTAAGCCTTTGTAAAGGGTTTTTTTCTAAAAAGTATTAATAAATTTAAGAAAAACTGAAGTCATGTAATCATTCTTCCAGTTTTACAAACGGATTACTAAACTGCAACTGTAAGCATTAATAACAAACATGCAGCACTGCAAAATATTATATACAGGCAAGTGAAATTATCTTACATGTAGGCAATACACATAATATGTCTCAATATGAGGTTGCTTTAGGAATATTATTAGTTTTTAAGGGCCTTCATTGTATGTATACACAGATCAGTCATTACATTAAAACCCACCTCCATATTTCTACACTCACTGTCCATTTTATCAGCTCCACTGACCATATAGGAGCACTATGTAGTTACACAGTTACAGACTGTACTTTGTTACTCTGTTCTTCAATGGTCAGCACCCTGACAAGACCCCCACAGAGCAAGTATTATTTGGGTGGTGGATCATTCTCAGCACTGCAGTGACACCGACGTGGTGGTGGTGTGTTAGTGTGTGTTGCGCTGGTACGAGTGGATCAGACACGGCAGTGCTGCTGGAGTTTTTAAACACCTCAGTGTCACTGCTGGACTGAGAATAGTCCACCAACTGAAAACATTCAGCCAACAGCGTCCTGTTGGCAGCATTGTGCGACCACTGATGACTAGAAGATGGTCAACACAAACTGTGCAGCAGCAGATGAGCTATTGTCTCTGACATCTACAGGTGGACCAACAAAGTAGGAGTGTCTAATAGAGTGGACAGTGAATGGACACAGTGTTTAAAAACTCCAGCAGCACTGCTACATCTGGTCCACTCACATGAGAACACATATAATAAATTGGATATTGGTTCCTAAAGTACAGTAACTATGAGATGTGAATAAGGCAGACACTACCAAGTGCATGGAACCTCCTGCTCACAGTCGGCAAACTTCTGTTCAGTCCCAGCACCCTGTCCAAGTGGAAAGCGAACACTTCACTCATGTCCACCGGCGGCTTGATGACACCGCAGCCTCCGCTGCACTCTGCTGAGTGCTCTGAATGTGTCTGAGCTGCACTCCTGAACAAAAGGACGGACGGAGAGCCTTCATGCTGCAGTCTTTCCAGCTTTCTGACCTTACTGTTGGCCAGAAGGCGCATGTGGGCCATGTCCTCCTGGCTGAACCATGGAGGAGGCTTCTGGCTGTATATTCTGATAGAGCTGCCCAGATCATCCGCGCCATCTTCAAAGTGGCCCCCTTTGTATAGTGTCAGTCCCTTGTGTACGATTTTGGCCCAAGCGTCACTGGCATTGGCGCGCTTTGGCGCCCATGCGTCCTGGCCATGTCTGCTTTTACCTCCATGCGCCTGTGCGTCATGCTTCCCAAAGGTCCCCACTTTCTTCCTGCGCAATTTGGGCCTCACTGTGGCCCTTATGACAGCAGGCTTGTGCCGTTTGGACCTCAGGGTTATGTAGACCACGTTGGAGCGTGTGGGTGTTGGATTGTCATCCGTTTTCTGGCCATGGACACCATCGTGTTGGCGCAAGGGGACGGTGCCAATGCGCCCTTTACCAGCAGCTGGGGCGGAACTAACCTGAAGCACGGCGAAAAAGAGGTAAACGAAGCAAAGTCCGGCTACGATGGCACTTCTTCTGGCCCTGGGGTATCTCCACCAGCGGCTGGACACTCGAAAAAGCTTGGAACAGAACAAACTGGCAGGAATTACGCAGCGCTCCATTAGGGCGCGAAGCTCCACATGGTCAGTGCAGAGGACGGAGCCTCTTTTCTGGTGCCCAAGGCTGCCCTGCTGCTCCTATATCCTTTATTTCCTATAAGTAAACCGTGTATTTCCACGCACAGGAACGAGACATGCACCGGTTGGACTTACCAGACCAGCCAGCCTCTCCCTTTGTAGATAAATCCCACTCGCCTCTACAGCGTCCAGCGAAATCCGCTAGAATGGCACTTCTCGCCAAATATCCTCATGAAGGATGAAGACGTGGA
This sequence comes from Colossoma macropomum, assembly GCF_904425465.1. Classification (NCBI taxonomy): domain Eukaryota; kingdom Metazoa; phylum Chordata; class Actinopteri; order Characiformes; family Serrasalmidae; genus Colossoma; species Colossoma macropomum. The sequence goes on from NW_023494788.1 coordinate 36,075,442, forward strand.
GGTGTTTTCTTTGAAAGTACGCCTGTCATAGCTTCCTTATGTGCTCTGGCAACACGGAGGATCCTCTAACTGAAGCGCAAGAGAAGAAAAACTGATGAGAAGTTTCACTTCGCTCAGGAACACCTCCTGAAAGCGACATCTGCTGGTGACTTGGCGCAATAACAACAGCGGATTGTGCTCTTTGACCTCACGACTGACTAGTTAGACAAAGCAGATAGCACACTTGAGCTTGGTGTCTTTTATCCATGTTTAAAGTCATTAGTTTTAACTTTTAATCTTAAGAGATGGCTTCAACAAAATGCTTATGTTGCTAACAATGAATGAAAACAGCATTCTTGGCTCTTAGCTTGCATTAATTAGCCACATTAGCATGGTGGAGTGAGGCATTTCTGCCTATTTTAAGAAACAGGAAAAGTTGAACACCACCCCCCAGGATGAGCAATCAAAGCTAATGAGAATAACATATGCTAGCAGGCCGGATTATGAATATAGGTTATGGAGTTTGTACTTTTTATAGTCTAGTGAGGGCTGGTTTTATTGCTAGCAGAGCCTTCCAGGAAAAGACTTGGGATTTATAGCAATACTTGGATGTGCTACAGCTAATCACCAAGCGCATTAGTTTACTTCTCAGTCTGATTTGTTTAAAGCAGCTTGGCGAGGACGTCTATTGTAAGTGTTAAATAAACAAAATGGAACTGAATTGAATTTCCCTACACGCTGAATACGTCTCTCAAACACCCTCAGAAATGATGTGTTAATCCTAAAAATCTATAATTGATCAGATAACAATTTGTTATTAAAGGTAGTACAAATTGTGGTATCTCTAACTGGACACGTGTTAGAGAGCAACAGTTCATCATCATGGGGCAAAATGAAAAAAAAAAAAGAAGACAGATTTATGAACATGAACGGAAATGGCTTAATAAACCAACTGATTATAGAATTGTATACTATATGATTATTATAAGGGTGGTTTCCCAGATCCAGATTAAGCCTAGGCCTACACTAATTACATTTTTAGTGTGAAATCCCATTGACTTCAAAGATTAAGCTACATCAGGGTCCCTGAAACTGGCACAGTGTTCAAACGTGTTCAAATGGATGGGATAACACTAAATCTTTCTATAATGATATCAGTGAGCGAAATCATCATAGTTTTCTGCATAATTGCTACCCCTTAGTTTATTGTCCAAGATGAAGCTCCGTCTACACCTAGTGGTAAAAAGTATTTTAACATTATATGGGCTGGTTTTGTGGATTAAGCCTAGTTTTGGACTAAACTGCCAATGGCACCTTTAATGGATGGTGTCCCAGACCTAGATTAAGTTTAAACCTATACTAAATACAATTTTTAACAGTGAAACCCTATTGACGAAACCTTAAAAATTTCATTTAGTCTAGGCTTAGGCTTCGTCTGTGTCTGGTCAACCAGCCTTAAAAGACTTCTAAGGATCTATGGAAACCCTGTTAAAATATACTGAAAATGTTTAAAAAGCACTAATACACATTGATACACACTACAGATATTATATTGATGGACTGCTGTTTAGACTATGAACATAGCAGAGGAGCTATTTACTTGCACTACACATTTTTAAAAAACACACTAATCAATAAACATTTGCTATGATTATCAATGATGTTTATGTTTTAGCATATCATTTAAACACCTAGCCACCTAATCACATTATGCAAAATACCTTATTAATGCCTTGTACTCATTATTAGCCACATTAGCATGTTTGGATGAGATATTCACTCAGCATTATGCTAGCTAATGTAACAATATTAGCAGTTAGTGTTCTCCTCTAAGCGTGTTGAGCCATCCAATGACAAAGATGTGATGGAGCTTCATGTGTCTTGGAGGAAGCTCTTGCTAGCTTCCACTCTCCCAGGTTGGCGGCATTGTGTGATGTGGGAAAGCCTAGCTAGTGGGGTTAAATGGTGAAACTGGGCATGACTAAATTGGGTGGAAAAACTGGGTTACTACTATTCAAATAAAATATGAAATTAAGCACCAGAACTAGTACTGTTCAGAATTTAAATAAGCAAACATGCTGTCCTGACATGCTTTGCAGTCATAGCAGTAGAGCTAATTGCTTCTATGAGCACTTTTTAAAAATATGCTAATCGTAGACGGTTATCTAACTTATTAAAATCTGAAATGGTATGATTATCAGCAGGCTTTACACAGCAGTATAACACCAAAACTAGCAAAGGTCCCATCCCTAAACAGGAACCACTCTCTTCGAAAAAGGCTTGGCCTGCTGGAAGGCTCCCAGTTGTTCCACTGTAGCTGGACTATGTAAACTGTTTTGGCGCACTGGCCGTGGGTTCAGTCATAGCTACAGCATTTTTTCACTCATAGATTGAGTGCAGAATGGCTGAAAGCAAATTCCTGAGATACAAGGACTTTTATGTGCTTATTAAATACATAGAGCAGGCAGACGAGCCAGAACAGAGGAAAAGACAGAAATAGCACGTTTATATAACAGGCCTTAAAGCAGAGTGCACAAAAGAAAAGGGGGGAAAAAGAGTTTAAATAAACAAGAATTCAAATAAACAACTCTTCATATAATAATTTGAGGTGGATAACTGGTAAGGTTTGGTGTGGATGCAGTTCTGTGGTATGTGCTGCCTCCTGCAGGCAGCTGGTGGGCATTGGTGCTTCTCAGATTTTTGAGAAGGCCGTAAGGAGAGAGCCGGTCAGCACCACACAAGAGGCCAAAACAAACAGCAGGCCGTTCCCGAGGCCCTGAGGAAACAAATACCAACATGGCAAAGAAAAAAAATCAACTCATAAGAAGTGCATAAAAGTTAAAGAAAAAATAAAATAAAGTACATCAAAGGGGAATTTCACTGATTTCTCAAAATGTCTGGAAAATTAAATTGTTAAACTGTAAACAAAGTCATTCTGAGTGGTTTGGTGTGAAATGCTCCGTTCTAGAGAAACTTACTGAGTAAGAAATGTTCACAGTTGATAGCAACCAGGCATCTGAAGAGTTTAGTTTTCAGTTCAGTTTAGTCTTTTAATTAAAGGGCAATTCTGGAAATTTTTCTAAATTTTGCCATAATTGGTTGGTTTCATAATGGAATGGTTGAAATATAATTCAGAGTGGTTTGGTGTGAAATGGTTCAGATGTCTTTACAGTGGTGGTGATAGGAACCAAGGGTTGCCATGACTACAACACAAATATAGCCATTTTATTTACTATCCCAAACCACCAGTGAACCTAAACGTGTCTTCTATTTTTCTAGAGTTTTATACGGAATGTTGATGATGGCAAAATAGTAGAAAATCTGAAAGTAAGTTTGCTTTAGGGACTATTTTGCCTCACAACACCCTACATGTATCCCTCCACCATAAATTAATAAAAAAAAAATGTATATATAATGCTGATTAAATGATAAAAGAAAAAGTTAGCTTTCTCAAATCTATCATAAAACAATGTCTCAGACATCAGGCAGTGTATTCATAACCATTACATGTAATAACTTTCTGTGAGGGAGCTTTAAGTGGTGGCTGTCTGGTTCCTATCACCACCACTGAACAATTTTTTTTTTCTTTTGTTTCTCTAGAACAGAACAGGAATTTTGGGGGGAAAAAAAGGTAAAATTCCCCTTTAATTTGAGACTGTCAAGTAATGTTGGACCAATCCAGTCGTAATGAAGTGTTTACCATGAGTTTACAAGAAAGTGTGTGAAGGGCAGCTGGTATTTTCAGGTGATGCAGTTATGTTTTGATATGACAGTGGTGATATATTTCATAATTCAAAAAGATAAACAGTGAGCTGAAGGGAACCTCTGAGTAATGACCAAAGAACAATGCAACATCCACAGCGTATATCCTTCCCCTACTTACTTTGACTTCCTTAAAGACCACAGTTCCCCACAGAGCAGCCACTAAACCATAACCCTGCAAACAAAACAGCTTCATCACTAAGGAAACAGTACAAACGTACAGAGGCTTCAGCTCCACGCAACAAAAGAAGAACGTGGAGAACGCAGCAGGCTGAAGAGACACAGGCAGCAGGGCTTATACTTACAGCAGTAACTATAGGGAAGGTCACCACAGGGCCGAGGAACCGATTAGCCAGGAGCCAGCAATACGTGCCCACCCCCCACATTACACCTGTTAAAAACCCTGCACACACAAACACCGTTCAGTTAAAAAACACAGGAATTTACATGAGTATACAAATATTCATCCCACAATTATTCTTCCCACAGTCAGAAGACTTTCTCCAAAATGTCTTCATAATTAATTGGTGAAGATGTAAACAAAGTCGTTCTACAGAGAAAGAGTCAGAATTGTTCACACTGGTGGTGATAAGGACCAGACGCCCACCTCTAAAAGCTACCTCACAGAAAGTTATTACAAGAAATGGTTATAAATACGCCTGATGTCCGGTGCATTGTTTTACTCTAGTTTCAGAACAGATTTTGGTCTTAAAACTAATTGTTTAAATTACTTCGTGGTGGAGGGGTACATGCAGGGTGTTGTGAGGCAAAATATTCCTCAATGAAAACTTTAAGATTTACCATAAATTTAACATCAACAAATCTCTCTCTCTCTCTCTGATGGGTTTGTTTTGATTTTTCAGCCAACTTGCAGTGAAGCTCTTGGGATGTCATATTCAGAGTTGATAGTTACAGCTTCCAAATGACTTAAAAACTTACCTGTTTATAATGGAATAATGAGGGAATAACACACACCTGGCCTTGGAACACCTGAACAGCCAATTGTCTAATTACTTTTGAGCCCTTGCAAATGGTGCAATTACTATAATGTTCAGATATAAACCCCTAAAATTAAAGCTGATTGTCACTGAGCTCATATTCATTATTTGATTTCAACTCCAATAATCAGGGGCAGACAGCTAAAATGACGCCCAAATATTTATGGACCTGACTATAATAACTAAGATGACGCATGTAGGTTCACTGGTGGTTTTGGATAGTAAATAAAATTGCTATATTTGTGATGTAGACATCATGACTCCTGGTTCCTATCACCACCACTGTAACGGTGGTACTGCCCTCCACTGGCCAAACTGGGTTCAATTTCCCCACTTGGGCAAACGTGCCATGTTATACCATTAAAATCTTTGGGCTTGCTCTGTATAAAAGCATCTCTCTAGAATGCACCATTTCATACCTAATCACACTGAATTACTGTTTACACTGCATTGTGCAATAATTTTGGAAAACTGGTGGAATTCCCTTTAGTGACAGCATAGCAAAAAAACAAAAAATAAACAAAAAAAAGCACATTTATGTTTCCCCTCTTATCCCAAATGGAGACATGTTTGATGTTTGAGGTTTGCCTCTATAGTCTTAGCACTGTAGCTAATGTAGCTAACAATTAATGGAGGCTTATGTACACCAATTAGCTCTACCTAAATCATTACACAAACATGGATAAAAGCACAGCACCTTACTAAAACCAAACAGTGTGTCATGCAGTGTCGGAAACCACATAATCAAGTCTATTAGAGATGCTGAATAACTCCACACAGTTTGAAGCAAGGTTACAATAAAATAATCTTATTCTACTGAAGCTGAAAGCAACTGGGAGGGTGGGTGTAGGACCTGGCAAGATGGCTCGGGGGTAAATCCGCGGCCTGTTCTTCATGGCAGCGCAGTAGATAGTGAAGTACACTGTGCTCGCGAGGAAAATCCCACTGCTCTGGGCAAAACAGTAATCTAAATCTGAAAAACAGCACCACGTCTGTGAAAGTTTCATTCCTACAGCACTGTCATTTGGCACAGGACATGATGTTTGTAAGTAAACATTTAAGGTCAGTTCCACATTAAAGATCCACATTAACCCTAATCCATGTCCACAAAACCAGGCCACGGAGTACCAATTAGAATAGTGAAGTCAAACGTTTGGACACACCTACTTATGAAGTTTTTTTTCCCTTTATTTTTATTATCAATAATATCTTCAAAGAAGCCCCACCCCTTTTGCTATGATGTAGCTTTACACATTCTTGATCTTTCTCTTAAGGAGCTTTATGAGGAACCACCTCAGATGCTTTTCCAACAGGACTGAAAAATATACACATCACGCTGTACTGTAGATGGGCATTTCATATTTAAGTTCAATATTTTAGTTTTTGAAATAAATTCACAGATGGATTTAACTCATTAATCTTAGAAACAAGCATTTAAGGATAATGATACATGTCCACTCGCAATGTCGCCTAGCCACATCCTATTTATTTCGGTGGAAGCGCTTTGCACAGTGCGTGATGGTTTGCAGTGTGGCGAATTCTGCTTCGTTCATCAGGTTTCAACTTTATTCGAATGAATGCAGCCACTGCACTACATTTAGCCAATCAGGCAATGGTAGACTGGTCTTCATCACGAATGACAAACACATTTATGTTTTCTAATCATCATACCTTGCTAAACCTACTATTTCTTAAATGTTTATATAAAGTAGAAAGTGGCAAAAAACAATGTTGTAAAAACAATATATGCTAATGCAATACTTTGATGAACAGAGGAGAGTGTGCATATATCACTTTGTGTTGGCTGCATTTTTGGAATGCGCTGTATGCAAAACAGGCAGACCTTTGATGACTTGCTGTAAATCTGGCTCCATTGAACAGATCTACTGTACACTTCTCACCACTTGCCCCAGTGTTTTCGGTTGTCCCACTAATGGTTTGGTTCTGGCAGCATGCTGGTTATGAACAATATTTAACAATTCTCCACATTTGCTGCATATTTTCAGGCCTGTATTCTTATTGCTATAGCAGTGAAGCTCCTGCCTGGATGGAAAATCAAATCCCAATCTGTAGTGGTTGGGTGATGATGTTAACCCCTATGCTGTCCAACCACTGCATAGTCAAACAGCTGTGAAACAGGTCTCTCGTTGCGATGCCTTGAATCATACAAGCACAGTTTCTTACCATTCTGACTAGATCCAGTGAACATGCTGCTGTTGCTCGTAGCGTGGTGTTTAATGTAAAGCATGGGCACAAATGCAGAACCAAACAGCAGGCCTGACAGGACAGCAATAATACAGCCACTGCAGAGAGAGAGTTAACATGAACACACTCAGCACAGTTCACTTCACAGTGTTTGAATAAAAATCCAATTTACACCATCCCCCCCCCCCAGATTTATTTAATTATTAATAATCTGCTGTTTGACCATATTTGATTTTAGTTAAGGGGGAAAAAATCACGTAAGCAAGATTTTTGTCTGTCACTTTTACATGTAGTTCATTTTGTCATTTAGAGCAGTCGTGTACTTTACATATGTTACAGATATAAAACAGCACGAACAGATATATACATACAGTGGCCTTTTGGTCTTTGGTGATATTGTGTCCACCCATGAGTCACTGGGAAGAGGGATGTCAGAAAGTGACCTCTGAAATTTCAGACAGAAGGACAGTCAAGTAATAGAAAACAAGAGGGAGCGTGTCATCACGAATAACACCATGAATGTACAGAAAACGAAACGGAAAGTCTTACATTTATTTCTGCCCAAGAATTAATACTTCACTGTTTTAGTAATATTTTAAGATCATGTAAATGCTTGTAATGTTACACCTCTTTTTATAGATAATCCTCAAACTTTTAGTTGGTAGTTCTGATGGAAACCGAGTTTTGTTTGGCTCTTGCGCTGCTCGCAAAGCTAAGAAACAGCTAATCAGTGTGTGCACCGCCAGTTTGCACAACATGAAGTTTGAGATATTGTACACATTGTGGCCTCTGTACATCTTTAAAGAAGTACCAGCCTTCAGACAAATGTCAGCTAACTGATTAGCAAGTTATCTATGTTAGCTAGGTAGCTAAAGTGTTGATAAGGTAGCTCCTATGATCGTTAGGTAAATAAAATGAGCTTTGTTAATGTTCTCAGAGTTAAACTTAACACATCCTTTAAACGGAACAAACTCAAATATGCATTTTTATGCTAAATTTAGTTCATAAGCTCTATTCAGCAATTTGGAAAGAAATAAACATAAAATAAGTTTTGCACGAGCCACATTTTAGATTTTACATATGACTGCATAGAAAGAGAGGTAACTTATCTAACTTTATGCCATTATGTAACCACAGCTAGCCTTCCCTGAAACAATGTGCTAACAAACCTCTACCCAGTGTTAATGTTAGCTAGCCAACATAGAAAGCTCCACCAGCTAGTTGGCCAACTTCTGCCTCTGCTGAGGCTTTGCTCAGGGGGCTTGGTCTGCTAACATCTACTAACGCAAAGAATCCCTGAACATTGTTTTAAATATTCAATTTCAAATTTTTGATTACAATTTGTTACATCCAAAAAAGTAGTTTAAGCAGCTTAGAGAAAATCAATCATTGTTTTTACTTAACAACAGTTGGTCAGTAGAATGATAATGGAATGATGAAAAAGAATGCCTTTTAACCAATCAGATCATTGGTCAGAAATAGCTTGCATAAAAATAGATTATAAACACAATAAAAAAAAAAGATAAAGAAAAGGCAGCTCAGCAAAGAGATGCAACAAAATAGCATTTTGCCAAAATCTGAGAATCTAGCAAAGGTTTAAAGAAAGTCCTGTGAAATATGGTGACACCAAAGCACTGCAAACTCACCTCTTCTATCAGTATTGGCGTTGTTTCGGGTGACGTAGGATTGTGCACATCACTTTTCACGAAGAAGAAAATGACAGCACTGGGGGGAAAAAAGTGTTACATACCCCATCAAATCAATCTGTTAAACTAATACATGACCAGTTCCACTAAACACTGGATTATTAAATAACATGAAGCCTAGATTAATTATACACCAAATAATAATGATTATTAGACAATGACTTACAATAGTGATTCTCCAGTGCCATTTCAATTTAGTTCAAGATTAGGCTCAATCAATATCCAAAAAACCTGGCCCAAATCAGGTATAGGATGCAGGAGATGAGCAGAACAAGTAAAGTAAGATGTTTTTCTGACCTGAGTAAACAGAGGCCAGCCCCGCAGTAGTTCAGCACCGGCTTAGAGACTTCCTCAGGATCCAGTCCAAACAGACCAAACCTGAGAACAACAATACGTTTAAACACATCATTTGTCTATGTATAAGCATTAAATGTGTGTTGTCCATCACAATGACCCGAATGAATACCGAATCCAGGCGTTCATAAGAGCAGTGAAGAAAGACTGGATTAATGTGCATCATCGCTTTCAGTCTTACAGAGTTAGAGCAGGGGTCCACACTCTGGTCCTGAAGGGCTGGTGTCCAGCAGTTTGTGATTTACCTGCTCAAACACATCATCGTTTAATTGATGTAGTTGGTGTGTTTGAGCAGGAAAATCACTACACTGTACTGGACACTGAGACTCCTGAGCTAGTGGTCCTGAGTGGACACCAGGAGAAAAGTAATCGGACTTTGAAAGTTTTGTGTGTTTCTGTAACAAATGCTTGGAATATACAACATAATGTACACTAGTGCCGCATAAATTGTTATTATGATATGGATTTCCATGACAGCACATGCAGGTTAACTGCTGCAATGACAGAATGGACCCAATTACAACACACATACAGTGCAAAAGTGACATCATCAGATTGCCCAGAATGTAGTATTAGAAGCAATCTCTGTGCTGGGCTTCTACCCTAAGTGTTAACGGCTAAATCTGCTGTACCATTTCTGTTTTTATAATAGTGCTCTATATAGTGCTTCTATGCATAATAATACATAGAATATAAATGAATAGTGATTTGGAGGCTATTTCTGTTTCTTTAATAGTGTTCTAGATAGTGTTTCAGTGATTTGGGGCCATTTTCAACAGAGTTAGAGTTAGTGGTGAAGTCCTATAGAGTGTAATACATAGACTGAGCTCACCTTGAACTTGCCCAGCCTATTAACAATCCACTGGCTCCCCAAAGCAGCATCCCGAGCCCAAGGCCAATACACTTCACCACTGGCACAGACGTAATATTTCCTGAAACGAGTAAATATAAGTCAAGTGATTATTTGTGACTGCAACCAATAACACACACATACACACACTTACCAGTGGCCCAAATGACTCCTCCCAGCATGGCGGCTGGATGAGCTTTAGAAGAGCGAAGCAGTGTGTCCCCCACCAAGCCCACCACCCATATAGCAGCACAGGAAATCCACTGGAAAAACATTCCTACACATAGGGAGAGCAAACTTTAACACCACTCTATGTCTTCTATGGATCTACAACAGCAACACTGTAGTGCATCAATGCAAATGATTAGTTACTGTATATTTAAAAAATCATATCAAAAGAAAACTTTTGTCAGGAAGTAAATTCACGCTGCTTAGTTATCTCAGAAACAGAGTTTAAGTGTCACACATAAATCTCTTTAAAGGGGAATTCCACCGATTTTTCAAAAATTCTGTGTTTGTGTATGTAAAGAGAGTGATTCAGAGTGGTTTAGTGTGAAATGGTTCAGATGTCTTTACAGTGGTGGTGATAGAAACCAGGGGTTGTCATGACTACAACACAAATATAGCCATTATATTTACTATCCAAAACTCACACGTTTCTAAAATTGTGTATTTAATGTTGATTTAAAGATTAAAAAAAAATACCAAAACCATCTCAAAACTACTGTAAAACAATGTCTGAGTCATCAGGCAGTGCATTCATAACCATTTCATGTAATAACTTTCTGTGAAGGAGCTTTTAGAGGTGGACGTCTGATTCCTATCACCACCACTGTGAACAATTCTGATTCCGAAAGCATTTCACACTAAACCACTCAATGATTTACATCTGAAATACATTTGATGCATGTGTGTAAAATTTGTTCTGTTACTGTATGTAAACACTGTAAACATGCTGAACATGCTAAACATGTCTCACCGTCTCCAGTGTCCACTTTTTTAACAGGGACAAAGTTACTCCCATACAGCAGCACGGCCACCAGGCAGCTCAAAAAGCCATAGATTTTTTCCATATATGCGGAGTGAGCAGAGACTCCACCTGTAGCTTCATCCTGAGCTGAAGATGTCTCTGAGGATGACAAAGAAACAAGGAACAGACCAACTGAGTTTAGTGATGCAAGAACAAAAATGCCACAGGATTTGTGTAACAATAACAATGGACAGTAACAATATGGACATTTCTAACAGTAAACAGGCCTAATTGTGAAGTCCATGTGCAAAGCTCTGCTAACATGAGCCTATTAGAGTGGCCCATTATGAGCATTAACTGTATCAAAGCCAAACTGCTGGTTCTAGATAATTAGGCCTAATCTGCCCTACTGCTGAGAGAAAATACAGGCCACTTCACCTCCTACTTCACCGGCTGTTACTGTGACCAAACAACAGAAGCCAAACAGTAGTGTTATCAGTAGTAAACTCATCTGCAGCCCACTGGACCTCATGCTGTCCGTGTGGAGAGGTCATGTGCTGCAGGAAGTGACCTGGATGTGTTAGGTAGCTGCTGGATGGCTCAGGCTCTGCAGAGAGAGGAGCACAGCTGCCTTTAATTTGGCTGCTTTTCATACCTCCTCTACTACGATTAACTCCACCTACAGGCCGGCTCCGCTCTGAGATCATGAAAAGAAAGACCAAAATCTGCTGATGTGTTTTTCAAGTTAAGTATAGTAGTTCAAAGTGAGGGTGGGTAATATGATGATATTTTATTGGTATCGTGGTCACCATGTTTTTTTCTGAGCATAGTGGATATCGTCAGTACTTTGAGAACACTGACCGACTGACTGACTAACTACATGTTTTATTACAAAGTGAACATAATTAGGCCTGTCTAATTGGATTTAGTATAGTTTGTAAAATGTTGAAACAAAAAACATTGTAGATGTAGGTTTATTATTATTATTATTATTATTATTATTATTATTGTTATTGTTGTTGTTAGAGTACTTTTTATAAGTTATACTCTACTTTCTTTTTTATCTATTGATTAGATAAAGGTATTGGATGATAACTACAAATGATACTGGCTTCCTTGAGAAGATATATACATATATATTAGGGGTGCGGGAAAAATCGATTCTTAGATGCATCGCGATGCAGACGTGAACGATTCTGAATCGATTCACAAACGTCAAAAATTGATTTTCTAAATATTTAATTTATAACATGATGTTCACGGAACGCAAAAGGCGGAACTGGAAGTGCGGAAGTGCAGCGCCCGGACAGTCTGTGGCGGCACATAACAAAAACACAACTGGATGAGCGAGAAATCCGACCGGCTCCCTCTGCATTAAAGCCAGGTTAGGTCAGGAGTCACAAGACAAAAGTTAACATTTTGTCCTTTCAACAAAAGTCAAAACACCTTTGGAGCCGCAACATTTAATGTCCAGTATGTGATAATGTCCTAGTATAGGCTAAACAATATAAACGAAAGCGCAGATTTACTTCGCTCTGCTTTAAGCTTTAGCTCAGCTATAGCCGCTTTCCTCCCATCTCCGCCAGAAAACTTTTCCTCAGAAGTAGATCAGTTAAATGTCTCTCAACGTTCGACTGTTTTCCGAGGCTGAAGTCGCTTCTTATTCTCCAGCTTCTTGTTTATATTTACCCGTTCCACCTTAAATTCTAACTGAGGCGCCGAATGTAAATTCGGCACCATTTAAGGTGGAACGGGAGAATTCGAAAGAGAAGCGACTTCAGCTTCGCCACTTTTTAGTGTTTGACAGTCTCTCGTTGCAGATTTAACGTACCAGGAAACCAACTGCGCTGCTTATAAATGCGAATAACGTATCACTGCTATGTGAGCTGCAGTCTGCACGCCGGTTCTCAGTCGAAACAGGGCGTTCGCGCTATGCTGCACAAAGATACTTTACTGACACAGCGATTCCCCCCGTCTCTACAACGAGGCCAAAACCGAAGTTATAAAATCGCTAAAGAAAACGGGTAGAATAGCTGTAACGTGCTGCGTGGACGTCCACTGCCACTGGATCTTATTTCACCGTAACTGCGCATTTTATCGCAGATGAGTAGCAGCAGCTTCTCGTGCTCCAAACAAGAGCACTGAATGAGAGCCTTCTAGTTCACTTGCCACATCACTTCCATTTGTTTTATTAAAAAAGATATTGGAAGTAAATTCATTATGGATCATTACAAATACTTTGCTTTAAAGGTACCAAGTCACTTTAAATAACAATAACACCGAGTCACTTAGTCACTTTAAAATGTATATTGTCTCTACATTCTGTGTATATTTTGTGTGTATTTTGTGAATATTTAATATATTTCAGTTGTTTTTTCTTGTATTTTAATTTTTACTTATTTACTTTCTGTAGAGTGATTAGCTGAGCCTCACCACAAGCATTTCGATGCATAAATGTCCTGACATGTTGTGCAAATGACAAATAAACTTGAAACTTGAACTCGAAACTTGAGCTCACACAGTGAGAAAATATAAATGCTATATAGAAAAAAAAGATGCATCGATAATCGTTTTATAATCGCATCGCAGCCCTCTGAATCGTAATCGAATCGTGAGGTGCCTAGAGATTCCCACCCTTGATATATATATACACACACACACATATATATATATATATATATATGTGTGTGTGTGTGTGTATACATTATTTGTATCTTTAGCTTTATGCATCAAAAATGTTTTTTTCAAAGGTTCTTTAGTACCTTAGTGTTACTCCTGTTTAGAACCTGTAGGTTTTCTTTTTACATGTAAACATACTTGACGTCACTAGATGGCGGTGTTCTTCACGGCGCTAAGAAATCCTGCACACAGAAGAAGCGCAATCGTTCCGTCTGTCCAGTTTAAAGGTCAGTAATAATTGCATTTTAACAGTCCAAAGTCTTTAATTCAGCCTTTACAGGCCTTAGAGGACAGAGGACCTACTGAACTGCGCAGTTACTCAGACTCACTTCACTCACTCAGTCTCTCTCAGGTAAAAACTCAACAATTTAGTTTAGTTTAGTTTGTTTAGTTTTGGGTGGTTAATCTTCCAGATTCAGCTTTCAGATTTAATAACGACACAATTAAAAATACACCCACGATAAACAGACACGAGTAAGCAGTTGAATTTTATTCCAGTTAATTACTGATAATTATTTTTATAAGTATTTTTTTTTGTGTGTGTGTTGAAAGTTTTGGAGAAGAAATACATGTAGATATTCAAATGAGATGTGGTCTATTTACATATTTTAAAAAAATAATAGCTAATAATGAAAAAAAAATGTTGCACAAAGAAATTGCACATTGGTCATTAGCTTAGCTGTGGTTTACAGTTTAACCTGAATTTGAATCTGAATTACTTAATTACCTATGTTCATGAATATTGCATATCAAGGCCTACATACCTTCCTGTTTTGGGGAGTTCATTGTGTATTTTAATTAAATGCTGTATTGCACATTGAAGTACCTGACCATACTCAGGAAATCATTGTTGCTTGTGCTGTAGTTGTGTTTCTTTCACTAGAGTTACGCGAACAAATGACGTAGGCTACAGTTATTAGAGGATGCATTGAAACAAGCAAAATGCAGATATTTAACTCAGTTTTTTGCTTTAAGTAGAATTATCTTTACAGCAATTCGCCATCTTTTTATAATTGTGTGCAGCTCAGAGATGCCGACAGGACGATGGCCCACCTAATGAGGGCTGAAATCTCTGTGCCACCTCGATGACGTCCACCTTGCATGGAACGCAAATGCACCAGACAGTTCTGGAGCACAGTTTGCAGAGCTATTTTTCAAACGAGCTTTGGATTAGGTATTTCAGAATACCGAAAGCGACCTTCGGAAAAGCTGTGCACTATAAATGGACCATCTGTAGGGCCAGTAATTTATCACTTAACACTTGGGTGTTTTAGGGCCTTTTTCCATTCAAGTTTTTAAAAGATGCAAAAAACTGGTGGCTGGAAAATCCAATACTGAGCTGCACAGCTGACCAACTTTAATACTGCACACTGAACCCAGACTAAAGACACTGCGGGCAATACGCTCTGCTTAGCATTGCAAATCTTTTTAACTTGTTTAGCCTGGCTAGAGCACTGTTTTTCTTTCTGTCCTTCTTTCTTTCTTGTGTGGAGGTGGAGAAATGAAGAATGAATGTTTGGTGAGATTAAATTTCCCATTGGGGTCATTTACAGTGATGGCCTTAACAGGTCATCTTCAGCTTTCTGAACAATGGAGTGTATAAAAGCCTAATCAACACTGCAGCAATTAATGCTTCCTCTAGTTGAGTATAGTACCTCAATGTGTGCAATACATCATTTAATTTAAATATGCCATGAAGTCCACAAAACATTATGACGGAAGGTGTCTAGGAATATTTAGGAATAGGAATATTAAAATATCTGAGCTGAAAATGTGTTTCAATTACAATAATCTCACTTTAAACCTTGGTTAAACTATGTCAATATAAACCTTAGTTTGAGATACAACACCATCTAATTGCAGTTATGTCATTTTTAAAAGACAGAGTATATGGATTTAGTTTAAACTGCAGGTCCGCTATAAACATTAGTTACGAATATAATTGTGGTTCTGTGAATGCTGGATGACCGCCAGGGGTGGCTTTAGCCTACGGATGGTTCTCTAGCAAGTTGGGCAGATCGAGATTTATACCAACCTAGTCATGTGTGATGTAGCCTGCATTATAAGGGGTGTCAACCCACACCATTCATCCTTGGAAAACGTCTTGTGTTACCACACCGTGTCCGAGTGACAACTGGCTCTGGCGGTCATCCAGCATTCATAGGACCTACTACCTGTCATACTATTTCATGCCTCCTGACCACCAGAAGGTAGCTTTAGCCTATGGATAACCACATATTAGCATAGTCAAGAGGACTGGTATGTCCTGTTAAGGCCGGTCAATGGCTGACAGAACTGAAGCACACAAGCTTGTAGTCAAAGCCACATTCATCCTACAGAATCAGGTTGCTGCCATACAGATGTCAGAAAGTGTTACCCCTCTAGGAGCAGCCCATGAAGCTGAAACACCCCAAGTTGAGTGGCAGACCACCTTTTTGGGGAGTGCAGCACCAGCTGTTTTATAAGCCATAGCAATGACCTGAGCCACCCAATGCGTAAGCCCCTGCCTCGAGAGTGTGCCACTAGCAGTACGGCCACCAAAGCTGATGAATAGTTGGTCAGTGTGCTGAATAGACCGTGTCATTGACATGTATTACCAGAGTGCACAGATGGTGCATAAAAATGACTCTCCGTCATCAGACATAACCACGTAAGCTGACAACCCAATAGATTGATTGACAAAGAATGGTGACACTGCTCTTGGCAAGAAAGATGGATTAGGCCAGAGGAATCTGGCCTCCACTGCAAGCAGGTAGGACTAACAGAAAGCATGAGTAGTAGAAGCATGAATAGTCTCCGAAGAGACTATTGCCAGTCCTAAGTGAGAGCCACTTTAAATCAAGTGGGATTAAATCAAGTTGCATGAAGAATCTAGTACCTGGTATAGGTTACACTGTGGGCTACCTTGTGCCCTGTAAGGTCGAAGTTGCCTTGTGCCTTTGAGAAACACAGACCAGCTTATGGGCTCCTAAGGATGAGCCTTCCACTCCTGCACCACACCACAGGAAGAGCCCAGTGTGTAGGCAATGAGGCTGAAGAAGCACCAACAAGGCTTCTATACAGTCCACAGAGCTGGAAAGGTTCTCTACTTTTATGCAGCACAGATCTTGAACCCATTTTATACGTCTTCTTGGGCCCATGCGCTGAAGTATGAAGTATGAAGCTGAGCATTTCACTCCACGCACGGTAGCCGGTGCTTCCGAAGAGAAGAGCATAGCATCATTACACACCAGAGCGGCTGCGATTCGCCCTTGGTGGATAGTTAGGGGCGTGACCGCGCAGTGCACGCATGGGTCTGTCAGTGCTTCACGAAGGTGGTCTGCACTAAGGCAAGATGGGCATTCAGTGTGGCTGACATCGTTAAGCGTGAGTTACACCTGATTGTCCATAGTAATGAAGCTATCCTGGATAAACAAGAGGTGAGAATAGTGGGAAGGGACATCCACCACCAGCACAGGGAGACACTGTGTGCGAGCTTTAGTACTTACAAATGAAGCGGAATAAATCCCAGCACTTGAGGACAAGGTAATCTTGCTGCTCGCTCGAGCTGTACAACACATCCGGTCTGGACATGAGAAGGGAAAGAGGACGAATTATGTGTGTTGATGCCCCTTATAGTGAGGGCTACATCAGACATGACTTTGGTCTCAACCCATGGTACTTGCTAGGGAACCATCCATAGGCTAAAGCCGCCCTCTGGCAGTCAGGAGGCTTTAAATAGAACTGCAGCATCTGAGGACCCAGCAATGGAGTTTAAGAAAGTAAGAGACTCATTCAGGTTTAAACTCGAATTAAACTCCAAAGCACGGCTAAGCTAATGACAATTGCCCCCAAATGTGTATATATATATATATATATATATATATATATATATATATATATCTCGCTGTTGTCGGAAGAAAACCTCATATCTCCAAAAAGGTAACTTTACAGGGAAAAACACACTTTTAATGTAAGTTAATGTAAATTTTTTTTTTGGTTCATTCTTTAAATAAAATCTGACATAAATCCAACAAAGGAAATCCCTCTGTAATATATTTCAGAATATTCAGAATATGGCTAGGAATAAATATTTTAAATTCCATGAATTCAAGTACTGTAGAAACAGAGCTAATTTTCAGAAACTTTTTTAAGAATGAACTGCACTATGCAGTTAGAGTTTGGTATTAGTGTGAATGTTATTAGAAAGGAAACAGACACACTTGAATGTGAGCAGAACTAACTCAGCCTTTGTTAAATTTTCTAAATCTTTTATTAACTTTTAGAAAATGCAGTCAGAGTTCAAGCTAATTCTCAAACCGCTGGATGAAACATATTTCTATTAAGTTTCGACATTGTTGTGATTCCAGTTTAATAGAACAAATGTTAGCCAGTAAACATATAAAAAATGATTGACGGGACCGGAATCGTCATTTCTGTTGTAGTAACAGTTTATTGAGCGACTGTGAAAAGAGCTTCATACTTTTGCAGAAAGAAGGATCGACTGTGAGATGGCAACTGAGAATAAGGTATGTATGTAAGTATGTATGTATAATGCATATTTTGTTTCCATTTGTTGTTGTTATTGTTGCTCTTCCTCTTCTCCTCCTCCTCTTTTTAGTGTCTGTGTATCTTTACCTGTGCTGCAGGTGATCAAGTGTAAGGCCGCAGTGGCCTGGGAGCCAGGAAAGCCGCTCTGTGTTGAAGAAGTGGAGGTCGCACCACCCAAAGCTCATGAAGTGAGAATTAAGGTCAGTGTTCAGCTGCAGATCTTAAAATACACACAGGGATCCTTCCTGTGTTTGGACACATGCAGGATTAATATGTAGAGATCAGGATTGATAGACTGATAGACAGACTACCTTTCAAATTTTTGAGTCATGTTTCATAATATTTTTAATGAATAATTTGATGTTTTATTTAATGATAACTTAAAAAGTGTAGACTGGAATCCCATTCTTCAATAATAAATGTTAGATTTGTCTACAATGAAGAACAGAGCTGAGAAAATGACTGAGAAAGCTGTAGAACATGGAGAATGAAGTAAATCAATATTCAGTTAAATTAACATTCAGAATGCCTCATATTTGAAAAGTGGTGATCATATTTTGAGGCAGATAACTTAAAAGGATGATTATAAATTCATGATTAATGATATATTATTCCTCATTTAATAACCTCTTGGTGTTCAGCAAAACTTCAAATTCCTTCTGGTGTCGAGCTTATAGTAATTCCACCTACAGTAAGCGCCTAAGATTTTCACTCTCCATCACACCTGTGTAAGTGTGATGTGACAACATGATTTGATTTAATTTGATTACACTGTGTAATTAATTAACAGCAATGATTGATATAAGAAATGATTTCATTCTTTTGAACAGCAGTGTAGATGTTGTTCCTAGAAATCTGTATATCTATAAACGTTATCAAAGCATAATAAATACACACATTTATATACACATCATTAGACATCATTAAAAGAAATCACTAAAACAATGCAGAAGGCATGAAAGACATCAAACAGGAACATTTACATTATTCATATGAAAGCTGTGTGGTGCACTTCATAGAGAAATGCTATAATAATAATAATAATAATAATAATAATAATGTTGCTGCTTACAGAGAGATTAAAAACATACAAATAAAAAAAATACAAATGAAATAAATGAAAAAAATACTAATTAAAAAAAGAATAAAATAAAAGACAAGAATAAGAATAAAAGACAAAATTGAATAAAATATAAAAAGGAGAGGAAAACCTGCTAAATAAAAGACAGTAAAATATGAACAATAGACCTAATAGATCTCTGACTGTTATTCTGTAGTCCTAAAAACATCACAGCTGTCGCATCCTGTGGTAAACAAAACTATTGCAAACTGGACACAAACTGGATCCTCTGAGTTACGAGTTCTTTACTAGTCAAAACGTACATATTGCTGCATGCATGCTACAAGCTAACACTGCTGCGCACTGCAAAAATGTTGCATGAAAATAAGTCTTCTGTTAATTTCACTGATTATATCACTATACTTCAAGACATATCCAGGAATAGACAAAAATCTAAAAAAGTCTAAATATACTGCAATAACTACATTGATATTAATGTTTACAATATGCACTGCAGTAAATCCATTTAAACAGGCTTAATTAAGCTCACTTTGTAATGAAATATGTAATTAGTGTTTTTTCAGTAGTGACGATATCCACGTAATGCTCAGAAAATACTATAGTGACGTAATTTATCACGTTAACGATAAAATATTGTCATATTGCCCAGCGCTACTACCACACTGGACAGAGTGTGCTGGATTTTTGTGAGGTGTTCTGGTGAGGTCAGTGTTATGATATCAGTTCAGCTTGCATGTAGCATTATTCATATTTCGACTCTGTAACGACCTCATAATTCAGAGGACGCTGTTACACTGGAGGGGAACATGCACACAACACAAAACATTGAGTTTGGAACATTTTTGTTCCCTCAGTGTGAGAGAGTGCTGGTTTTCAGAAATGCCATTCATTTTTTCTCATAGAGGTAAACTGCCCAGATCCAGAGTTCCTTATTTGGTCGTAGCTCTGGTAAAGTTAGTGTTATTTGTGTGTTTCTGTGTGCGTGCAGGTGGTTGCTAGCGGTGTGTGTCACTCAGACTGGGCGTATTTGTATGAGTGCGGTAAAGTAATGAGGCCCCGTCCCTTTCCTGTGGTGCTAGGGCACGAGGGGGCTGGGGTGGTGGAGAGCATCGGGCCGGGGGTGTGTGGATTCTCTCCAGGTAAAATCTCTCTCTCTCTCTCAGTCTCTCTCTCTCTCTCTCTTTCTCTCTTTCTCTCTCTCTCTCTCTCTCTCTCTCTCACTGTCTCACACTCACACACACACACACAACAGGGTTACTACAATTTTGTTTCTGTTCATTATGTCTTATTTAATATAGTTTTTATTTACTGCTTTTCTGTTTTAGTTTAGCTTCAGTTAGTGTATTTTAGTTTTTATTTAGTTCCAGTTTTAATTTTCATTATTATTATTATTATTACTATTATTATTATTATATTTTTGTGTTTACAGGAGATACAGTGATCCCTCTGTTCCTGCCTCAGTGTAAAGAATGCGAGTTCTGCATGAGCCCAAAAACAAACCTGTGTTCAAAAAACTGGTGAATACACATGCTATGTTAAAATACTGTGAGAGAAACATTACAGATTCTGTACACTGACTTTTAATCTCTCTTCCTTTCTCTCTCTCTCTGTCTCTCTCCTCTCTCTCTCTCTCTCTCTCTCTCTCTCTCTCTCTCAGGGAGAAAACTCAGCAGGGTGTTTTGGAGGATGGCTCAAGCAGGTTCACCTGTAGGGGGCAGCAGGTGTACCAGTTTGTCGGCGTCGGCAGCTTCAGTGAGTATACGGTGGTGCCCGAATACAACATCGCCAAAATCCATCCGGATGCTCCGCTGGACAGAGTCTGCCTACTGGGCTGCGGAGTGTCCACCGGATATGGAGCTGCTCTAAACACAGGAAAGGTGTGTGTGTGTGTGTGTGTGTGTGTGTGTGTGTGTGTTTTAATTAGTGTTACAGTGTCTGTGATGGTTTTAAAATTTACCCACACCCCTCCTTCAGTTTGCTCCTTTAGTTTTACGAGGCTAATGTAGATAATGGAAGCTTATGCTGTCTTCAAATCATGTTGGAAATATCATATTTATAAAATGAGCACACATGAATGCCACTACGATCTTTTGTTTACAAGTGGGAAAAAAATTGGGGTGGGGGGGGCGCGTGGGTCAACACGGTTTGTGCTGATTGTATAAAAAAATTATGAAGGACCACTAGAAATGCTCCAATATTACTTGGAATACATTTAATTTACAGTAACTTGCATTGAAAGTTAAGACTGTTTGTGTTTTGGACAGCAACATTATGCATGATCTTGAACCAGCCCCCAAAAAAACAACTTGTTATGTGGATATCACACTGTCCCTGGACTAAAATAGATTTTTAATGATTAACTGAAATTGCAGTTTACACTTAATCCATGTGTCAGAACCAGCTGTTACACTGAACAAAGTGACATATTGAATTTACCTGATTCAGATGTTCACATGAACACATACACACACACACACACACACACACACACACACCCACATCACCTAAACCGCCTATCCTTCTGGGTCACAATGGGATGCTGGAGCCTATCCCAGCTGTCATGGGGCAGAAGGCAGGATACACCCTGGACAGGTCGCCAGTCCATCGCAGGGCAGACAGACATACACATTCACTCACACCTAGGGGCAATTTAGCATGTCCAATTGGCCTGACTGCATGTCTTTGGACTCGGAGGAAACCCACGCAGACACGGGGAGAACATGCAAACTCCACACAGAAAGGACCCTGGTCGCCCGGCTGGGGAATCAAACCCAGACCCTTCTTGCTGTGAGGCGACAGTGCTACACACTGCGCCACCGTGCCGCCCTTCACATAAATAAAATGTATTAAATCTACACAGTTATGTTTTCTGATATTTTTTACTGTAATAATAATGTATTTGATTCATGTGGAAATGTTAAACACTTTTTTGAGTCTGTGCAGTTTGTGGTTCATGAAGCTCACAGTGAGGACGTTCTTCTGTCTGCAGGTTGAAACCGGCTCCTCCTGCGCTGTGTTTGGTTTGGGTGCTGTGGGTTTGGCTGCTGTTATGGGCTGCAAGGCTGCCGGTGCCAGCAGGATCATCGGCATCGACATCAACCCAGATAAGATGGAGATTGGCAGGAAGTTTGGAGTCACTGAGTTTGTAAACCCCAAAGACCACGATAAACCCATTAAGGAGGTTCTGATGGAGATGACCGGTGGAGGCCTGGACTTCTGCTTTGAGTGTGTGGGAAATGTGGCCGTTATGGTTGGTTTAATTGTTCTCACAGTAATAATAATAAATTTTGGGCCAAGATTAAGCCTAATCCTCTAGACTAAAAAGGCATTTTCAATTGTGAATCACCATTAGATACTGGAATTTAGTACAAGACTAAACTTAATTAGTGCCCAAGAAACTGCCACTGATTAATAAAGCATGTTTCAGTCACTGAATGTTCATTTTAAGGAAATACTTTTCCTAATCATTTCCTTCATTTCCTAATGTGGAATTCCACTGATTTCTCAAAATTTCTACATATTTTAATGGTTAAGATGTAAACAAAGTCTTTGGTGTTGTTAGAAAACAGACGTCTGAAGAGTTTAATTCCTCTAAATGCTCCCTCACATGATGTTGTTATATGAAATGGTTATGAATTCACTGCCTGATGTTTGAGACATTCTGTTTTGATGAATTTTAGCCTTAGCCCGTTCATGGTGAAGAGGTACATGCAGGATGTGGTCCACAAAGAAAACCATTTTACCATCATCTGCATTACTTATAAAAGCTCAGAAGAAATGTGTAGGTTCACTGGTGGCTCTTTAAACATTCAAGTAAGGTTGCCATCCAGTCATTAGGGGGACACTAGGCCTTTTACACTATAAAAATCCCATTGCATTGCACAATTTCCCTGCTCCCAAAGATAAATGTAATATCACCACCAGAGGTCAGCATTGGAGTCCTGTAAAGCTGCGGGGGGTACCTGTGTGATTGTGGGCTGGACAGAGCTGGAGGAGCTTACACTGACACCCTTTGACATCCTACTGGGACGAACTCTGAAGGGCAGCTACTTTGGTGGTAAGAACCAAAAAATTAACTATGGCATGAAATCATTATTCAATATAATTATAACAAGAAAAGTAGATTTTCTTATACATGTTTTATAACCGCTGTATAAACCTCAGGCTGGAAGGGTGTGGACTCAGTGCCCAGGCTGGTGGAGGACTACATGAGTGGCCAGATAATGCTGGATGAGTTTGTGACACACACACTCTCACTTGAGCAGATTAACAAGGCCTTTGACCTGATGGTCAGTGGGAAGAGGTGAGTGCAATGCAAACCTTTGCAGTGCAGTTTTGATAATTAAATCATAAGCTGAGGTACTGAAAGTTGAATAGGACTGTTTGATGTATTCCATTCATCTCTCATTAACTCTTTACAGATAGACAGGTAGACAGACAGACAGATAGGTAGATGGAGAATAAAGGTCTGCACTACCATGGATTCCTGCATGACCCACCACAATATCTTGCGGCGCAGGACTAATTTTCAGTGTTGCTCACGGGAACGGGAGGGAAATCAGACCCCTTCAGGCGGGAGCAGGAGGAAGCGTGCATGAAGAGAAATCCTGCAAATTAATGACCAGCCTAAATAAAGTAGAATGATCACTAAGTCATATATCTAAACAATATAACAGTGAAACAGTTCAAATGAATAAAGCAAATTCTCATAGGTCTGATATACATACTACCTCTGTGTGGCATGAGCAAGTCTTGCTTTTCATTTTGGTGCCCGTGTTAAGTGGTCAGCGATTTCAAACAGTCCCAGATGCTGCGGTGTTAGAGAATAGACCTGGGGCAGATTTTTTTGCATGCTGTGCATGTGACACAGCAAAATACACTGAAATAAGCCATGAAAATTAAACAGAAGGCCGTGTAAAAACTTCAAAAGGCGATTTTTTTTTACATAATTCATGATGAAATATCAGTTAAACATTCTGTGCTGCAGACAGATTTCCTGGTTGGTCTACAGTCTTGAAACTTTTGCCTAATGACAAGTCAGAATGTTGTCGAGGATAAACAAATATACCATGTACGATTATAAATTATATTTTTGTTGAACAGAGTGACTGATGTGACCATTTATTCGTCTGAAAACAGGAATGTCTATGTAATTTTCTCGCTGCTCCACAGCACAAATGCCGTACTTATGAAAGGCCAACGCATTCGAGCTGTAGCACTCGCGCTGCTGCTTCACTCACGCCACGTAGAGACAGCATGTGTGAATCGGGCGTTACAGAGAGATGGCGAAGCCTTCAGTCAGACGGCCACAGCAGCCCAGCAAAACACCGAAAATAACCACTCTATGGTTTAATTCCTGCTTTGTGTTTACTGGGAATAAATGTCATTTGGTGAAGTTACTCACAGTGAGCCTGATGACCATGACTGCTGTGTTATTTCAGCAGAGTATAATGTATTTGTGATTAGACTGTGTCAGATTTTGGATGTGCGTGGAACTGCGCGGGCGGGAGCGGGACAAATCGTTTTGGTTGCGGGAGGGTGCAGCAGAAATAATTCTGATTTTCTGCGGGAGCGGGCTGAAATCTTGTAGGGACAGGACTGAAAAAACATTCCCGCGCAGACCTGTAATGGAGAGACGGACAGACAGACAAACTGACTATTTTGTTAATCTCAGGGTGATAAACAAGTACTTGTGAGTTTGGACTATGGCCTCAACATATGGTGAACTGGTGGAGAATTGGTGCAGAGTTCTGGTGGCTTCTGCCTGGAGGTAGAAGGGTGAACTCCCCCTTTCTAACTGTGGTAGGTCTGATAGGACAGGGAGGAGATGGAGCTGTGGTGGGGATTGAAAACTTTGTCACAGGAAACAGAAGGTAGGGATATGGATTCATATGGTGTTACATAAAAAGATTTTGGGAGTTCAAATCATGCCTTGGGCTGGAGTTCTGGGCAGTTTCTGCCTGTAGCTAGAAGGCTAGACCCCCTCATAGCTGTAGCAGGACTGAGGGGATTGCGAACGCTTCGTCACGGGAACGGAAGGTGAGGATGTGAATTTATAGGGTGTTAGATTAGAAGAAGGAGGGGTTTCAGCCATGCCCCCCCCACAAACTTCAGTAATAACATAACTACATAAAGTGTGAACAAAAGTAAAGTATACATAGTTTGAATAAAGACTTGTACAAAAGACTAAAACACTGTGTGTTTACAATAACTCGCGCGCTCTCTCTCTCTCTCTCTCTCTCTCTCTCTCTCTCTCTCTCTCTCTCTCTCTCGCTCTCGCGCTCTCTCTCTCTCTCTCTCTCTCTCTCTCTCTCTCTCTCTCTCTCTCTCTCTCTCTCTCTCAGTGTCCACTCTGTGATAAAGATGTGAGCTGAAGCCGTGTGTGTTGACATACTGTGTCAAATCCCAGTTCTGCAGCCTTGACAACAGCATCAGTCGCCATAACGACAAGATCAGTCACCATAGCAACAGCATCAGTCTGCTGTGGTCCCAGGAAACCATTCCTAACATACTACTTCCATGCATTTTAAAGAAAAAAAAAAAATCATATATCAAATATATATATACATATACATATATATCATATTCATACATTTATATATCTACATAAAGACCTTCATGTTGTAGATTGTAGACACAATCTTTCTGATGAAAAGAAAAATAAATACATGACTTGTATGACCTGTATGACATGTAACAGGTTTTGATGTTATATTAATATTGAAACAACTTGATAATTATTTCATTAAGTAAGGAGGACTTAGCAAGGACAGTTTTTGTAACTCTTCATACTAACACGAGAAGGAGTTTCATGACTTTATACTTCTTAGGCTTCTAAAGTGATGTTTAATAAATAAAGGGAAAATAATTGGCCCAATCAGCCTGGGAGGTATTCATCGCTTCTGTTCTGTCCTATCAACCTTAGAGGTCAAAAATCTTTACACCAGCCTTGGGGGCGTCTTAGTATGTAATGTATAAGAAACTACAGGAAATAATTACTGGCTATCAGGAAATCAGGAAATAATTACAGGCTATCAGCCTGGGAGGTAGTCGTGTGTTCAAATATTGAAGCTAGTGTGCTTATATCAGCCTGGTAGGCATCTTACTAAATTCTGCTACATGGTCATTGACCTTTTGATCAGCCTCATAGGCAGTCTTTCTCAGCAGCCTTTTCAGACTGTACCTTTTACATCAGCCTTAAAGGCATATAAGCAAGTAAGTGCCAAAGAAGTTATAACATGAACTGATTGGCATTCTTATCGGCCTGAGAGATGCTAGTCTTTTCTGTAAGACTTTGAGGATTTGAGGCCTTTTACCTCAGCGCTGAAGGCATCTAATCATTCTTTGATGTGTTGGTCCAGTGTTTCTCAAACCTGGTCCTGGAAGTCCAGTGCTCAGCAGTTTTTTGGTGGTTTTCCTGCTCCCACCACACCTCATACAACAAACCAACTCTTTAACAGCCCATTATTGAGTAAAACTGGGTGTGTTAAGGCAGCATTATGTGCAAATTGGTCATTTTTACTTCTGGGCAGTTTGTATTGTATTTCATTTTTACACCACTGTTGTAAATACAAATCGCGCTTTAAGCCCCCCTCATGGGGAACTTAAAAATTTAAGGCTTATTTGGTGTGAGGTGATGAAAACTGACCAATTTTTTTTTGGGATAAAATCAGTTTATTTCTTTGCATGTTAGCCTGTAATGTGACTGAGGTTAGATGACTTTTGGTGTTTAAAATTACTACAAAACTCAGTAAGATGGGGATGACACAGATAAGGTCACAGCCTACACTGCAATTTTTTATAACTCACACTGGCGTAGAGGAACACTCTGCTGTTGGATTTTCATTGTTTTCCTGTTAACCGTGAGACTCGTGATTCCTTTCTTCTCGTTTAGCTCTTGCCGAGTTAAAGAACGTCAGTATCCTCCAACAAAGTCTTCTTCAGTCTCTTCGCAGCCTCTGCCATGATGTCAATACTAGGAATACTGAGCAAGCTTCTTATAGCTAGCTAAAGAGCCACAGTTATTGGTGTGACATGATGCTGTAAAGCGTCACGCAGTTCTCATGAGAGGTTTCTTGCTGCTCCTCCAAAGTTCCATAGTACTATAGCAGGAGTTCCAGCCTAGAGTGGCAATGACAGAGATGCCATTCTCACTATTACGAGACAGTGTACCATCAAAATGATTTTGAAGCCGTAGAAGTACTAAAATGTGCAGGGCAGGGTCTAGAAGCAGGGTTGTGAAAGACTGTGCTAGTCTATCCTGTCAGCCTTGGAAGCTAGTAGTATTTACACCAGCAATGTTAAATAAATTACAGTAGTTTTTCATTGGCCTTCCAATCAGCCTGGAAGGCAAAGGGTGTTTTCCATCAGCCTTCGAGGCTAGTGCACTTCACATGAGTCTGAAAGGCATATCGTTAAGTAACACTGAAAAAAAAGATAGTTGACCTTTTGATCAGCCTGTGAGGTAGTAATATTTCCCGTCAGCCCTTCAACATGGAACCTTTTACAGCTGCCTTGAAGTAAATCAAATCACAAATGATGTCAAGCAATAATGTTAAATTATCAATGGCCATCTAATCAGCCTTGAAGGCATGTTAAGTAAATCATGTTAAATAAATTGCAGTATATTATATTTGACTCTCCAATCAGTCTGGAAGACGAGGTGTTTTATATATATACCTTTTATATCAGCCTTAAAGTAAATCAAAATGCAAACAATATCAAGCAACAATGTGATATAATCCTGACTTCAGCTTCCTCAGAGGTTCAAAGTCTAGCAGTTTACTGAGAATGTACAAGGAGCCTGACGTAACAAGGCACTGCAGCCAAGATTTGGCATTGTTAGCTGACGTCTTTGATTAGTCTACTCAGAACAGTAACGCTGCAGCCGCAGCTTTCTCTTTGTTTCTAGACGTAATTGTGTCAAACCTGTACTTTGTGACAATCTGGTCCTTACTATCACCTCATCATTCATATCATTTGAAATTAAATGTACATGAATACATTGATATATTAAATGTGTATATATATATATATATATATATATATATATATATATATATATATATATATTTTTTAAAAGCCAACAATTTCCAGTCAGGTTAGCTAAGTTAGCTAAGTTAGCTGCTTATGTTAAAGTAACTTTCCTTGAAAGTCAAAATTGTAATTTTGGAAGAACAGCTATGTTCTTTATATGTCCTGGTGTGTGTTGGGTGAGTATATTCTTTTATAAATCGGTTGACATCACTACCTGAGATATGAGAAAGTTCCTCAGAACAACTTGTGAAGCACCTTACTTCCATGCTTTAAAACAACCAGCAGGCTGACCAGATGTGTTTCTTAGGCTACATTCACACAGCATGTAAAAGTGGCCCAAATCCAAATTTTTTTGTTAAGCCTGTTCACGATATCTTTTTAATGTTACCTCTGTGCGACATTAGTCTGAACAGATCATGCTTCTAAACTGACCCACAAAACAACAACGCCTTACATGGCGCGCTTATCCAGAGGTGAACGATCAAAATGGGGTCCACAGGAACAGCCGCTCCCGGAGGCTTCAGTTTCATCTTCACCAGCATCACAGGAGCTAATAGGAAGTCCTGCATTTGCTGTAAAAAGGGTGCGTCAATCGGCCCCAGCTGCTTCTATGGTTTGTGTCCTTGGTTTCTTTAAACTTTGCTTTCAGACTATTAAATTTTTCTTTGATACTGCAGGCTCTCCTATGGCCATGTTCGGTGACTTCTTTCAAAATCTCTTCAAACACAGAGCAGTTTAGATAAGTTGCATGAATTCCGATCTGGCTGTTTAGAACGAGTCGCATATCGGATGCATATTGGATTTCAGTACCACATATGAAAATGTCCCAGATCAGAATTGAAATTGTCAGATTTAATGTGTTTTGCTGTTCACACTGACACACATGACACATCTGTGTTAGATATGGGCCACTTTTACCTGCTGTGTGAACGTAGCCTTTGTCTCTACTTCCTCTTAACGGCATTGTGTATAAAGTGTCCTTCGTGATTCCGAGACCTCATTGGTTGAGGTCGAAGGCGGAGCTATTTGATGATGCTATTATGTGATTGGCTGTGGTCAGGGTGTGTGTGTGTGTGTGTGTGTGTGTGTGTGTGTGTGTGTGTGTGTGGATGGAGCAGCCTGACAAGCTAAGCAGCCTGCAAGTCCACATTAAGGGTAAATTTCTCCCTTTTGCACAGTCTGTCCAGTTTAAAGGTCAGTAGGGATTGTTTTTACAATCTAAATTCGGAATTCAGCCTTTACAGGCGTTAGAGCTCAGAAGACTCACAGAACTTCTCTTCACTCAGTGACGCTCAGGTAAAAACTCAGCAGTTTAGTTTACTTTAGGCGCTGTTAATCCTCATAATTAATTAATTCATTCATTCATTCATTATCCAGTTTCAGCTTTCAGATTTAATAAGACGTGTAAGCAGCTGAATAGATGATCACAGTGACTTTAATTCCAGTTTATTACTGATATTTTTATTTAAGTACTTTTTTTATTGGAAGTTTTGGGGGGAAGGATAGGGGGATACATATACAAATGAGGTGCGATCTACTTAAGTATTTCTAAATAGAAATATACATTTTAAAATTAAGCTTCTTTGATGTTAGAATTGTGTGGGAAATTGCACTGTAATTAGCTTAATTAGCTGTGGTTTGGAGTTTAACCCAAATTTAAACCTGAATGAGTTTATTATGTCTATGAATATTTCATAACTAGGCCTGTATAGCTTCCTTCATAATGTTTTGAAGACTTCATGGTGTATTTTAAGTAAATGCTGTATTGCACATTGAAGTATCTGATCAAACTCAGGAAATCATTGTTGCTCATGCTGTCCTCCACAACTGGCTGTCCATTGACTGGTCGAGCCCTGCATCCTACACTCACACTGAGCTGCACATCTGACCAACTTTAATACTGTACACTGACCCCAGGGTGAAGACACTGCGGGCAGTGCACTTTGCTTAACATTGCGGATCATTTTGATTTGTTTAGCCTGGCTAGAGTTTTTCTGTCTATCAGTTGCGGTCGGGGGGTGGGTAGGGGTATGATGTGCTTGTCTGCAGCAGTTGCTCTTTGGACTGAGTAAAAGTAATAGTGATAGATAAACACAGATAATCTTTAGCGTCTCTGAACAAACATTGTGAAAAGGCTTAATTGATTTACGCTTCGTCTAGTTAAATATGGTAAGTCAGTGGGTGTTTAAATAAGCAATATAGAATATTTTCTAAATTAAAACATACCACAAAAGTCCACAAAACATTATGACAGGTATAAGGTATATGGACCTACATATGCAATACTGTCTGAGCAGAGAATGTGGTCCAAGTACAAAAATGTTCTTGCTTTAAACCTCAGTTAAACCTGATACAGCACCATCCAGTGGCAGATTAGATTTTTTAAAGGTTTTTAAATGACACAGCAACTGAGTTTAGTTTAAACTGCAGGTGCACTTTAAACTGCAGCTTGCAAGGACCCAGTAATGGAGTTAAAGGAACCACGTGACTCATTCAGGTTTAAACTTGGGTCAAACTTCAAACCACAGCTGAGCTAATGACTGTGTAAGTGCCTCAAAATGGTTATTTTGTTGTGAAGGAAACACTCCAGAGAAATAACTTCCCATTGTTCTATTGATTAATCAAGAATACACTATGATTCTAATTCATATCATTCTTTAGTACAAAACTTAGCATGTATCCAGCTAAGAAAATCCTTCTGGTTATGAATAAATATGTAAAATGTCAGGAATGGTAATGTAGAAACAGAAATTTTCAGTTCAGAATGTGGAGAAAAGCTGATTTTAAGAAAAACAGCTATAAGAATGAACTGCCGTATTTGTGTGATGTTGCTGTTAAAACAAAGGAAACAGACACTTTTGAATGTTCTTGTTAGATTCCTTGGTAAACACACTTTTCAATGATATATGGCATGATCTGTTGGTGCTGAATGTGGGCAAAGCTAACTCAGCCTTCGTTAAATTTGCTTTTGCTAACTTTTAGAAAATGCAGTCAGACCACGAAATTCACAAAACACTGAAATAAACATATTTCTGTTGAGTTTTGACATGAGGGTTGAGCAGCTGTGAAAGAAGCTTCATACTTTTGCAGAAAGAAGGATCGATTGTGAGTGAGATGGCAACTGAAAATAAGGTAATTTTTTTCTTTATTTTGTATGTTTTTTTTTCTTCCATTTGTTGTTGTTGCTCTTCTTCTTCTTCTACTTCTCTTTTCAGTGTGTGTTCTGTGCTGCAGGTGATCAAATGTAAGGCTGCAGTGGCCTGGGAGCCAGGAAAGCCGCTCTGTGTTGAAGAAGTGGAGGTCGCTCCACCCAAAGCTCATGAAGTGAGAATTAAGGTCAGTGTTCAGCTGCAGATCTTAAAATACACACAGGGATCCTTCCTGTGTTTGGACACATGCAGGACTAATATGTAGAGATCAGGACCGATAGATTGACAGATAGACTGATACAATATATTATTCATCATTTAATCACTTTTGGTGTTCACCAAAACTTCTTCAAATACCTTCTGGTGTCGAGCTTATAGGGATTCCACCTACACTGTGCAATTCATTATCAGCAATGATTAATATAACAAGTGATTTCACTCTTTATATCTATTTATCTGTAAATGTTATCTAAGCACAATAAATACACACATTTATATACACATCATTAGCCTTCATTAAAAGAAATGACTGAAACAATGCAGAAGGCATGAATAACATCAAACAGAGACATTTACATCATTTATATGAAAGCTATGTGGTGCATTTCATGGAGGAATGCTATAATAATAATAATAATGATAATAATAATAAGAAGAAGAATGTCAGTTCAGTTTGCATGTAGCATTATTTATATTTTAACTCTGTTATGACCTCGTAATTCAGAGGATGCTGTTACAATCGGGGTGTGTGTGTGTGTGTGTGTGTGTGTGTGTGTGTGTGTGTGTGTGTGCGCGCATGCAGATGGTGGCGAGCGGTGTGTGTCACACGGACTGGGGGTTCTTGTATGAGTACCGTAAAGGAATGAGGCCTCGCCCCTTCCCTCTGGTGCTAGGACATGAGGGGGCCGGGGTGGTGGAGAGCGTCGGGCCGGGGGTGTGTGGATTCTCTCCAGGTAAAAAAACACACTCTCCCTCACACACACATACACACACACACAGTGTTATGATAGTTTCAATTTTTATTTTTATCATTATTATCATTATTATTATTATTATTAATAGTAGTAGTAGTAATAGTAGTAGTAGTAGTATTTGTTCGTTTTTTATGTTTGCAGGAGATAAAGTGATCCCCCTGTTCATGTCTCAGTGTAAAGAGTGCGAGTTCTGCCTGAGTCCAAAAACAAACCTGTGCCCTAAAAACCGGTGAGTACATGTGCTGTGTTAAAATACTTTGAGAGAAATATTACCTATCTAAAAGACAATGTATTAATATTACTATCTATGAGAGGCATTAATCTCTCTCTCTCTCTCTCTCTCTCTCTCTCTCTCTCTCTCTCTCTCTCTCTCTCTCTATCTGTCTCTCAGGAAGAAAACTCAGCAGGGTGTTTTGGAGGATGGCTCAAGCAGGATCACCTGTAGGGGGCAGCAGGTGTACCAGTTCACCAGCATCAGCTGCTTCAGTGAGTATACGGTGGTGTCCAAATACAACATCACCAAAATCCACCCGGACGCTCCGCTGGACAAGGTTTGCCTGCTGGGCTGCGGAGTGTCCACCGGATACGGAGCTGCTCTAAACACAGGAAAGGTGTGTGTGTGTGTGTTTTAATTAGCGTTCCAGTGTCTGTGGTAGGTTCAAAATGTATGCTGTTCCCTACGGACTTAGCCATGATGCATCATTTGAGCACAGCAGCTGCACTTTACATTGTGTAAAAAACAATCAATGGACCAGTAGAAGTGCTTCAGAATTACTTGGAATAAATTGTATTTACATTAACTTGCATTGAAAGTTAAGAATGTTTAACTGGAATTGCAATTCACACTTAATCCATGTATCAGAACCAGCTGCCACACTGAAGAAAGTGACATATTGAATTGACCTGATTCAGATGTTCACATGAATAAAATATGTAACATCTGAACAGTTGTTTTCTGATTTTTTTACTATTCACAGTAATGACAATGTATTTAAGTGGAAATAATGTAATGAAACACTTTTTTGAGTTGCAGTTTGTAGTTCATGAAGCTCGTAGTGAGGACGTTCTTCTGTCTGCAGGTTGAAACCGGCTCCTCCTGTGCTGTGTTTGGTTTGGGTGCTGTGGGTTTGGCTGCTGTTATGGGCTGCAAGGCTGCCGGTGCCAGCAGGATCATCGGCGTCGACATCAATCCAGCTAAGATGGAGATCAGCAGGAAGTTTGGAGTCACTGAGTTTGTAAACCCCAAAGACCACGATAAACCCATTCAGGAGGTTCTGATGGAGATGACCGGTGGAGGCCTGGACTACTGTTTTGAGTGTGTGGGGAACGTGGCCGTTATGGTTGGTTTAATTGTTCTCACATTGATAACGATACATTTTCGGTCAAGTTTAAGCCTAATCCTGTGGACTGGAAAGGGCTTTTTAATGGTGAATCACCAATAGATACTGCAGTTTAGTACAAGACTAAGCTTAATTAGTGCTCAGGAAACTGGCACTGATTAATAAAGCATGTTGTTTTGAGAAGCTGAAAGGCCTGAGGGAACAGGAACGTTTTAAGATTGCTTTTTACGATGGGAATCATGTGACTGTAACTTGTAATTGATTGAACTTTTTTAATGCTTTTGGTCATTTTAGTGGCTTACAGCTCTTGAGGCTCTTATTTGTTATTTTTAAATATTTGATTTTATGTTGCAAATTGGATTTTTACAAATAGAAAAAAAATCACAGTAGACTTATTTTAATAATATTTTAACGTACATTATTTTATTTGGTTGAGGTGATACTTTACCGGTAATAATTTCCTAAGGGGAATTCTACAGATTTTTCTAAATTTCTCCATATTTCAGTCATTAAGGTCTAAACAAAGTCATTCAGAGTAAAGTCCAAATTGTTCATTTTGGTGTTGATAGGAACCAGACGTCTGAAGTGTTTAATGCCTTTGAAATCTCACTCACAGAAGGCTGTTACATGAAAAGGCTATGAATACACTGCTTTATGTCTGACACATTGTTTTATGATAGTTTTGAGAAGATTATAGACAAATCCCATTCGTGGTGAATAGGTATGTGCAGGGTGTTGTGAGGCACAATCCTAGCCAAAGAGAACTTGCTGTTTCAGATTTATCACTATTATACCATCATTAACATTTCAAGACACGTGTAGGTTCACTGGTGGTTTTGGATAGTAAATAAAATGGCTATATTTGTTTTGTAGACATGGTGACCCCTGGTTCCTATCACCACCACTGTAAAGAAATCTAAATGAATCCTGAGTTATGCAGGAATTTTGATAAATTGGTGGAATTCCCCTTTCACAGTGAAGTAAGATTGCCATCCAGTGATTAGGAGGACATTAGGCCTTTTACATTCCAAAACAAAATCCCTCTGCATTGCACATTTGTCCCGCTCCCAACAGTTAATGTAATGTTTCACCACCAGAGGGTGGCGTTGGAATCCTGTAAACCTGCGTGGGGTACCTGTGTGATTGTGGGCTGGACAGAGCTGGGGGAAATTACACTGACTCCCATGGACATCCTAGTAGGACGAACTCTGAAAGGCAGCTTCTTTGGTGGTAAGAAAAAAATTATCTGCACGATTAAATCATTATTCCTAATAATAATAACAAGAATAAGAAGTTGATTTTCTTATGCATGCTTTATAAATGCTGTATAAACCTCAGGCTGGAAGGGTGTGGATTCAGTGCCCAGGCTGGTGGAGGACTACATGAGCGGCCGACTGATGCTGGATGAGTTTGTGACACACACGCTCTCACTGGAGCAGATTAACCTGGCCTTTGACCTGATGGTCAGTGGCAAGAGGTGAGTCTGACCAGGGCACACTTTTTAAAGCTGCTTTATTAATCTCAGAAGGAAATAATGTCACTACAGCAGCATACAAGACGCATAAACGTTAAAAGAACACAATAAATAGAATAAAGTGTAAACATAAGTAAGTATATTTAGCTTGAATAAGTATAATTGTTGACAAGAGACCTAAACAACACAGTGTGTTTACAATAACACTGTTTATTCATCTCTCCTCCTCTCTTTCTTTCTCAGCATCCGCTCAGTGATAAAGATGTGAGCTGAAGCAGTGTATGTTGACATACTGTATCAAATCCTAGTTCTGCAGCCTTGACAACAGCATCAGTCGCCATAACGACAAGATCAGTCACCATAGCAACAGCATCAGTCTGCTGCGGTCCCAGGAAACCATTCCTAATTAATAATGTACCGCTTCATACAAAAAAAAAGAAAATTCTTCAGTATGTGTCATCAGGCCTCATTCAACATACGTCTTGGGTTATCTGATCATAAGTGTACAGACTTAATCCACCTTTGGAGGTGTTCACAGATGTTTATGACCACAAGTCATTTGTAGTGTGAATGCTAAAGTGTCCCGATGGGTCCCTGACAGCAGCAAAAGACCACCTAAGTCAGCTGCAACGTCACAGCAGAGATGAAAGCAGCTTCTTTCTTTCCGTTAGCAGTCTATGTAATATAAATGTTTTAACAGCTTGCACATTTACACCAGCAAGGACTCACTGTTTGATATAGATGTCTGCATGAGTCTAATTTTTAATGCCCGTACCCGTTTTTTTCTTTTTTTCATAACACTCTGTTTGGAGTGTGTGTCTGAAAAACCTCTGCTTGGAGGGCCATGTAGCCCTAACACTTCGCCCATACCTCTCTATCTCAACTAAAATTGAGACACCCCACCCCTAGGCGTGAACATGCAAAAGGGAGGGCTAAGGGCTAAGTGGTAGGGGTGAGGGGTGAAATGGGAATGAGCCCTAGTGTGATTCCTGTCCACTCCTGCCCGCAAAACCAAGCACCATTTTTGGCCGCACTCGCCTGCTTCATCCACATGCCATGCTCACCTGCACCCACATACTTTGGGCTAAGCATGTGGTCTTCCACTCCACTGATGTAGGACAGCAGAGCCTCCAGACCCATTGCACCTCCACACACTCAGCAGCACAATTAAACACTTCAATGTTGCAAAAGAAAAGTAAATATATAATATTTATATATATATATATATATATATATATATATATATATATATGTTATACATATGTTTTAGGCTACTCAAAACTGTGTGAACTCATGTGACGTCACTGTGGACAGACAAGCGGGTGGCACCACAGGTGTTACAACCCGGTCTAGGGTCAGGCTGTAATAGAGAATGAGAGTGGGCTTTCTCCCCAGACCGGATGCCAGACCAAACACCGGACACCATGGAAACCAGAAAATGGTAGGTTTATTTACTTCAAAAGCTCAATTACAAGCTGGGTGAAGGCTTTAGAGATGAGTATATGCCAAAATAACAAACAAAACCAAATCTGAAAGCAAAACAAATTACAAAGGGCTAACCTATCTCCCTGCTTTAAAACCACGAGAAATGGTAACCAAAACAAAATCGCACTCATCCCCTCAGCCCCTCACCCCCTTTCCAAGTGTTCACAGAGTTTCACAGACTTCACAGAGCTTGCATGAAAGCAAAGAATGGTGTTAAGAGTGCCGGGCTGGTCTGGACAGGTGTTCTTCTAGGTCAAGTCAGAGGGGAGAAATCCCTGAACGTCTCCCAAGATGGTGGCTTGGTGACCTCTTATACCTCAGTGCGCCCCTGTGTGGCCATTCGCAGACCTGCACATCATAGAAAAAACGAGGGGAAACAGAAAACGGCCACAAAAAGACACAGAAGAGTAACTATGACTGGAGGTCACACAGACAAAAAAAAAGCAAACAAACAGCAACTTATAGCAGCTCAGCTTCGCTACTAACATTATTTTTATCTATATAAGCATCATATCATTAGCTAATTACTCTATAAGACATCCAGAAGTCAGCTAAAATTAATTTAAAGCAGAACAGAGACTGAGGCCACAATACAGGTTTAAAAGCCATAAGAATTGTTGTGGAAAAAATCTGATTTTGTGCATAGTTATTCACTGGATGTTCTATAGCGTCATGTCTGTTGCTACTTGTTATTACTAATGTGTTTTTCTCTGCAGCACACTTACAGCTTATTTGTAGCTTGCCTGTTCCCTTCTACAAGCAGCCAATAATTGTTTAAGCCCGCCCCAACCAGCCAGCCATAATGACCACCTGCACAAGCCCGCAACATGTTGGCTGTTCACCTGCAATGATGCTTCAAAATGAATCCTGTCCATAAATTATTTAGCAGATCACGCGGGTGAACCCACCAGACCTCTTGTTTGATAACAAACATTGTGAGAGACTGCTGTAGTAAATGTGGGCAGAAATCCGATCATAAGTGGTCAGCGGAAACAGCTGTACCTCTCTGTCCACTTGTGATCAGATCACTCGAGACAGATGTTAATTGTTAATACCAGGTGTGAACATAGCCAAAATTGTTCTGTTATGTCTAACAGGGCTGTAAACAGGGTTTGTAATAAAAACTACAGGCTTATAAAAGAGTGTGAAACCTTGTGATGTTTTCCTGGAAGGTTTTAGGACCAGGGGGTATTTCACAAGGCAGGATTTCTTAGTAAGCTGGATAACCTAAGCCAAAACCTTAGGTTTGTCCAGTAGGAATGCTCCTTAGCTCCTCTCCTATTGGACAGGCTCTTTGGTCTAAGTTATCAGGTAAACCAAGAAATCCTGCCATTTGAAATACCCTGTGGGCTCACAAAGCAGAATTTCACAGCTAACGTTAAGCTTAGTTTAATCTAACCCTAATTTTTCTGTCTCAAAAGGATTTGTTGCCATGACCTAACCTGGGGCGAATTTCCTAAAGCAAGATTTCTGAGTTTAGCCAGAAAACTTAAGCCCAAAGTCAAGCCTGTCCAAAAGGAAAAGATGGACATCCCTTTTTGGACAATCCTCATGCTTGGGCTTATCTGGCTAACTGAGAAATCCTTTGTGAAACAGCCCCCCGCTCCAGTTCAGGATAAGTTTGGGATTTCGGAAGATAAACAGCTCTCGGACCAACCAAAAATGAGCTTCTGACCATTTTTTTTTTTTGGCTTTTTAGCAGATGAAGCAAAGAATACTGTTTAGATATAAAAACTAAAAAGCATTACTTACTCCAAAAAGTGCTAACACTCACAGCGCTGCTTTTTTACCCTAATAGGTGCTTTACTTTCTACCTGTTTACGCCAATTTCTTTTTTCTTCTTTGAAAATAAAAGCTGCACGACTCCTCAAGTTTCATGAAAATGGCTGTTCATCATAAACATCATACTTATATAATTATAGCTTGAGGATCTAAAGTTCCATTGGTTTTGTGAAGCTGAAACAGTCAGAAACTCCTAAAGGACTTGCTTTAGGAGAAAGGCCCCTGGTTCTTCTCTGTAATCTTTCCTTGAGAACAAGTCTAAAATACTGTTGTACTGCTTTGGAGAGAAGTCTAATGATAAGATTGAGACTTCAGATACCATTGTAGTTTCGTACCATTAATTCTTATTGTCTAAAGCTTGCAGTTTTTAGGAAGATTTACATTATCCTTGCTATCCTTTGTTAGAAATCTCTCAAGTTAGCAATGAAAAGATTTCAGGTCAACAATACACAACAAATAATATGGTAAACAATAAAGAACAAGTCAATACAGTTGGAAGATATTAGAAACATCATATAAGTTACAAATAGTGGTATGCATTATATCTCCAGGCAGCTATTCTTATGAGTGATCCACATAGAAAAGCTGCACATGAGCCTAAAGTCACCAGCCCAGTGCCAAGTGTGGGCTAGAGGGGTATAAAGGCCCCCAGCATAAGGCTGTGGTGCAGTGGAGTTGCATTCTCTGGAGTGATGGAGCTCCATCCAATACCTTTGGGATGAGTTGGAGTGATCCAGAACTGACCATCCAACATCAGTACCTGACCTCACTAAGGCTCAATCAAATCCTCACAGCAATGTTCCAACATCTAGTGTAAAGCCTTCCCAGAAGAGTAGAGGCTGTTACTGCAGCATAAACTCACCATTAATACCCTTCATTTGAGAAGAAATGCCGGAGGAGCAGGTGAATAGAAACCTTTGGACTGCATGGCTGGTGTTTCTGATAAAATGGACAAGATTAAGATGTAAACAAAGTCATTCAAAGTGGTTTGGTGTGAAATGCTCTCAGAATCAGAATTGTTCACAGTGGTGGTGTTAGGAACCAGACCTCCACCTCTAAAAGCTCCCTCATAGAAAGGTATTACATGAAATGGTTATGAATGCACTGCCTGATGTCCAGGATATCTGAGATATCTTGTACTTTTATGCTAAATGTATGGCCTAAAATGTATTTCATTACATGCATGCAGGTTTTTGTGAGGCAAAGAAAACTTATTATTTTAGATTTTGCACTATTTTACTATCATCAACATTCCATATAAAAGCTCAGAAGACGTGTAGGTTCACTGGTGGTTAATTAAAATGTCTATATTTGTGTTGTAGTCATGGTGACCCCTGGGTCCTATCACCACCACCGTAAAGAAGTCTAAACCATTCAACACCAAATCACTCTGACTGACTCTGTTTAGACTGCAGGGCTTTAATTATGTAGAAATATTTGCAACAAACAGCGGCATCACAGGAAACTGTATTGCGTTTAATGAGATGCATTTCCTCAATTTGGCCACTAGGTGACAAGCTTGCATCATCAAATGTCCCCAGGCTCTCTCTACTCTCATGGGTCAGCATACCACCCCCCCTCAGGCCAGTGTGGTCACACATATAGAGTCTAGATTTCTCAGACTGACCCCTTATGTGTGTTAGCGCGGTCTGTGTTTATATATACATCACACAGTCCCAGGCTGGGCTTCACATTGACCATCGATCCTCTTTGAAACTGCTATCCATCCTCAAAAACAATATCATTTAACACTGCAGTGTATTTCAGTGCACGCTGGGGCGAGTCTAGAAAAATAGTGTTTGGTCACAGTGAAAAGGACAGGCCGCTGGGGGCCGCAGAGACAAATGCGGCGAGTGTCTGGGTGAAGTTTGACCTGTGTAATATTATATATTGATTTAATCTAAAGCGCTCTGGAGGCCCAGAGTAACAGTTGCGGTCTGTCAGAGGCCGAGACAGAGCGCTGGCTGGGGAATGCACGGCTGTGATGGACTGAGATAGCTGTCTAAGAATTTGCTTTATTGAAGTTCCATTCAGATCAAATGGATCTCTCTCTCTCTCTCTCTCTCTTTGGCAGTCACCCCCTCTCCTCTCCTCTTTTCCATCTTTATTTAAAATGGAAAAATGAAGCAGAACCTCTCCGCATGTGCTCCTCTCTTTCACCCTCTTTCTCTTACTGTTTCTCTCTATCTCTTTGTTTCTTCCCCCCCTTTTGTCTCTCTTTCTTTCTGACTCTCTCTCTCTCTTTCTCTTCTCCCTATATTTCTCCCTTCTCTTTCCACCTCCTTTCTCCCTTTTTCTCTCTGTTTCTTTCTGTTTCCTCCCCTCTGTCCTTTTCTCTGTCTGTCCTTTTTATTCTGTATCATTCTCTTTCTTGTTCTCTCTTTTTCTTTCTCCATTTTGCCATTTCTCTTTCCCTCTCTTCTTCTCTTTCTCCTTTCTTACTCTGTCGCACTCTCCTTTCTTGTTGTTTTTCTCTATTCTTCTCTTTCTGTCTCCTTTCTTCCCCTTTATTTTTTTCTCTGCCTTACTCATTCTTTTTTTCTCTTTCTCTATTCTTTCCTGTTTCTCTCCCTCTCTTTTTTGTTTCATCCCCATCTCACTCCTCTCTCTCTCTCTCTCTCTTTTCTCTGTCCCTCTGTTCTTATTGTATCATTCTCTTTCTTGTTCTTTCTCTTTCTCCTCTTTCTTGCTCTGTCTTTGTCTGTTTTTGTTCTCTCTTTCTTCTCTCTCTATTTCTCTCTTTCTCTCTCCTTTCTTTTCCTTTCCTTTTTCCCTCTACCTCTCTCTTTCTCTTTTTTCTCTTTCTCTTGTTTCTGTCCCTCTCTCTTTTTGTTTCTTCCCTGTCTTCCTGTCTTACTCATCTCTCTCCCTCTCTCTCTCCCTCTCTCTCTCTCTCTCTCTCTCTCTCTCTCTCTCTCTCTCTCTCTCTCTCTCTCTCTCTCTCTCTCTCCAGTAGCAGCAGTGTGTGTAATCAATCAGTGTTTCAAAGCTGTGATGCAGCCCCTCCTCTCCTCCTCTCTCAGAGGGAAAAGAAGACGGGAGGAGGCTGAAATACAGACATCAAAAGAGGGGAGAAAATAGACGAGTCGAGGCAGGTGCTTGTTCAGTCTGCTCATTTCTAAA
Organism: Colossoma macropomum; assembly: GCF_904425465.1. Lineage (NCBI taxonomy): Eukaryota > Metazoa > Chordata > Actinopteri > Characiformes > Serrasalmidae > Colossoma > Colossoma macropomum. The sequence goes on from NW_023494788.1 coordinate 36,116,919, forward strand.
TCCTGAGAAAATCAGACGGGACAGTGAAGAGAAATGACTCCACTATATCAGCACAGAGCAGAACAGAGCAGCCGTCACTCTCAGTCAAAATCCCTTTATATTTATATCCAGTGCTCACTGATGTACTGCTGGAAAAGACAGAGTGTTTTGAGATTTGCACTATATGTTTGTAGATGTCTGTACTTTCATCATTTCTTCTGAACATCGCTGTGAGGATTTGATTGCATTCAGCAACGAGTGCATTAGTGAGGTCAGGTACTGATGTTGGATAATTATTATTGTTTAGAAACACCTACGTTGTACATCCACTTACTGGCCACTTTATTAGAAACACCTACCTTGTGATTCCACTCACTGGCCACTTTATTAGAAACACCCACGTTGTACATCTACTAACTGATCATTTTGTTAGAAACGCCTACCTTGTACATCCACTCAGTGGCCACTTTATTAGAAACACCCACCTTGAGATTCCACTAACTGGCCATTTTATTAGAAACGCTTACCTTGTACTTCTTCTTACCGGCCACATTATTAGAAACACCTATGTTGTACTTCTCCTCACTGGTCACTTTATTAGAAACACCTACCTTGTACTTCCTTCAATAGCCATTTTATTAGAAACACCTACCTTGTACTTCCACTAACTGGCCACTTTATTATAAACACCTGCCTTATAGGTCCAGAATGTAGGTATATAGTATGAAGGACTAGAAGATAGTTAACACCAACTGTGCTGAAACAGATGGACTACAGTCTCTAAATGTACACCAGCATGGTTGGGTTGTTTCTAATAAAGTGGCCAGGGAGTGTTGTTGTTTCATGCAGCAGGCTCATTTTGATTGACAGTGCGAGGGAAAAAAAAACAAAAACAGCTCTGTATTGAAAATGAAGAATAATGATTTTTTCCTCTCCAATTGTCAAAACAGATATGAAATGGCTCTTCACATGTTCTGTCAGTCCACGCAAATATCATCCAGTTACCCCGGCAAATGTGCAGTCAGCCAGCGCATCATCGCTCAGGCACACTACAGCCTCATAAAGAAAATTGACAAACACCCAAAATGCCAGCATAGGTAAATACTGCCGAGCAAATATAGCCTGGAGGAGAAAAAATGTCAAAGGGGCTGAGTTGTCTTTCACAATATTTAGATGGGGATCAAAAGATTTCTCCCTTAATTATTATATTTAGTGAGTGTGTTATATGTGTGTGTGTGTGTGTGTGTGTGTGTGTGTGTGTCTGCCAGATGGTGGCACCATCGGCCCACGTCCCAGAACTGCTCCAGTGTAATGGAATTCTAGCCTGAGTTATATCCAAAAACACAGCAAGGGCCAATCAGCTCTGCTTAAATAATTAACAACCAGCCCATTCACACATACACAATCTATACAATGAGTTAACACATCCTGTACAGAGAGCACACTGCTACACAATTTAATGCACAGTCACTGGTTATTTACTGAATTTAAAACATTTTAACATCTATCTATCTATCTATCTATCTATCTATCTATCTATCTATCTATCTATCTATCTATCTGTCTATCTGTCTGTCTGTCTGCCTGTATGTCTCTCTGTCTGTCGGTCTGCATGTCTGCCTATGTCTGTCTGTTTGTCTATCTATCTATCTATCTATCTATCTATCTATCTATCTATCTATCTATCTATCTATCTATCTATTTATCCATCTGTCCATCTGTCTGCATGTCTGCCTGCCTGTCTGCCTATCTATCTGTCTATCTATCTATCTATCTATCTATCTATCTATCTATCTATCTAGTTTTATTGTATTAATATGTTTCACTGTGATATAGAAGAATAGAATGAAAGTAGCAAAATTTGGAAAATATTTGCATACTTGGTAAATATTAGCACTTTATACTAGTGCTAGCCAGTGTTCAGAGAGAAATACACCTTTTTGTGTTTCTGTCTTTTTTATATCCTGCACCATATAAGCCTCTTATTAAATATAGCCTGTTTATAATCTCTTATCTAAATTGTCCTTTATGTGCGTTTTTATTGAGCTGTTACTGTAATATTGAAGTCCTCAAGAAATTTGTGTTGAAAAAGGTGATATGGTTAAATTCTCCTGAAAGTACATATTACATATCATATCATATCAGGTCATATCATATCATGTTACACATATTATATATCACTATATACCTGAGCAGGCCAGTGTGTGTATGATCTGCAACAATACAAACATTGTCATTGTGTTGTAAGACATCATAGCTGTGTGACAGCAGAGTTTCTTTGTAAACAGTAGTCACGCTGCACTGAAGGCCTGGTCTGAGTAGTTTTTGCACATTCTTTCTGCCACAAGCTCTAACAGTGTCTGAGAGCGTGACGCATGCACACTGAAAAAGTGATGCACGGAATTAACTTCATTCAAATGTATGAAATATATAACAGCAACACAACAATAACTAAAATAACACAAACTACACAACAAAATTATCTTGATTTAATCTTTATTTTTATTTTATTTAATTATTACTTACAACCAATTGACACATATTAATAAAGTAAATTATTTTTTTTTCAGACTTCCTCCCTCAGGCCATGAGTATGTCACAATTCTCTGACAGCTCTGGAGCCAGACTTCCTGTTTACGTGAATGAGTGACATGAGGAATTATCTGGCACATCCCTGCAGGACGCACTGTATGTGTTTGTATGTGAGTAAGTGAGCTTTGTCCACTGCTAGTTTCTGTCTCAGATGCTCTGCCCACAGTTACACCCGCCTCATGGTATTTACTGTGTGTTAAAATGGACATAATTAGCAGAATTTTGACAGCCAGTCGGATAGTTACACTCTGATTGTCTGCGCTGTCACGTGTACAAGCTTTCGCTGTCTGAATCTAGTCCTGCAACAGCGAAAATGCACCAAATTCTACATGTGGGTGTTCATTGGTCAGTGCTATTTAGAACCATATACAATGCATTCTCCATTCATCCGAAGAACCATTTCACCATGTAAAGAATCATTTTAGCATGAAATGGTTCTGTATACAACTCTGGTTCTAAATAGAACCATTCTCTTTACTAAAAGAACTTTACTTAAAGAACCATCTTGGTGCACAAATAGAACTTTCACTAGCCTATCTGTCCTTCACATCTATTCTTGATATTAATGAATTTTCCTGCTCATTATGTTACATGAAAACAGAGACACTAGGGCCCAATCCCATTTTTTATTTTACTCCTACACCTTGTTTTCAAGTCTCACTGTGTCCTTTGGAATGGAGTTACTGAGTTAAATTTAGGGCATCATATGCTTTTAAACTATTCACCAGCTTCTTGTTTGAATTTTTCCATTTCACCTTAAATAGGGCAGCTGTTACATTCTGGGATTTCAGGTGTCAGTACCGCTGGACTATTTAAGGTGGAACAAGAAATTTAGCTAGCTAGCTACCAAGACATTAGCATACTATTAGTGATTTTTTATGCTTGTTATGAAGTAAAGGACTATAATACACTGCACTGACATTAAACTAAGATAATACAGTGGTTATCATTATTTTCTAACATAAAAAATACTCTGAAAAACCTCTGTTTGGAGGGCCATGTAGCACTGACACTTCGCCCTACCCCTCTATCTCAACAAAAATCAGGATATCCTACTCCTAGGAGTGAACGCACAAAACAGAGGGCTAAGGACTAAGTGGTAGGGGCGAGGGGGAAAATTGGGCCTTTGTCAGTTTACAAGTACCCAAAAGACTGATGCTGGACCAGAAATATGTTCTGCAATTCATGTTCCAAAGACAAATACATTGCTCTTTTTTCATTGCTTGTCTGCTATTATTAGCAGTAGCTTGGGCTGCAGGTATGAAATACGCATCTGTAAGAGGTCCAACAATAAAACAGGCAGATTATCCAGACAGTGTGGCACTGATGAGCTGCTAGAAGAGAAGTAAAGCATACCCTTGTTTGGTGTGGACCACTGAATAAGAGCTTTCAAGTTTTTTGTCATTTGCACAGGACATTCATTCATTGAAATGCTTGTGGTGAGGCACAAGTAATCACTCTACAGAAAGTTAACAAAGTTAACTTGCTTTGTACAAATATATTTATTTCATTTGTTTAGTGCAGACCCAAGTACAGGTGGAGTGTTCACACCTGTCAGAATAAACTGAACTAAAGAAAAGGTTCGATTGGTCCACTGAATTGAAAAAAAGTTTGCATAATCAGATATTTAAAAGGCCTTCAAGAGTTTTCTTTGAAGGATTTCATAATCGCCTGCTCCTACATGTCACTAAAAACAACAGTCTGTGATCGGTCATTTGGGATGTTAGTGAAATGGCCCCTTTCTGTAAAAGTAGGCAGTTGTGGGCACCAGATTGGTGCAACCGTTTAAGCGTTGACCCTTTTGTCTACACACAAAAAGATAATACTTCTAGGGTTCTTTAGTAAAGGCAATGGTTTTACTTAGACACATCAGTTCTATATAGAACAATTTCATGCTTAAATGGTTCTTTTCATTTGTGAAATCATTCTTCAGATTAATGGAGATTGTGTTGTATATGAAAATGGTTCTTCTATTGTTGTTACAATAGCTGAATCCTTTTAATGGTTCTACAGATACATTTATATGTGTAACTGACCAATATAACTGACCTCTCTCTGGGTAGGAGAGATGGTCCTCCCTCTCCCCCATGACTTAGTGTAATGCTAGCCAACATGGGTGTCTGTTAGCCAGTAGTGGCAGTTCAGGTCCAGAAGGTAGTTAGCTTAAATGTAGAGATGTTCAGGCAGTTGAAACCAAAAGTCTGGGGAGGATTTCTACTTTGGACCTGAATATCCATCTCTGGGCATGAAAGAGTTAGCAGATAGTATTCTCCTCCAAGCATGTTGAGCTGTCTAATGATTGTGCATTAACAGCAGTTTGTAAAGATGTGGTGGAGTCTTTACCTACTCAGCTTAGTAGCATCGTAAGATGGGACAAGACCTACACTGTAACTTTCACTGTGAAGTACTATAAAATGTAATGGTTTTATTTTGTTTTATTTATGCCAGACTTTTTTAATAGTTTTTTTTTTTTTATTATTCCACATTGTAGCAGGTGTAACTGGTCATGACTAAATTGGGAAAAAATTGGCTACTTTAATCAACAAAAACCCATGAGAATCTCTGAAATACAGTAAACTGCAAACACCTGGCTTGTAAAACTGCTCTAGAGTGTTGATGTCTCTGTAGAAACACCTGAATAAGACTTTATTCACTTCCTTACTAGCTCTTTTTTGTTGGTGTCATTTCTGACAGTATTAGTAATAGAGCTGTACCTATGGAATAATGCCATGCATTGTATCCTCTTGTGGTGTCAGCAAAGGTGTTTAAACCACCTTTGGACCAAAAGAGTTTCAATATGTGCTTTAATAACAGTTAGAAAAGAAACCTTTTCTTTATCAGAGAAGACACTCTGTTGAACACATAGCTGAGTGTTTGAGATAACTATATCCAAAAGATTAGCACACACAATTGTGTGCAAATGTTAGGATGCTCCAGTAAAATTCTATGTTTTGTTGATTATCTAAGTGAAAATAAAGTATGTAAGTTATTTAAGTAACACATCTTCTTAAGATGGCATTTTAATGCAAATATTAGCACATTTATTTACAACAAACTATGGAATTCGACTGAGGCGTCCAAACCTTTGCACACATCTTCAACTGTTTTAAAGTAACCAAACCTTTGCAGGGGTTTCATGCTGAATTAAAAAGAGGTGAAAATCAAATATTGCTTGCTAAAATTCAAAAGAACACAAGGTATCTCCAAACTTTCGAAGGGTGCTTTCTGTCTCATTGAGACTGAATATCAAAACTATACATTTGTTGGAAAATCTAAAAAGTCCCCAAATATAACCAACTGTAGAAAGAACAATTTAAAGGCTTAAGTGTTCAATTAAAAGCCTCCTGTGTTCTTTCGGCATTAGTTCTGCTTTGATGAGCATTTTTCCAAAGAGTTTCTTTCATGTGAAGTTTGTGTAGCAAAGCAAATAAAAATATATACCCCCTTCAAAGCCAGTGGGGGGTTTTAGCAAAGAACAAGAATCGACAAAACCTTTCAATTAGCTAAATCGGTGGCAGGGACACGGTAAGCTTCAGTGACAATGATAATGAGTAAAACAAATGCTTGAGAGAGAGGCTTTCAAAGAGAGCAAGTGAGAGAGAGAGAGAGAGAGAGAGAGGTAGAGGAGTTGTGATAGACCCAAAGCTGGGCTGCTATGGAAGATTACGTCTGTAAGTCAGGTAAAGACCACCCCAGGTAGAAGCCGTGTTTGAGCAGTAAATCTGCACCTTTAGCGCTAATGCCACCAATGTCTGAGACTTCCCTGGCCTAGGACTCAACCCTGCACCCCCACCACCCCCAGCCAACCACACCAACACACCTGCGAGGGAAACCCCCACATCACACACTCTCAGAGAGGTTAGCAGAGGCTAAAGCTTCTGCTATCTTCATTAAAGCGTTCCGAAGAAATTACAATCAACAACAAGACGTTCATAAGAAGTGCTATTCTGGGAATTAAACCTCAGAACCTCTTACTGTCATTTTGCTGTACTGTTTAAAGGTAAGCATGCAATTACACAATTAATTGTATAGGTATTTTCTTAAGCAACATGCAGCTCTTTTACTGCCCTGTTGCGGCTCCACAGCAGAGTTAGATTTTTAGGTATAAATAAAATAATCTTCCTTTACAGTAAAATAAAGCTCTGCTGATTGTTCTAACACAGTTTTAACAATAAATGGTCTTGAACACACGAGTTAATGTATAACTGCTAATTCACCCTTTAACCCTGAAGATTGGCACTGCTGGTCACCATAGCAACACAAACAAAACTTTTGCCTAGCTAATAGCTAACGAAAACGCAAAGAGAAAGATTTAAGATGAACATCGATAATTTAGAGATGAATGGACTTATTACCATTTACAGTCACTTCGGCTGGTTTCCCTGATACGTTTAATCTGCAACAAGAAACTGTCAAACACTAAAAAGTCGTGAAGTCAGCTCCTCGTTCACCAACTTCTTGCTTGAATGTTCCTGTTCCACCTTAAATGGTGCAGTTGGGGACCGGAAGATTCAAACAAGAAGTTGGCAAATGAAAAGCTATTTTCTGTTCTATTACATTATTTGCCATTAGGGCTGCTAATTAATGGGCTGCTAATAAATGATCACTTTTCATAATCATTTAATTTCTATTATTTAACTATTAATAATAATAGTAAGCTTCATTTATATTGTGTCTTTCTTAAAGGATGCTTTACAACACACACACCGAAACACACAAACAACACTTCACAAAAGACTTAGTACACACAGAAAACATAGTGTTTAATTAATCGACTAACTGAGCCATTATGACAAAAGAACTGCCTGTGTGACAGGTGATCTCTTATTTTATGATAAAGTGAAACAATAGAAGCCATATGGAAGTCACTGCTTCCTGTAGTGTATTACAGTCTGTCAGAGTGACTGTGTGGATCATATGAACATTATAGAGCACTTTTTAAATGAAACAATAGAAGTCATATCACCCCCTGGACTTCTTGTAGTGTATCACTATAGGAAATTGTATAGTTTTTAAGTATATAAAGTCTACATTTGTTGACCGTTTTCTAAACTGGACTATTTTTCATGCAGAACTTTTTAAGAAAATGACCTGTTCTTAGATATGTTCTTGAGAGAATAAGGCAAATCGAGAAAATTCAAAAGAAATTATTTGAAGCCTAATAATTTTTGCAGAAGTATAAAAAAAATAAAATAAAATAAGAGAAACGGATTACAACTTTTTGAAGAATAACAACTAAACTTTGTACATTTTTTAAATGTAAAAAATTAAGAAAGTACTGTTTTTAGGAAAAAAAAAACTTTTAAAGAATAACTGCCTTTATTTTTTTGGCCTTTTTTTTTCTTTACTTCTCAAGGCGCTTTGGTGATTCTGGCTGCTGGTTACTTCAGGCAGACTGGATTACCAGGAAGCCTTTAGAGGGCTTAAGCTTTAATCATGCGTTTGACCATCTAAAACAACTGATGGTCGTAATTGATGGGCTGAAATTGCTCGTCACACTTTAAGTGAGGTGTAATAAGTGTGGTTTTGTGCTTACAGCCCTTGATTTGGGTTTTGGTGGAGTGAACAGTAGCGGTGCTGTGCAGGAGGATTTGAGGTTGCGTTGTGCAATGCGTCTAAGTCTACGAAATAGCAAACAACACCCACATTACACCACCCAAAGAGAGAATATGTGTGTGGGAGAGACTGTGTGTGTGTGTGTGTGAGTGTGTGTGTATTTGCACGGTAATTATATAATTACTTTGTTAACACACTCTGTCTGGTTCTTTAGTGGCTTTGGCGCCTGGGAGTCACATGAGGCCCTTGAATATACATATATTTATACTGTATAGCAACAGGCAAGCGCAAAAACACAGCCTGCTCACCGAAGGCAAATATGCTGTGGGCTTTTTTCAGGTTGATTCAGGGAGCGACAAAAAGAGAAATAATAAAAAATGACAGTAACCCAGACGGGATTGCTGCTTCTCGTCTTTTGTCTTCCACCCACACAAACGAGAAACAAACAGCTCTAAAAGATTCTCAGACAATGCTCGTTACCTCCCACAGTTAAGCCTGGCCCAGGGCTGGGTCGCTCACTAGCTTAAGTGTTACACCACATGCACTGTTTGACATTTTCAGTCAGGTTTGTCATTTCTTTTGTTGGGCTGCTCCACTGACTCAAGACGTTTCCCTCGCTTTTTCAACAAAAATGATAATGAAATGTTAGACTTCAGGATCAGAAAGAGAAGTAGTTTTATTTTACCAGAGGTTAATTCATCCTCTCCTGGGAACAAACTTAAATCTGGCATTTTTCATCAAACTTTAGTGCTCGGTTTGCTGGGTTAAACATATTGGTAAAAAAATAAAATGTAATTCTATAATCTTTGTACAGGCCACATTTTAGATATTTTAATTTTTTAATGTTAATTTCAGCAAATGAGATATAATTATTATTAAAATGTTATTATTTTTCTAAATCAAATGATGGTACATTATTCCACAGCAAATTAAATTTCATATTATTTATATATATATCTATATTTATATCTATCTATCTATCTATATATATATATATATATATATATATATATATATATATATATATATATATGTATGTATATGACATGTATCAGCAGTTAGATTCTAAAGTGAGAGTTAAGTTCCAATAAAAAAAACATTAATATTTTAAAAATGTTGTTAAAATTAAGAAAGATGACATTAAGGAATTATTATAAATTAATTATAAATCTCAATTACAGTATATTTTTAGCAGTTAATACCAAAAACCTGATAATATTGAATAAAACATCTTTTAATATACAACCCCAATTTCGAAAAAGTTGGGACGCTGTGTAAAATGTAAATAAATGTAAAGAAAAACAGAATGTGATGATTTGCAAATCTCATGGACCCATATTTAATTTACAATAGAACATAGAACACATATCAGATGTTGAAAGTAAAACATTTTATCATTTCATGAAAAACATTAACTCATTTAGAACTTCATGGCAACAACGCATCCCAAAATAGTTGGGACAAGGGCAACAAAAGGCTGGAAAAGTAAGTGGTACTAATACAGCTGAAGGAGTAATTTGCAACTAACTCACATGACTGGGTATAAAAAGAGCATTTTAGAGAGGCAGAGTCTCTCAGAAACAAAGATGGGCAGAGGTTCACCAACCTGTGAAAAACTGTATCAAAAAAATTATGAAAGAATTTCAGAAAAAATGTTCTTCAATGTAAAATTGCAAAGACTTTGGATATCCCACCATCAACAGTACATAATATGATCAAAAGATTCTGGAGAAATCCCTGTACGCAAGGGACAAGGCCGATGTTCAATATTGGATGCTTGTTATCTTTGGGCCCTCAGGCAGCACTGCATTCAAAACAGGCATGATTCTGTACTGGAAATCACTCCATGGGCTCAGGAACATTTCCAGAAATCATTGTCTGTCAACACAGTTCACCGTGCAATCCACAAACGCAAGTTAAAGTTGTATCATGCAAAGAAGAAATCATATATATATATACACAGGATCCAGAAAAGCTGCCAACTTCTCGGGGCCTGAGCTCATTTAAGATAGACTGAGGTGAAGTGGAAAAGTGTCCTGTGGTCCAAAGAATCAAAATTTGAAGTTCTTTCTGGAAATAATGAACACTGCCTCCTCCACGCTAAAGACCTCCCAGCTTGTTATTAGCACACAGTTCAAAAGCCAGCATCCATGATGGTATGGTGGAGCATTAGTGCACCTGGCATGGGTGTCTTGCACATCTGTGAAGGCACCATTAATGCTGAATGAAATATACAGGTTTTGGCAACATATGCTGCCATCCAGACAGTGTCTTTTTCAAAGAAGGCCTTGCATATTTCAGCAAGACATTGCTAAACTACACTAGCATCCAACAGCATGGCTTTGCAGAAGAAGAGTCCGGGTGCGGAACAGACCTGCCTGTAGCCCAGACCTTTCACCAATAGGAAACATTTGGCGCATCATGAAACGAGAAATCCATCAAAGAAGACCCAGGACTGTTGAGCAGCTAGAATCCTACATCAGACAAGAATGGGACAACATTCCTCTCCCAAAACTCCAGCATTTGGTCTCCTCACTTCCCAAACGTTTACAGACTGTTGTTAATAGATGAGGGGATGCTACACAATGGTAGACACGGCCCTGTCCCAACTTTTTTGAGATGCGTTGCTGCCATCAAGTTCTAAATGAGTTAATATTTTTCATGAAATGGTAAAATGTCTCACTTTCAACATCGGATACGTGTTCTATGTTCTATTGTGAATAAAATATGGGTCTGTGAGATTTGCAAATTATCACATTCTGTTTTTATTTAGATTTATTTACATTTTACACCACGTCACAACAGTCACTCTTTACACCAAACTCTTGGGAAATTGGTGAGTTTTCAGATTTACATATAAGCTGTGGCACATTGTAAAGATTTCAGAGGAACCCAGGGCAGAGTTATAGTTGTTAGGCTATAAAGGACCAACAGTGTGAGCCATTCTGCTACAGCGCCAGCCTGAGGCAGAGCAGTGCTGCAGCTCTAATTACTTTAGAATACCAAAGACAGAAACTCACTGATTCTGAGTGAGTTTCTTCAGAATACCAAAGACAGAAACTCACTGATTCTGAGTGAAGGGGCCAAACAGTGAGCTTCACTGAATCTGTATTTAGGTCTATTTTTCTCTTACGGACAGCATAATATAATAGTCATAATGAGTTTGTTTTTTAGGGACCCCCCAGAATTTTGAAAGTGAGACATTCAGGGGGCCCAAGAGGTTAAATAGGAGGTCCTAGACCACCCAGGACCCCTCTATTTTGCACCTTGGACACTTCTGTCATTAATTTGTTTTTAGAATTATTTAATTGTTACTGCATTATGAAAATTGGGCTTTAACTTTTTTAAAGTACATAATTCCAGGTATATTATGACTTATCAGTCAGTGCTGTGGGTCCAACTGAACAATAGCAGACTAGAAAACTACCTCTATTTCAGTTCAAAACAATCGAGATCTCCAACACACCATCCAGCACACCTGACTCTAAATGTCATTAACATTGTGTAAGATATGGCTACAAAAAACATGAATATTGACTTGAACTGCCAAATATCCGGATCCGGTCAAAACGGTTGTCTTTGGTTACAAAATTTCTGTAAGAAAGAGCACAGACACAGTGCAAACTCCAAAATCAAGCAAAACTCTACAATGAATACAAACTTCCACTGTTTGACCCTCCAAAAGAAAAGATTTAACAAACCTGCTTCAGCATCAGTTGTGCAAACTCACACACTCCTGGCCTAGAAGACTCCAAGCTTTCATCCAGATGAAGTGATATGCAACAAAATACAGACATATATAACGTATGAAAATCTGACCTATAGAAAGGAAAGAGAGTATAATGTTTATTCTACTAATGTTTGTGTACTTTTTCTTGTCTTACTCAATTTTCACGAAATTCCAGGGATCATTTTGAGTTTCAGTTAGTAAAGCTGGTCACTATGGGTTATTATTCAGGCTTTTCTGATGGACTAAAAGGAATAAATGATAACTTTAGCTTGGAAACTAATGCACAGTGTATTCAGAATGTGTTCTGAGACTACTTTTGACCAATGCATACAGACTGTTAATAGAGATAGTAATAAGTTAATTATATAAAAATCATCATCTATAGGGTACTTTTTATTGGGACATTATTTATTTACTTATTTATTTATTTAGTGTTTTTTTATATCCTTTTTTAAGTGAAGTTAAAATATTTATTATAAGTTTAATTAAAAAAATAAAATTCTAAAAGTGCTGTACCACATTTTCATGTCACTAATGAAACAAACAGTTTTAGCCTGTAGGCAGAGCCTTGTTTTAGCCACACCCCTGCATTTTAGAGCAGGAAGTAAGACTGCACCCCTGTCCCTCATGGCCACATGGTGAGCAGTTAGATCCCATTGTTTTGCAGTAAATGTGTCCCAGAGTATGAAAACCAGTGTGGAACATTAAGAATTGTCACATTTTCTGCAGTTGAGAACTTCTTCAGTGTTTTAATGAAAAATATAATGATTTTATGTGTACACAGCAGTTCAAAGCTGTGTTTGCTGGTTATGTACTGACTGCTGACCGTTTTTGAGTTCTGCTCAAAATGAGCTAAAACAGTCACCAAAACAGTCACTACTGAAACATTTGGTAAGTTTTGGTAGTTTTATGATTGTTTGGGTAGTCAAGTCAAGTTAAAGTCTATTTATATAGCATCTTTTACAACAGGTGTTGTCATTACAGATAAAAAGCAGCTTTGCAGATAAATCCAGGTCTGAGCCCCCATGAATAAGCCAAAAGAGACAAAATGCAAAGTTTAGTTATTTGTTTCAATAAAATAAACATAATTAAGGTATAGATATAGTATAGATTTTAGTGTAAAGTTCAAGTACAATTTGTGATTGTAGCAGTCTCACTTGACTTTTAAATGACTTTTAAAGTGAAACTTTCAGCAGACTGTGCTGGACGCTTGTGGGAGAACTATAGAGAAATCACTGAGCAGCAAATTAACAAAAGCAGCAGCTTGGTGGAGCTCCAGTTCCCCTCGAGATCCTCCACTGTAACAAGAACCCACAAGCTGTATGAACGAGATCAAGAAGCTACAATCACAGAGGAGCTGAACCACTAACTGTATATATATATATATATATATATATATATATATATGATATTTATGATATATATACACTCACTAACTGTATAGATGATGTATATGATATATACACTCATTTACTATATACATGATACACATGATATACATTTAATGACTATATTAAATATTTAATATATATGCTCATTGATTGTAAATATGATATATATGACATATACACTCATTGGCAGGAGCATGCAGACACTATTGCTCTCACTGGAAATTAGTAAAAACTGGAATCTCCATGGAGATCATCTAATTTTCATGTTCAGGTTCTACATTCACAATGATGTTGTAAAACTACTGAAAGCAATAAACACATTCTGATGAGGCTCCTTTTGACCATTCATATAGCTATAACACACTTCACTGCTTTTCAAACAAAAAAAAAAAAATATATTTCTTTAGGGTCAAATTTGAGAAAAAGTTTGGGGAATCCCAGTCAAATGACATGTTGTTGTTGATTTTCTAAGTGAAAATAAGTTGCACAGTTTAATAGACAATTACTGTTTATTTACTGAATTTAACATCTTAAAATTTAAATAAATATATAAATAAATATAAAATACAGCCTTTAATTTTGTTTTCCAATATTTAAACTGAGCAGATAAATAGAAATTCTATGCTCAAATAGGCAGAAAAGTGCTACACACACAAACTGTTGTTTTGTTAACTTATTATTAGAGGTTTAAAACTCAAACTTCTAAGGCTGCTTTTTTAACTTAAAGCACCAAATCAGTTTTACAGCACATAATATAATAAACATCTGTACAGTGATACAATAACACTTTAGTTTAATATAGTTTTCAGTGGAAGGTCAAATTTATGCACAAGTACTGGAAATTTAGCCAGTGCATGAGTGGATTCTCTATTGATTATGAATTTATTTGCACACGGGTGCCGTGTTTGTGTATCTGTGAGTGTGAATGTGTTGTGTGTGTGTATCAAACACATGCTGTGAAAGCTTTCCACTCGGTAAATATCGAACGTTCCTCCTCAGGTGGTGGGAAGCGCTTCCGTCCATGCTTACACTTATAAATCCCTAAGAGCAAACATAAAGCATTCACACATTTGCTTAATATCAGCTCAGCTGCAAAGCACACACACAAAATGTCACCCTTGTCCCACGATACAAAGTCAAAATAGAAAAAGTCAAACAAGCGAGGTGCGGGAGCCAGGTCTGAAAAGAGGGCCTACACATACGCTTATGCCAGAACCCTCCCCGACAGGGAGATTAGTTTGTGTGGAAGCTTTTATATTAAAAAAACATAATAAAAGCCCTCTTCTTCTTCTTCTTCTTCTTCTTTTTTTTCCTCTAAATGAAAATATTTGAGGACGAGGTAAATTAGACAGGCCCGGTGTGAAAGGCATTGCTAATGAGAGGCTGAAAGGAGAACTCCTCAGATGGCTGCTAATAAGCCGGCCGTTTTTAATCCTTTAAACAAACGCTAGCGCACCACTACAGGGGCTACTTTCTCTCACATCATACATAATGTATATTTTTCCACCACCCCCACATTTTCTAGTCATCCAATGCGCCGGTAGAGTTCAATTTCGTCTCCAAACATATCTCTTTAACTCCAGCCCCACCGCCGCCGCCCCCCGCCACTCAGCGGCTAGCTTTAATTAGCAGGGGTCTCCTATTGTGTGTCCCGCAGTGGGAGATGGGCTAAACTCTCAAAACAAACACAGCCACGCTGGCTTCCCCTTCTCCTCCACTCTCCTTCCGAGCTCCTCCCGGCTGGCCTGGGCAGCCACTGGCAGGGTGCAGCAGACGGGGCCGCACATGGTCTAAGCAAACACCCGTAATTGCATTAGATCCACCCCCCCGCGAATGTGTAATGCCTCCTCAATCCCAGGGTGCTCAGTGGCTTTTTCTTTTTCCCTTTTCGGTACAAGTGCTATCCTTTCCTTGCATGAGAATGATCTCCACCTGTCGTCACGCACAACAAAACTGAATGAAATTAGCATTGAGATCAACAACGCTTTGCCAAAATCTTAACAGATCTATTAGCCCAAGATCATGTTGGTACAAAAGCTACAAATTCTGTAAGTTTTATTACAAATGCTAGCATTCTTTTCACATGCATGTCTTCACTTGTCATTGTACACAACAAAACTTGTGAGTCTCAATGAAAGTGGCCTAGGATCGGCTTCGCTAGCTAATATCATAACATATCTATAAGACTATGAGTTACAAATGCTATTAGTTTTGGGATAAATTAACTTCCACGAGAATGATTTCCACCATTTGTCACACTTGCCTGAATATTAATAGTGCTACGCTCAACTTTGTTAGCCAAAAACATAACAGAACCCTGAAATTCTATAAACAGTTTCAGTTTTGGTACAAATACTATGGTTTCCTTCCATAAGATTGATCTACATCATACACAGAAATTGTTAGCCTTCTGAATCAAATTAGCCTAAGATCAACTTTGCTAGCTGACATCATATCACATCTATTAGCTTAATCACACACAAAAAAACTGAATGAAATTAGCATTAAGACCAACCGTGCTGGCCAACAATGTAAAAGTTCTGTTAGCCTAAAACCTACATTGGTACAAATACTATCACTTTTGGTATAAATTCTGTGATTAACTTTCATGAGAATCGTATCCACCATTTTTACACAAAACAAAACCTGAAATCATGAAATTAGCATTACAAAACACAGCGTTAGCTAATAACAGCTTAAAACTCATGTTGGAAGAAATGCCACAAAGGCTATAATGATATAATGCAAATGATATAATTTTGCATTAGCATGATTTCCACCTGTCAGTGTGCACAACAAAACACATGAAGGTTAAAAACATAGCTAAAGATCAACATTGCTAGCCTAACATAACACATCTATTAGCCTCACACACATTGGTACAAATATTACAAATCATTTTTGGTACAAATTCTATGACTAACTCGGATGAGAATGTTCTCCACCATTTGTCACACAAAATGAAATGTGTGCCCAAATGAAATCAGCTTCAATACTTCTAGCCAATAACTTAACAGATGTATTAGCCTAAAGCCCACATTAATGTGAAAAGCTACACATACAATTAGCTTTGGTACAAATGCTATGATCTGTTTTACAAAACAAAGCTTGTGTATTTGAAAGAAATTAGCCTTAGATTAATATTACTAGATAATAACTTAACAGATTTAATAGCCTGAGACTCAAATAGGTAAAAATACTAAAAATACTATCAGTTTTTATGCAAATTCTATGATTAACTTGCGTGAAAAAAATCTCCACCATTTGTCACAGGAAACATATGTGCCTGAAGAAAATTAGCCTCAACATTGCTAGCCAGTACCTGCATAGGTGGGTACAAATTCTACAAATCACTTTTGGTACAAATACTATTATTTCCTTGTAATAGAGTACCAACCTTGAATCAACATAGCCAATTACTTTACAGATCTATTTGCCCAAAATACTGGTCCACACCTTCTAGTGCGTCCCAGGAATTAAATTCCTTCAAGCAATTGAAGCATTCAGGCAAATGAACCCTTTATTTTATATTAACATGCATTGATAGCCTATTGTTAGTCCCTATTATTAGCCAGTGCAAACTGAATTAGATGGAAGGAAAATGCTGTAAAGACAACTATCATGCAGCAACAAAGCTAATCCTGATTCAAATTCACAAAATGGCAACGCGCTGCACGTGCGAAAATGCAGTATTATTAGCGAGAGCAGAGTGCAAAGGCTAAGACATCAATGGTAATCCACTGCCGGGGACCCTATTGCAAACTGAAAGCTGATGAGGGCATGAAAGGCTTTGGGCGGCATTGTGTTTGTGAGCGAGGTTTAATTTGTGTGGTCGAGGGGTTAGTGTCATAGAAGATAAACATAGCCCACATCCTTTCTCTGATTACGGCTTTAGCGGGTCCTCTGGAGCTCAGGATGGAAAGCCCAGCTTATGTCTGTGCTAGCAGGAAGAGCCTAATCGGAGCTTGAGTAAAGCTAAGTACAAGGACACTCTCTAGACATAGATATCCATGCTACTCTGTTCTCTATTAGCAGGATCGGCTAGTATTGGTTGGAGTGGATATCTTGAGACGGTTCATGCTGCTAGAGGCTGGTAGAGCACTGCTTAGAATCACTAAGAACAAAAATCAACACAATTTGTGGTGGCTGAATCTTTCCTGTTGATGATGTAAAAATATCTCTCCTTTCCCCCCCCCCTCCTTACTCACAGACATAAGCAAACAAACTCAGTGTGAAGGTGGGACAGTCATCCTGACAGTGGCTGAGATGCCACCCATCCTGTGAAGAGCTCATGAGGATTTGGGTTCTAATCCCTCATCCTTCACCCTGGGGCCAGTTCCCACCCTGAAGTGCCCTAGCATCTGCCCCAACAGGCGCCTTCACTTCGTCACGAATGCCCCCAGGCTCACCTGTGGAGGTCCAGGCCCAAAAAACACCCACCAAGGTCGCTGTCAATCAAAGAGGTCTAAGGGTCGGATCTATAAGGATACGTGCATCACTTCCAGCATTAATTTGTGGTTTAAGGTAGTCGAGGTTTGGCTCTGAGGCCTATATTGAGCTGTGAGTCAGCAAGATTTTATCTTCACTAGATGTCGAGGTCAAAATCCGCTGCTTTGGCAACACTTTGGAGCTACAACATAGCTAGGATATTGCATTAGCAATGACGTGTGGGTGGCCAACTCAGACATTGCCCTGTGGTGGAGCCTTAATGATAGTTAATGACGGTTCGTAGTCCGTCGCCACCCTAATTCTCACCGCTCCCACCTCCCACAGATCACTTTGCCCAATATGCTAATCCGCACAGCACTAATCACCTGCTGCTAATTATTTATATACATATATGAATCATGGCTAACCGCAGTTGCTAACAGGGAAATTTTGAAGACTTGGAAAGTACAGTATCAAATCACTTTCACGAGAAGAGGAGTCATCTATGTGTAAAACAGATAAACAAATAAATGACAGGTACATTTTATGGGAATTGAACATTTCACACCCCAGTGCTGCCAAGCACCCATGAATAATGGCTAACTGCGATTGCTAACAGGGATGTTAGGAAGAAATAGAAAACTTGAATAGCATGGTATAAAAGCACTTTAACAAGAAGAAGAGTCATCTATACATCAGGGAACATAATTGTACCATAATCCATTGAAATCATATTTTCTAAGTTGTACTGACTCCACACACCCCGTCTCGTCTCCAGGCTTTTTATTTTACTGTTCTGTTTTAAAACATTAGGTCATGGAAAGGTACAAATTTGTACTTATTTACTAAAACTTTGAGGTACCTTTGAGGTAACATTTACATTGTTTATACCTTGATGAACAAAAAATGTATCTGGACAGCACCTTTATTTCTAACAGTGTACCGTAAACCTGCCAATCACCCATGAATCCTGGCTAACTGCTTATGCTATGATATTGGTAGTGTTGTGGTACTCAAAACCAGTCTTGAGACCATGAACGAGTGGTTTTGGTCTTGTCTCTGTCTCAGTTTAAGGTGGACTGTTGAGTACGATGACTCCGTATTGAAAAGAATAAACAGAATAAAAAAGTTCTTTCTCTGTATCAGAGCAGATCACAAGTTAATATCACTTTTTTTTATATTTATCAATAAAAATGTCTGTCTATGTAGTTTAGTTTATGTTTATTTGACTTTAGGTGGTGATTCTGACTTTTTTAAAAGAAGTTTTAAAGAAGAAAGAAACAGAGAATGACCTCATTCTTGACTAAGACTAAAATATGATAATAATTAATAATGTTTTAGGCTATAAATTATTTAATGTTATTTAAATCAGACCTAGCAGTCTTGACTACAATTTGGAAGAAGACCTGGAGAGCGTGGGATCAAGACATTTTAACAAGAAGAGTCATCTTAAAAAACAAACAAACAACAAAAAAAAACAGATAAACAAATAAACAACCAGACATTTTCTGAGAGTAGGGAAATTCACACTGCTAATCAACTCTGAATCACAGCTTACTGCTATTGCTAAACAGGAAACTTCCAGGGGAATTTCAATGATTTGGAGAGTATGGCATCAAAGCAGTTCTATTTATGAAAAAACAAAAGACAAAACAAAAAAAAAACCAAACAAATGACAGCTTAATATCAGCATCTTTCAACAGTGGAGAAATTCACACTGTAATGCTGTTAATCACCCATTAATCATGGATAACGGATATTGCTATCAAGAATATTTCTAAGATTTGGGCTATCAAACACTTTCAAAAGTCTCTGCATTAAACAGATCATCAAATAAACACATAAACAGCAGCTCAGTCTGGGTGTTTTCGAGAGCGGGAGAATTCACCTCATAACGCTGCTGAAGATGAGCAGCGCTGAGCGGCGTTTGGGTTGAGGATGGCGGTTCTGTGTAATTATGGGTAAATATTTACAGGAAGTGAGAGAGGAGAATGAGAAGTGTCAGGGGAGGTTTAGAGGAGAGATGGAGAGAGAGAGAGAGTAAACAATAAACAATCACATCGAGAGACTCTCTTCAATAGACGGTTTACAGATTAGCTCGATTGCAGCCTCTTGACATGAACTGTTAGCATCATCAGTTCATACAGCAAGAGGGAAAAATATGAAAAGTCAGACAGATCCGCTTCACTATTGTAAGGTAGTGTACATGTATATCGTCACTGTCCAAAGAAAAACAAATGTTTATGAAATTTTCCCACAATGCAAAGGGCAGCTTCTGAGCACAAATAACAGCGAAAAATAAAAATTGACCTAAATGGAGATGCATGTTTTTCTTTGGTCAGCGATGATATACGAATACATATACAGTCATATGCAACCCATTGAAAATTACCACATCCTCTGCAGAGAACTCACTTAAATATAGCATTTTTCTGCACAATTTCTTTAACATATTAGAAAAAAACAACATAAAATATAAAATGTGCCATAACTTTTGCACAGGCACATTTGTTTTTACTTATGTTACATTCAGGAACAGTAGTTCTTTATTAAAATGTGCAGAAGTGTGTTCTCAATAGAGAATGTGGTCACTCATTTTTGTTTAGCCAACATTTTTTCCATACAACCATGTAGTAAAAAAAGATAATACGCAAGTATTTTTATATATACTAGAATTTAGAATTTGATTTGTAGAATTTAAGTGAATGATTATTTTTATTATTAGACTATGGCCTTCTCTGACAGTGTTTGTTTACACCACTTGATGGCGATAGAGCCCAGACAATAAGGCAGAACCCAGGCCTGAATGTCTGAAAGGCAAAATGTAACAAGTTGAGTTTTTAATTGTGCTGCTCTTTATTTACAGTGAGCCTCCACTCACTGTAATCCTAATTCTTTCCCGAGAGCTTATCACAGATTCGACCCTGAGCTAATACAGCAGTGCTCTGACTCAGTGCTGGCCTTTTGGCCCGATTCTTAAACGAGAGCAAACTATTTGGTGAGCGGCTCGTTTTTCATGCTTTCGGAGAGCAGGATTAATGCTTTGAAATGCTGCCATGGCACAGTGAGTTACAGGAAAGCGTGAGTTACAGCTTCATGCTAGAAGTAAAGATGTGCTTAAAAATCTTTATCCTGGAAAAAATATCATAGAATTTTATGACGGTGAAGCGTGGGTTCAATGAAACCGCCGTAAATCTTCCATCGTCCCGAACCTCAAAACATGTCTTCACCATATGAGTCCGTCGTGTGTGTGAAAGAGAGAGTGTGTGTCCTTATGCAGATAAATCTCAGCTGACCTCAGGCTCTGAAACTTTGGGAAAAGTTTTTTTTTTTTTTTACCCAAGCTATTTTTCTACTTCTTTTCCTATCTCTCCCTCTAACACATCCTCTACAGAGGATGTGTTTTCACCTGTAAACCCAAACAAGAGCTATTTCACGTGACTAAAACAGCTCTGTGTTGGTAATAATGGAGAAATTTCACACAGTGCCAGGTCTGAGTATTTGGGTAAAGGTGGGCAAAATGGCAAAGCTTTCCTAGACGACATTGTTGTGAAGTATTATAAGTATCACTATTTAGCTTTTCTGAAGTGAAAAGGACAAAATGTGGCTGCAAGAAGACCTCAGTCTAATTTTTGAGTCATTTTGTAAACCAGCACATTAATGTCATCTTTTAAAGTGAAAACAAAACTGCATGAAATTTTTGAAGCCACACTATGTACTTTTTGGGGATTTGGAGACCTCTCTGGAGGAAAGGTGTAACTGCACGCAACCAGATATACAATACACAATACATATACAGATATCCTAGTCCTTTATGCCTAGGAAGAACCAAAACCCATTAGCTTCCATCGCATTCTGCAGACCCCCTAGAGCCCATTCAGCCCATAGAAAGAAAACCGACTCTGATATTTTAAGTTAATATAATCAAATGAACTATTCTTTCCCTGGAACTCTGTTAGCAGATGAACTAAGACTCTGTTGTCTCTCTGTGTGTAAAACGTTGTTGAGCTGCTAGTGAGCAATGGGGGGCAAAAGGGGAGGGGTGAGAACCCCGTGCTGTGAAAAACAATTCACAAAACTGCATCTTTCTTCAATCTTGTACACCTGACACAATAAACAAACAGCATTTAAACTCAATAAAAAAACACTTTTATTTTTGCTTTTAATTTTTGACTCGATCACCTACAAAGACAGAAATCCAGTTTTAAAATCACTTTTCCATCAAAACATAATTTTTTAGTGTTAATGAGGAAAAACAAACAAACAAAAAAAAACATATCATGAGAATTTATCACAATAACACTAACATCTCATCACATCGCCCACCCCTACCCTTGAGTACATTACAATTGAGGGTCAATCAAAGGCTTTTAAAGCAGGCATGCCTTCAGTTCATGAAACATCAAACAGAGTTCACGGCTATGGTAGCAATGCGTCCAAACAGGCCTCGGCTCATCGTAACATCAACACGCAGCTCAGCCCTGACAGTGCAGTCAAACTCCGGCAAAGCCAAAACACACAGTCGTTCAGTGGGGTTTTCCGATGCTAAAGAAACAGCAGACGAGCGGGACAAAGCCGTGAACCCCGGGCCGAGTGTGTAGCGCTGACAGACCAAATCCAGTTCATCCACAATCAACATGTGGATCACTGGCTCTAAAAGTGTCTGTTAATCTGAGCTTTACTTACTGTACTGCTGCGAGTCCAGCTGCACTTTGAGGAGAGGCTGAAAGACATGATCTGAGATCTAACGTTAAAGTGATAGTTTGGCCAGAAATCAATTGTATGCAGTTCTCCTCCTGTGTTTTTTTTTTGTTTTGAACTCATTTTTATATTAGCTGTGCTGCTAATAGACCTGATTATGTGGTTTCTGACACTGCATGAAACACTGTTAACTCTAAACAAGGACGGAAGTACATCAGCATAGCTAAAAACAGCAGCAGCCTGAGTTTTGTACATGCAAATACACACACATACAAGTGGTACGTTAATGTACTCGAGTACTTGCTTCGAATCTTCACTTTTATAACATTTTTAATTACTTTTACTACATTTCAAACTACTTTTTACTCTGTTTGTAGTTTGTATCGTTACTCTGAAATAACAAAACTGTCTAAAATATCAGAAACAGAAGGAAACCAGTTATAGCCTACCGGGCCTTGCCGGAGACATCCTGTATAAATAAAAGTAATGTGTGGTCCCAACTTTGTAAGGAGTGGGAACAAGATAATTAAGTCATAGCCATGACTTAGTAGAGCATAGGAATAAGATCCTAATGCGTGGCCATGATTTAGTAAGGCATGGGAATGAGATCTTAATGCATGGCCACTACTCAGTAAGGCATGCATGATCTCATTCTCAAGCCTTACTAAGTCCTGGCCACGACTTAATTATCTCATTCCCATGTCTTACTAAGCCATGCATTATTTTTATTTATATGGAATGTCACCAGCAGGGCTCCGTAATAGCATGGTGCTTGCCCTGTTTGTTCGACCTGTTGTGTCTATATAGAAGCTGGAGAGACACATATATGACTTGTAACATACTGAACAGATCAGACAAGCAAAGAGACTGATAAAAAGCATTTAACTAAGAAACAAATACAATAAAAATGTAATAAGTAGAATATAAAATAAAGAATAATCGCTAAATTAATTATAAAGCTAGAAAACTAGCTAAAGCCATACAACTACATATTTGATGTTAATAAAAATGATGGTTTACCTGCTTTCTGTCTTTCCAGATCTGCATCCAGACATGTCTCATTACCACTTAGTCACAGCTTAGTACCTCTACTGCTGATATTTAAGTGCTTTTAAAAGCAGATGCTTGTATGCTTTAAGTAATGAAGTAGAAATATGAATATATGAAAATAGCAACTGAGTAAAAGTTCGAGCATTCTACCTAAACTTAATGTACATATGTACTAGCTTGTGTAAGGATAGATAGATAGATAGATAGATAGATAGATAGATGTGATTATATATTGTCATGTATTGAAATTATGTTGCATCACATCCTCTTGTAAAATGCATTATGGTATGTATATAAGTGTATAGCAACTACAGTGACCCATGCAACAGACAACAAAGGGCATGCAAACAAAACCCTGCACTAAAAACAGTAATGCATCAAACTTACATGATTATTAATTTCCACATAAATATAATACATTCTATCACAATTTTTCAGTTGACTTTTTTTCTCAACAATTGCAGTGCTGTGCAAAAGTCAGAGACCACTTTATTTAATTTGCGCTCAAAACAGCCATCAAATATACACCAAAAGCATAAAACACAAAATGAACAGAAAATGACACGGAAGCCTCGACAACTAAATCTACTATCAGATGTTTGAGTGTTCAGTGTGTCACTCTTTACCTTTATTACAGCTTCCATTCTTTTCAGGAGACTCACTTTCAGTTTCTCAAAGAAATCTGCAGACACACCTCCAAAGTTCAGTCTTAGAAGTTGGTTGATCGTTTTCTGAATCCAAACACATTCAGTGATGTTGAGGTCTGGACTCTGGGGTGGTCAGTCAATAGTTCAGCTTCTTTGTTTGATGTGTCTGTCTCCTTTTCTCAGTGAGGTTTATTGACAGCTACACATCTTTTCAGACCCACAGCGCTGAGTTGTCTTCTCACAGTGGAAGGATGGACAGAAACACCTGTGGATGTTTTCAGATCTGAAACAGCTTGATTTTCTCCTCTCTCTCAGAGATGAAAGCTTTAAGTGCTGTTTATCTGATGGGGGCAGTTTTGGAGTCTACCACGTCTTCCAGATGGTTGTTAGGAGTCTCATTTTTTCAGTTTTAAATTAAATAAATGAAGGGTCTCCGACTTGATATGATATGTTGCGTTCATGTTGAAATAACGCACACATTTCAATCAACTATTACTATGTCTAAACAATAAAGATGAATGCCCCCACGGCCTAACCTTCAGTACCATGTACACCGAATTAGCAGCGTGTAACAGGCTGAGGCACTCCTTGCTTTGCACTCTGAGCATTGCCTTGTTGAGGAGAAACCCTGGGCTTTAGCTACGGTAACAGTTCCCCCCACTGTCAGATTACACCGCTCTGATTCCAGATCCAAGGTTTATCTTTTGCAAATAACTGTGAAATTGCTTGGCACAAAGTCTCCTCCACTCAGTAAGCTTTAAATAAGATGTCAAGTGCGGCTTTGCTTCGCGGCTAGCCGGCTGGCTGGCAGGGCCGGCTGAATTTGAACAGGGATTCCACCGGGGTCCGCCGGCTGGAGACTCTAAACATACTCGAGATGGATTAGCTTCGGACCCTGGAACCCCCCCTAATGCATTCTGGCCTCAAAACTATTCACCTCTTCCACCTTACAGCGGGCAGGGCAGAGCGGAACGACTGCCGAAATTAGACAAAACACTTCTTCTTTTCTTGTCTTTTTTTTTCCGCTT
This sequence comes from Colossoma macropomum, assembly GCF_904425465.1. Classification (NCBI taxonomy): domain Eukaryota; kingdom Metazoa; phylum Chordata; class Actinopteri; order Characiformes; family Serrasalmidae; genus Colossoma; species Colossoma macropomum. The sequence goes on from NW_023494788.1 coordinate 36,142,021, forward strand.
CAGTGAGAAAAGTTTTGACATGCAACTGGTGCTCGGCCCCTTCACTGAAACTCTGAACCAGAGAACAGCTTTATTTAACAGCCCCAGACTTGGAAATGCTCAGAAGCTACATTTTTGTCATAATTTGTAAACTCTATCTGTTCTGTGTGAAAACGTAATCATGAATGGACTCCTAGAAATGATCCAGAATTACTTAGAAAAAGTCTTGTTATATTAACTTCCATGATATGTTTTCTGTTCTCTTTTAAAGTTTCTGATTTGGAAGCATGATATTTTGTTCCAACAGTAATAATACATTTTTGAAGGAAATATTATATTGTTGATTTTCTTTACTGGTTCAGCCATGAGCTGCATCACAAGACTTGAGTCTAATTCTGTGATTTCCACCCTCACTGAAATAAATTGCAAAAATTACTGCAAGAAGACATAAAATAAACACATAAAAATTCTGGTTCAGACAGCAAAATGCACTACAAATACAAATGACAACATTTTATGATTCTAATGTTATTTATTCCTATGCAGGATTGTTTCTGAGGGAAATTTTACCCACTAATGATATGATGACCATATACTGTATTTTATCCTCTGTTCAGGTGTACTGACTTCTCAGCTATCAAGGAGGAAAATAATACCAACAAACATTTTTTGTATGTATTTAGCTCTTCTTCATGTGCTCAGAGAGTTATTTAAGTGGACAAGTGATCCGGTGACCTTTTCTTTCCAGCAGTGAGTTTTGTAACATAAAGTGGACTTTCCGAGTGAATATGACATCATATAAAGATCAATAAATCATAAAGATACCAAGCTATCTGTAGTAGTGGGCTGTAGTTATGATGGTGTCTGGGGAAGGTTTGGTCTGTAAAAGCAAATTTTGAACATTGAGACTGAACTTTCATAGAAAAGCTCTGAATTATACCTGATATACAGTATATTAAATATCCACATGTATTATGTGTTGTAGAATTAGGAAACACACTGAACTAAACTGTAGCATATTTCATAAAAGTAGAAGTGAAACACCAGATAGGATCCATCTTTTGGTAACTTTAAGTTTTGTGACAGGTTTAGTATATTAAAAAAGAAAAAAGCCATGTAAACATAGCAGTTAATATTCTCTCATCCACAGAAGATACACAGTTTACATTAACCTTAATTAACATTATAATTAGCCTTATATTAACTTTATACTACACAGTGGTCTTACCTAAACAAAATCAGGACTGAGATATATATATATATATATATATATATATATATATATATATATATATATATATGTATGTGTGTGTGTGTGTGTGTACGTTTCCTATAAATAATGCCCTATATATTTGTTGCTATCTGTAGGCAATAATAATATTTACCATATGTATATATATATATAATAATATTTCCCATATATATATATATATATATATATATATATATATATATATATATATATATATATATATATAATAAGAATGGCTTATATGTGTTATGTGCTGTATTTAACTATGCTTATGTTCTATATATACATGATATATTGAATATGTAAATATGTATGTGTATCAGGTTAGGATTGTAGGGTAGCCCTGTTTTTGTTTGGTTTTCCAACAAAGTTACAGTATATTTGTGTCCTGAAAATGTATGAAAACAAATGAACAAACACACACACACACACACACACGCACCCACACACTCACACACACACACACACATACACACAGTATATCCCCTCAAACAAAACAGTGAAGAGGATAATCAGTGATCCTCCATAAGCCTCATTCACTCATTCCTAAACGGGTCCTGCTTCCTTGCGGAGGAATCACAGAAAACCTTTAAGTCTCTGGCTAATTCTTGTTTCAGTCGCCTGGCTAAGAAACTGTCGTGCAACAACTTAATACCAGCCCGGCTCACACTGAGGGCTTCCAACAACCTCAGCACACACACACACACGCTTCAGCCTTCTCTCTCCATTCTGTTCTGCCTATTTTCTCTGCCTCTCTTGACCCCTCTGTGGGCCGCCAAGTTCTCACAAAATCCCCTTGTTCCTTTCCGCTAAAGTCAAGTTACCCCCCACACATACACATACACACAATGAGGAGTCATGTTATATGATATGTCAAGATCAATCACAGCTTCTAAAACACACAGCCTTTTACTTTAAGACAGGATCATGTGGCCATATATATACCTATTCATGTACGTAGGTGTAGTAAAATATTTAATATAATTATATTTAATATAATTATATATATCGCTGTTGTTGGAAGAATCAAATTATGTCAAAAACTGAAAAACATACACACACACACACACACACATATATATATATATATATATATATATATATACAGTAATGTATATACATAAGTGTCTATATGTAATAATAATAGTATGCCAGTGCCAATTTGTCCCATATTATTTGTCATGTGTTATATGTATGTGACTACCTATATGGGATGTATGTAATATATGCAAGAACCTATATTAAAAAAAAATAATTCTCACATGCAGAATAAACCTGTAGGAAAAAAAATCTAAAAGTTTTTGCAATAATGGTTTGTTTGGTCTGTAGGTCAGTCCTGTTTTCCTTAAGAGGACAATTTTGTCCTGAAAATGTAGGAAAACAAACACACACTCACACAAAACAAGTGCGGAATGATATTTCTCTCAGATCAAACCCTGCACCCTAAACACACACACACACACTCTCTCTCTCTCTCTCTCTCTCTCTCTCTCTCTCTCTCTCTCCCTCTCTCTCTCTCTAATCCAATCAGTGAGGTTTTAGCTTTCTAATAAAGTGTCTCTCTCAGGGTGGAACTCTATCCGTGCAGCTGTGCTGTCCCGCACTGCATCCAGCCAGGCCTCTGATCACGCATTTCAATATGAATGGAGCCAATAACGGGGTGGATTAGGTGCTGGTTACTGCCTAAATCCCGGCGCAGGCTTTGAAGCGGCGGCGGGTTTTGGCCGCCCGGGCCTTGCTCGCCCGGGCAGCCGGCGGGGCCACCTGGCCTTCGCCACACACTCTGTTTGCTCATATGTGCTGTTTAAACACGGCCGGGCTGGCATGGCTGCAGCGGGCAGCAGATGGCGCCGTGGCAGCCGAGGCCAGGCGCTCAGGTGGGGGAAATGAGAGAGAGCGAGAGAGAGAGAGAGAGAGAGAGAGCAGTCCCTGTTATTTCATCACTTTTAATGTTTCATATATATATATATATATATATACATACATATATACTGTAATCTGTATTGTTTTAGGTTTCTTACCGTTTCTGATATTTTGAACTTTTGAACAGTCTTGTGAACAAAAATTATGATTATGATTGTCAGCATGATTGTTCTTTTATATTAGCTACTTGTGAATGTGGTAATTCTGCCAAAAAATCAACAGAATTTTCAATTTTCACCTAAATGTAGTCACTCAGCCAAGGCATGTTTAGAGTCTAAAGTTTACTTCTTTAGTTCCAGCACTGGAGCTACAAGGCTAATAGCTAAACTTAATTGAAGTTTACAGTCTACCAATTAGCATGGTGGTAACTGCTTTAGACTCATCTTAAAACCTGTGGAGGTGTTCAGTATCTCTAATAGACTTGATTATGTGGTTTCCGACACTGTATGACTCCCTGTTATCTATATACATGGACTAGTATGTTAGCATAGCTAAAAGTTTGTAGCAGTCAGCTTGAATTATGTCCATAATCATGTCCATTTTTATTGATTTTAGTAAGTTTTTTCTTTCCTGTATTGCTGTTTTGCTTATTTATGTGTTTAAACTGCACTTGTTTTTACTTTATCTACAATGGAGAATTAGCTCTTGGATAAGAATCTGAAGCCTTATAAACATCTCGCCACATTTAGAGAGATTTCTTTTACACACGTTTGACCTGCATCTTGCTCATAGATTTGTTACTTTAAAAAAAATCATGTCACTACCGAAACGCAAAGAGTTTTAGTCTGTAGGCGGAGCCTTATTTTAGCCACACCCCTGCATTTTAGAGCAGGAAGTTGGGCTGCATACCTTTCCCTCGTGGCCACATGGTGAGCAGTTAGATCCCATTGTTTTGAAGTAAATCTGTTCCAGTGTCTAACAGTCATTAAGTATTGTCAGTACTGTTTTGTGTTTTAATGAAAAATATGATGATTTTATGTGCGTAAAGCTTTGTTATTAGTCATGTACTGGCTACGTTTTTGAGCTCAAATTGAGCTAAAATTGTCACTACCAAAACAATCATTACAGAAACATTTGGTAAAGTTTAGGTAGCATTTTGATTGTTTTGGTAGAGACAAAATGGGCTGTTCAATCACTTGTTTTAATAAAATAATCGTAATTAAGATACAGAGTCTCTCAAAGCAAAAGGATTTTAGTCTAAAGTCTAAGAACAGTTAAAAGGTCAGCTCTGATTTAGCTCTGACTCTGAGTCAGTTCAGTCATCCACATAGGTTAATGTCAGTTGTCATGAAAGTCTTATGTAGGTGTTGTCTGCTTTTCAGTTAAGTGTTAATGTAGAATAAACATATATAAATACACAGTAAACAGTCTTAACTCACACTGGAAGTTAACTTCTAATAATTCTAATATTTTTAATTTTGGGATTAATTTTATTGGTCAATTCATTCTGAAATTTTCACACAATGTTAAAGGCAGCTGGTGTTAGCAAATTATGTGAAAACTGCATCATATGGTATGTATATTGTATAAAATATAATAAGTGAGTAAATAAGCAAGTAAGTTTTTTATTTGTATAGCAATTTTTTAGATAAAATGCACAAAAATGCTTTACAACATAAAATAAAATACAAAAACACAATCATTAAATTAAAGAGTAATAACAGAATAGAGGCAAAAAACCCACATAGACATGCATAGAACATAAATAAAAAGGACAAAAACAAAAAAAGCAAATTAAAATGATAAAAAATACATGAGTAAATAAAATAAACAATTAATACAAATTACATTGCATTATATGTATTGTATATATAATGTAAGCCAAAAAAAGGTACAAGTCATGTACTCTGCTGCATAAAACCACAACAATGAAAGCATTCCCTACTTATTCTGAGCCCTGGCTCACACAAACACACACACACACACACACACACACACACAGTGAGTTTCATTACACCCCCCACCCCCCAGCATTTGTCCTCTGTAGGTTGGTCTTGCTGTGTGTGGGATGGAGCTGATTAATATTTGTCTTCGCTCCTCTGGGGCGGAGGTAAAGCCAGCAGGTCCTGAGGGAAACCCTCTAATCCCCGCAAGGTCCCATCACCATGGGGCGTCTTTTTATTACCACAGGGTGTCAGTGGAGGTGCAGGGACAGAGCACAGGCAGGACAAAGTGACCACCAACGATGAGAGAGCTCCTGATTAAAGCTGACAGAGAGGAAATATCTAGATCACTGCACAGTGGAAGCACTCTGTTAAAAGAGTCACAGAGTCAAGAGGAACACCCCATTCCTATTCACTACAGGCAAAAAGAATGGAAACGAGGCTAAACTCTGGCAAAATAAACAAGAAAACTTTATTTATGAAGATTTGTTGATTAGCGGGTGTTTCTATGGACACTTTTTGGATATGTGTTCACATTTTAGTATAAAGCATAGAAAATACTTTACTTCAATCGTACATCATAAAAGTGTCATAGCAGATGTCATATACTGTCAGATTTTGTTCAGTAATTTAAGTGTCATGTTGCCATTAGCATCAACTGCCATGAAAGATGTCATGATGTCTAATTAGAGCAAATATCAGCATGTGACATAATCTGTTATGACATCAGACATTATGACATCAGACATTTTTCAGTATTGTTTGATAGGAAGAAAGCTGCAGCTGTACTGTCCATCTCGGCACCAGGCCTCAATCATCAACTTATTGGCCCGTGGGCACAAATATTTGGTGGGCCTCCACCTGGCTACCCATTTTGTGCAGTGAATGTTTTTTGATTTCACAGTAGGTTACATAAGGCCTATTCAGCACCACCACAGTAAGTGCATATTTTTTCCGAATTGAGACAAAACAATTGCAAGATCATACACACATCAATGAAAACGTAGGTTTACATCAACTCAACGACCAGTGCAGCACTTCCCCAATAAGCTCTTTAGCACATTTACCACAATTAAGATGACAAATTAAAATCAGACAGCTGAAATGTGCATAATGTGAGGAAAAAGCAGCAAACTTAAAAACCCAAAGTGTCAAACATCCGACATGATGATACAGATCACTGCCAACAAGGACGATGTTACTCTTTTCTTCATTTTGTGTGGCTGATATTTTATATTTGCCCTTTGGGCATCCTCTACTCTCGTTTTTCAGATCTTGCTTATACAGATCTACCAGCCACGTCTACTGAATATCTGGAGCTTCAACTTCAAAGTACATTTAAAGGGGAACACCACCGATTTTGCAAAATTACTTAATCATTCAATGGTTTAGATGTAAAGAAAATCAATCGTGGTTTGGGGTGAAAGGTGCCTTTCTAGAGTCAAAATTGTTCACCACTGTAGTACTAGGAACCAGACGTTGTTATGTCTACACTACAAATATCTCCATTTTATCTGCTATTCAAAATGACCAGTGAACTTGGTGAAATAGTGCTAAGTTATATAAGTAATATGTTATCTTCGGGTACAATTTTTTCCTTCTCTCTCTCTCTCTCTCTCTCTCTCTCTCTCTCTCTCTCTTCTTTAAGTTGTTGCAACACATTTGTGTATTCTGGTTCAAACTGAAACCGATATGGCCCTATGACATTTTGGAAACGGATCTCTTTGAAGTCCTCCGCATACTCTGCCGTCTTCCAAAAATAGGTAAGAAAACTGTAAAACTAAACTGTAAACGAAAGCTGTTAGCTGTGCTGAATGGCTGTAGTTATGGGGTAGTAATAACAAAGGCATGGTAGCTTACGTACATTAATCTCAGTTGAGAATACGGTTTTGAGAGGAAACACAGAAGTGATCCTGGAGTAATAGTTTATACTAAAAATACATTTTAGGTCAAAACTTTATAACAAAACTCACAAAACATCATCTCAGGTATCAAGCAACACATTCATAAACACTTTGTGTAATAACGTAATGGGATGTAGTTTTTAGAGCCATTAAATGCATTGGACGTCTGGTACTAGTCTCGTCCTAGTACTATAATGCTGAACAATTTTGACTCTGATTTTTTTCACACCAAACCACTCTGATTTTGTTTATATCTAAATCATTGAATGATTAAGTCATTTTTGCAAAATTGGTGGAGTTCCCCTTTAAAGGAATGCTAGCTAACAGCTAAACCGAAAAGCCTGACCGAAGCAATGGTGACAGTGCAGTTGTTGCTAAGCAGTCACTGGAGGAGAAAATGAAGTGGATGCTTAGGAAAGACATGGAGACTATCAGGATTATGATCGGCCATAACAGTGATACATTTTACATTTTTTCACTGTGTCGCTAGTAAAGTTTCCACCATGAGTCAAAACAGGTATTTAGATTTTCTTGCAGGGGCCCTCTAGTGGCCCAGGCCCATAAGACCCCCTGGATGATCTGGGCCTGCTCGGCTCAGCCATCTTTGAGGAGAGGTGTGAATTGTTTTTCACAGCGAGGGGATCTCACCCCTCCTTTTCACCCCTCATTGCTCACTAGCAGCTCAACACAGAGTTATAACTGGTCTAAATGGTGAGAAAAGCTGGTGTATGAAGACTGTTTTGTTTGTGATGAATTTTACTAGCAAAAAAAGCTCTATGGGTGACAGAAATGGTCAGCAGTGGTGAAGAGAACACTGCTAGCTCCAAATGTGGCGATCACAGATTCTCATTTATTTATTAATAATTTTTATTACACATTTGCATTAAAAATAAAAATGACAACCCGGAAAAAGCATTACTGTTATCAGTACATGAAGGACAGTCGAGGTGGATTCTTTGTGCAGCATAGCGCAGTATAATCTTCTTTTGTGCTAATTTAGCACTGCAAAACTAATCAGAAGCAAATTGCAAAGTCCAGTTTCAAGTGGACTTGAAATAATCAACATAATGCAGCTTAATGTAGTTAGTTAATCAGATTTAATCACATCAGTCAAATTAAGCCCTGAATGCATTTTGGCAAATCTATGTGAATTGAAAAAAATAAGCTTCATCAGACCAGATTTATTATGAATAGACATAAGACATTCAATAGGTATATTTATGTTTCATTTATGTAAGCATTCATTTCACCAAGACAGATTTCTCATACATGCAAGTGTGTTTGACCCACATTTGAAATGCCTTATTTGGTTCCATATAAATTAGCCTAACAGTAGAACAATACACTTTATTAACTCATAACTGCTATTATATTTCATGGTTGAGGCAGGCACTCATATATATACACACGTGCACAATAAAGGTCTGGTGAATATAGATGGATCAGACAGGTGTAGCTGAGGTGGAGAGTGTAATATTTCAGTGGCTGTAAAAACACAGCTGCTTTGTGCTCTGTGATCAGTTTACCACTTCAGTCCACTCTCTGAGACACAATAACACGAGGATAATTATCAGTGGAATCCAGTGACAAAACTCCATTAACTGAATAGGAGAACGTTCAGCTGACCAATCAGTATTGAGGAAAATTCTCTTCAGTCAGTTGCTCATCCAGCATAGGTGAAAAGCTAGTTTTGGCGGCTTTCAAACTAATTGTATTTTTTTTCCTGGTGGCTTTGTTTTATTAAAGTACTACTTTACAGTTATACACAGAAGTAAATGGTCAAATTGCATATTGCTGCTTTTCTAAGCTAAAATAAGTCACCATCCTCTACAGATACCATACTTCTGCACATTGTAATACACAATTACTGTTCATTTGCTGACTTTAACACACTGGGGAAACAATAAGTCATAAAATGTGGTCTGTGCAAAAGTCACAGTATATTTTATAATTTATGCTTCCCAATGTTCATCTATAAATAGAAATTGTGTACTAAAATTTGAAGAAAAATGCCACATTTAAGTATGTCCTCTGTAGTGTCCAGTTGGAAAAGTATTGCTGTTTACTAATATTGAATCTGTGCTAATCTGAATCTAAAAAGTCCTTATAGGACTCTTATGGGTCTGTCCACTCAAAGGCCATCTTCGGCACACCCCACTCAAAGGCCATCTTCGGCACAATATAAAAAAAAAAAAATGGAGTTTTAACTTCAAAAAGTTGGTTAAATCAAATTTAGCTGCATTAAATTTTTCTATGTATTTGAACTTCACATAATAAGTTGACAGCAAAATAAAGAGACTTTTTTTTTCTTCTGTTAACTGACTATTCAAAGTTTAATTAACTTCAAATTTTAAGTCAGCCCAGTAGTTATCTAAGGTAACCCCTAAAACCCTAGAATTTTTTTTTTTTTTGGTATTTTGGGTCAATTACAATTACAGTTGCAATTATGAAGTATTCACATGAGACAGTCACACATGCCATATGTTGTTATTTTCAGGAGACCCTGGGCTTCACAGATATACCATTGCTTGACATGTAAATACTAACAGAAATTTGATATCTTTATGAATTAAGGTAATTTTTGATCAAAAATTTGATATCTTTATGAATTTGGGCAATTTCTGATCAAGAATTTGCCTAGCACCTGCAAAATTTGAGCTAAATAATATTCATTTTCTAATAATATTTGTCAAATTCATTGTTATTTATCTGTTAAAATGTGTTTTTGGGCCTGTTTGTGTGATTTTGAGGGAAAATGCACTCAGTGTGTTGAATTGGGACACTGCATTTGTCGACTTTATCATGTTTTTGAATAGATTTTTATGTGTATTTAGCTGTAAATTATTGATTATCAGCACTAAACTCAGAGTCTGACTCAACCTATGGACTGTTTGAGACATGAGGGAAAGTTTTATACCGAACACGTTGTTGTGGGGATTTAAACTAGGCATTTAAACAGATGTAAATGCAGGATCTGAACGGTGGTGTTCTGAACTGGATTACTGACTGGATCTTCACTAACACTTCAGAAATTCACTCTGGACACACAGGGTAAATCCTGATGCTCAATGTGATCTGTGAATTGTGTTGTTGTTTTAAATGATCTAAACTAATTAAAATCACAAATTTGTATTTTGACTCTTATGAGATCAGCATCTTCTCTTTGAATAGGCAGAAACCTTTAAGAGGATTCATTTGTAAAAAACAGATTCATGTTTATTTTTCTATATCATTAATGTTATACTACATTTAAAAATATATATGTCACAGAGATTTTGGCCACTGATGTTATCGGGATATAATATTACATTTTAACACAGTATTTTTGGCTCTATTAAGCTGCTTCTTTAGGTCAAGGCTCATCAGAGAGGAAGCATCTCAAGGCATGAGAAGGCGAGTCACACTTGCTCACTATATTTGATTAATTTATTAATAATATTGTTTATCAGACAGCACATAACTTCTATGTGTCACTGGTTTTATGTGCTTTAAAGGCTGGATAATTAAAATATTGTCAAAATAATGCTATTTATCATTTTTATTATAGTTGCACAAGGTCACCTGACCACCAACGAGTTTTAACCAGAATGTCACTGGAGTCACAGTCACTCGTGTTACACCACATTCATATAACACCAGTGACTGTAAAATATGTTTGGAATTAAGTTCTGCTTTGCATATTTGATTACAGGAGATGTTAATGGACATATTTCTTTTGGGATGAAAGAAACATTTTTTTTAAAAAATGTTTTCACCTGATTTTCTCATTTTTAACACATTTCCATTATTAGTATTGCAATACTATGCAAATTGTTTAATGTAAATAAAAAAAATATTGATACAAATCATACAGCTTACCCATCAAATAAAGCATAAGTAAATGAATAAATGAGTGAATTAACAAATCAGTTAATAGGGAAAAAAAATCAATCTATATTGAAAAAAAGCTGTAAAAACTTTATTCAATGTTGAAGCATATTTTTCATTCAATCAAGTAGAGATGAGTCAGTACACAAAGGACTTTGTTAACATAAAAGTCAATTGTTGATGAAAACAATTTCCTTAAAGGCCACAATTAACATATATAATGTCTACATATTTTCACTTTGTTAGTCTACCCAAAAATCACTTTAGTCCAGTAGCAGAATGAAGACGCACTCTGTGATGAATTATTCATGCCTGAGTTGGTCCAGATCCAGAGAGCCATGCCCAGGTGCAGAGCTGGATGGAACGACAGCCGGATTTCTGCCCCGAATCCCTCCTGACAGAGGATTCAGCTCATATCCCAAACTCATCTGACCACACACACTGGACACACAGCACACTAACACAATCAGGGCCGGTTATAAAACAAACTGATGAATTTGCATAAATGAAAATTTATTCAGAAATTGTGGCAGATGAAGAAAAATGAGTAGAAAAACATGAAAAAGATGGCATGATTATGAAATGTACTCTAATTATCTAATCAACACAAAAACATTTCACCTCCCTAATTACCATAATTAAAATAATAATGAACCTGCATTAGCTTTACTACCCTTAAAAATTATTGTTTACGGGTTCTTTAGTAAAGGGAAGGGTTATATTTAGAACCTTGAGTTGTATATTCCTCATCCCATTCACATGCTTAAATGGTTCTTCGTATGGTTAAATTATTCTTCAGATTGATGGAGAATATGTTGTAGATGGTGCTATATAGAACATAGATTAATAACTGATCATCACATTGATTTATCAGTCTACTCAGGCTTTAGCAGTGCTCAGTAACACTGAGATTAATAACTGATCACATTGATTTATCAGTCTACTCAGGCTTTAGCAGAACTCAGTAACACTGAGATTAATAACTGATCACATTGATTTATCAGTCTACTCAGGCTTTAGCAGAACTCAGTAACACTGAGATTAATAACTGATCCTAGTAATTTATCAGTCTACTAAGGCTTTAGCTGAGCTCATTAACACTGAGATTAATAACTGATCATCACATTGATTTATCAGGCTTTAGCTGAGCTCAGTAACAGTGAGATTAATAAATGATCATAACATTGATTTATCAGGCTTTAGCAGAACTCAGTAACACTAAGAATAATAACTGATCACAGTGATTTATCAGTCTACTCAGGCTTTAGTAGGAACTGTTAATTAAGGTTCTTTTTGAGATCATATAAGGAGCATGTTTGTTACATGTTGTTACTTATTTTAATATAATTAATAAACAAGCATGAATGGTGTTTCTTATGAACATTGTATTTTTTTTATTTAGTAAGTATTTTAAAAATATTATCCTAAAATGTAAACATAACAATTATCATTCTATTAACAATGACCAGATTGAACCAGTAATTGAGGTTTTATTGGAATAAACATCTGACTAATAAGCTAAGGAGGAGGTTCACTGGCTGCAGCTGTTATACTGCTTGTAGCTAGCAAAGTTAACGTTGTATATACTAGCATGAATGACATTGTTCTAAGACAATAGTTGATTGGACTTGCCAAATGTACTGTCATTGCAGGTAAAGCTGATCAGTAAAGTGACTGAAAGAGCTAACTAACTTTCTGCTTTAGACTTTAGCTTTTTTATTAGAAGCTTCTCCATAGAATAGCATAGAAACACGGACCAATAGAAAGGGTAACTCTGGAACAGCCAAACATGAGTCTAAGATCTCCATGTCCAATGCCAAGTGTGGGCTAGAGGGGTATAAAGCCCCCCAGCATTGGGCCATGGAGCAGTGGAGCTGTGTTCGCCTAAATGATGGAGCTCCATTCAATACCTTTGAGTTTGTGATCCGGAACTGATCACCCAACATCAGTACCTGACCTCACTAATGCTCAATCAAATCCTCACAGCAATGTACCAACATCTACTGTAAAGCCTTCCCAGAAGTGTAGAGGCTGTTACTGCAGCATAAACTCACTATTAATACCCTTCATTTCAGAAGAAACGCTAGAGGAGCAGGTGCCTACAAACCTTTGGAGATGCAGTGTTTGTGTTTGAGGAGGATTTTTCTCCTCTGCTGTCCATTTGTGGGAAGATAAGAGAGACTTCCTGGATTAGTGAGGTATCTGATGGATGGCTGTGCAGAGTTTGTGTGTTACCTGTAATGTGAGATCTTTGTGCAGATCAGTGCTGTTAAAAGGATTTGGGAGATGTATTACTGCATGACTGTACAACACAGAGATGTGTGAGGGTAGCTGGTGATTATTTTCATTATATTTTAAGTTACTGTTTTAACTGTGTATTTTTAGCTTATGTTTAATGTTTTATAGCCTTCCACACTCATCATGTAAGTATGTCTGCTCTAAATATTATAAACTAAGTGGGACTAATACAGTATGTGATGTGGATGACACTCAAATTATAAACTTAAATTAACATTAAAATCTATTGAAAGAAAATAAGAAAAAAATAAATTTACAAACTACCTAAACAGGGACATTGTAACACATGCGTAAGCATCAAATAACATTTTAAAAATTAATATCGCGGTTTTGATGAAAAGCTTATGCCAGTCATCACAATTATGATTTTAGTTTTGTTTATGAAGGAAATGACATTGTATTGTCATGCAGGGCTTTAACATGAAGTTTGTTCCATCCATATATATATGCAAGTGTTAAAAGTTGTACACATAAAAATAATATTCATAATAAAGTTAGAAATATAAATATATTGCATTTGTAATACTTATTTATTTTTTATATTTGTTTATTAGTCATGTATGAGTTTGACACTGTGTGTGTGTGTGTGTGTGTGTGTGTGTTTACTGATGAGTGTCCGGTCCACTCTGAGGAAAAAAAAAAAACCCAAAAAATGTCTGACTACAGAACACGGACAGGGTCAGACTATGGTCAGAAACTCACAGACAGTCAGACATGATGGAGGATTATTCATCAGAACACAGAGAGAGAGAAAGTGAGAGAGAGAGAGGAAGGGAAAGGTCGAGAGACTCAGAGAGAGAAAGGTATGAGAGAGAAAAGGGAGAAAGGAGAGAGAGGGAGGAGAGTGAAATAAAGAGAGAACACAGAGAGAGATAGAAAGAGGAGAGATGAGGAAAAGAGAAAGAGAGGGACAAAGGAATGAGAGGGGAAGGAGAGAGAAAGATAAGAAAATTAAAATATAAGCAAGACAAAAAGAAAGAAAAAATGAGAGGGTACGAGTGAATGAGAGAAAAACAGGCAGAGGAGAGAGAGAGAATAAGAGAAAGAGAGGAAATAAAGAAAGAAAAAAGAGAGGGAGAGAAAGACAAGATAGAGAGAAAAGATAGAAAAAGTAGAGAAGAGAAGGGTAAGACTCAGAAACAAAGAGAGGAGAGAGAGAGAGAGGAAAAAGAAAGGATTAGAGAAAGAAGGTGAAATGTATAGGGATAGAAAGAAGAGACAGAGAAAAAAGATGGAAGAAGTAAGAGAAAGAAACAGAGAGAGACAGAATGAGAGAGAGAGAAAGAGAGAGAGAGAGGTCTTGGCTGTCCGCACTGAATGTGTTCACTCTGTAATCCTTTAAATGCTTGATATCAGCAGTGAAGGAGATCCATCCTTCAGCTCAGCTCCACAGAGAGTTAAAGTGACTCACGCTAGTGTTTCCTCACTGAAACGGCTGGTTGTCAGGGTTCTGACCTTTTTATTTATCTTCACTGTCATAAGAAAATCTCTAAACCTTTTTTTGTATTTTTTCACTCATGTTTTCTCTAAAAAATGAATGAATAACAGATCAATAGAGATGTTTAATAGTGATGCTGTTTATTACAGTGTGATTGTTCTGATAGAGCGGTCTGAATGTGGCAAGACAGCTTTTATGTGTAGTGCTCCTGCCTCATCTGTGTGGAATGACCTGCAGAAACATCTGAAACTGGAGTAGTTTGTCCCCTTGACCGATTTTAAGATAAATGTTAAAGAACTGTGTCATTACTGGTTGTTCACTGCAAAGCAAAACACAACACTATTGTTTTTAGTTTTTAAGATGTTGTCACCATTTCAACTCCGAGATTGTTTGAATCGGGAATGGTGGGCTTTTGATTAGACATATGGTTTTCATACAATTATTGCAAAATTATTTTTTTAGGTAACAATGGGGTGCAAATGCACCCAAATTACATCACAATGTTACAGGTCCAACACCCTATTAACTATCTGGGATATCATATCAACCACCTAGCAACCTCCTAGCAACCACCTGGGATACTATATCTACTGCCTAGCAACACCCTAGCAACCACCTGGGATACTATATTTACCACCTAGTAACCCCCTAGCAACCATCTGGGATACTATATCAACCACCTAGCAACCCCCTAGCAACCAACTAGGAAACTATATCAACCATTATATATAACCATTATATAATATTGACCATTAATGAGCTGTTTGTGTTGCAGTTTTAAGCTCTTTACCTGCTTGTTTTATGTTAAAGAATGTTAATTATTGAAATTAAAAGAAATGATAGTAGATAGAGAGAGAGAGATTAAAGAGGGAGAGAGAAAAAAGAGAAAGAAGGAGAGGAAAGGAAAAGAGAAAAATGAGAATGAGAGAGTGAGGGAGAAATAATGAAAGAGAGGTAGAGATAGCAAGAAAAAGAGTGGAAAGGGTGAAAATGAAAGGGAGAGATTGAAAGAGAGAGAGAAAGAGAGAAAGAGAAAGGGAAGAGAGAACAAATAGACAACAGAAAGAGAGAGATACAAGGGGAGAGAGAAGAAATGACAGAGAAAGAAGAAAAGAGGTAGAGAGATGAAAAGAGAGTGGAAGGGATGAGAGAAGGTGAGGAAGAGAGAGAGAGAGTTAGAGATAAAGAGTGTGTGAGAGAGTTAAAAAGAGAAAACCGGAGCGAAAGTGGAAAGAAAAGAGAAGAGAAAGATATAATGAAAAAGAGGAAGGTAGAGAGAATGAGAGACAGATGGAAGGGAACGAAAGACAGGGAGAGAAAGGAGGAGAGGGATTCACTACATACATAAAAGTAAATAAATAGAAAATGTATTATGTCATATTCTTTTGATATTTTAGAATTTAACCATAGATTTTGCTTTGACTGGAATAAAGAGAGCAGAAAAAGAGCATTAAGCATCAAAAGCATGCATCCTCATATACTCTTTCTCGACCAATCGGCTCACAGGTTTTCCTCCTCTGTGGCCAATCAGGCGGCGGCCCCGGAGGTCACCTGGCTCAGCGGGCTAATCCTGAGTTTGGCGTGTAGATTAGCGCTCGGCCTCCCGCCGCCACTCACTCCCAAGCCCAGTAAATCCCGAGGTAAACTCAGGAGCCGCAGTAAGAGCCACGCAGAGAGTGGCTTTAGCAGAATGAGATAATATTTGTTAGCGTATTGCCAGAGGTGATTAAGAGAGAGGATAAACAGTAATGGCAGCGATTAGCGATTAGCCTCCTTTTATAGCCACTTTGGTTAAGGACTGGATGGAGGATGAGAGCTTATTAAGGCGACATGGATTGATGCTCAATCACCTGGTTGGTGAACAAATCTGTTACTGTGTCGCACATTGATAAAATGGGATGAGCTGAATTTACTCAATTCAAATCTCACATAATTTCAGTTCACGTAGTTTGGGCAATAACAGTTGATGTAATATATTTTATTCATGTGGATATAATGTACACATTTGTATCAAGTCAATTCAATGCATAGCTTTTGTCATATACAGTCCACAAGAACAACCTCAATAAACAATCCAATGTACTAGAATAAGAAACAGTAGTCTATAATCGACCTCAGTAAAAAAGCCAATACATTAGCATAGGAGATATTAGGCCACACTAGAAAAGAGATATTAGTCCATAGACAACCTCTTTAAACACTCATTTTCTAGCATAAGAAATATTAGTCCATAAAAAGCCCCAGTAAACAATTCAATTCACTAGAATAAGATATATCCAAGATAAGTCCATAAACAACCTCATTAAACACACATGTAGACTAGAAGAGGAGATATTAGTCCATAAACAACCTTATTAAACAGTCATATAGACTAGAATAGGAGATATTAGTCCATAATCAACCTCAGTAAACAACCCAATACACTAGAATAGGACATATTAGTCCATAAATAACTTCAATAACAATCCAATACACTAAAATAAGAGATATTAGTCCATAAACAACCCCATTAAACACACACATATAGACTAGAAGAGGAGATATTAGTACATAAACAACCTCATTAAACACTCATATAGACTAGGAGATATTAGTCCATAAACAACCTTATTAAACACTCATATAGACTAAGACAGGAGATATTAGTATATAAACAATCTCACTAAATAATCCAATACACTAGCACATATTAGTCCATAAACAACTTCATTAAGCACTTATGTAGACTAGAATAAGAGATATTAGTCCATAAACAACCTCAGTAATGATCCAATGCTATGCTAGAATAGTAGATGTTAAGATGTTAGTTCATACAAACAAAAAAAAACAGTACAGACTTCTATATACTAAAATAGGAGACAATGTTTTATAAAAAAAAACCTCAATAAACAGTCCAGTGCACTAACATAGTAGGGATTAAAATATATTCATTAAAATAGTTCATAAAAAAATCTCAGCAAAGGCTCCTACACACATGAATAGAAGATATTAGTCTATAAACTGCCTTAATAAACCCTCTTATTGATTAGAACAGGAGTTTTTAGGTGAAGAATTATTTAAAGAATAAATTATTTGGTAAAATAAGTCATGACCATCAAAGCATTAGTTAAAAATTCAATTTATTATTAAAAGTAATTAAAAGTAGCTGCTTTCGATTATACAAACCCTGCTGTCTCTGCCACGTGCATGAATGGAAAATTGTTTTCTTTATGACAAAAATGACCAAAATGTCAAATGAAATCCTCCCTGGATCAGCGTCCCTACAGTGTTAGTGGATACTGGGTGGTCACTGCAGGTGGCAGTGTTAACCTGGACTTCCTGCAAAAAAGAAAAAGAGAGATTCTGAGACAGAGAGAGCAAGAAAGAGAAAGAAAGAGAGAGAAAGAGAGATTTTCTGTCTGGATCTCATTACCAGTACTTGCCCTGCGGGTAGAATTGAATTAAAGTAATGAAAAGTAACAATAAAAACAACAAAAGATGATGTGTGTCATCTCTTTTCTCATAACAGCGGTGATACACTTCTGCTGAGTCTGCAGGAAAAGAATGGCCACACCAGATTCAAAGAAATATAGAAACAGAGAGAGAGAGAGAGAGAGAGAGAGAGAGAGAGAGAGTAAGAGAGCATGTTATTCTTGCAGAGTTCACAGATGGGCCACACTGAAGGCAGTAGCTGCTCACACGCTATAGTACACATTACAGATAAAACAGAGGCAGGAGAGCTAAACACACAATGAGACAGAGAGAGAAAGACAGTGACCATCACGTTTCCAACTGAATCCCCCAGCAATAATGTAACACATTAAACTCTAAGTCTTAAACTGCATATGGCAACTCAGTTCCTCACTCTCACTTAGTATTAGACATAATCAATGATTCGTCACAGATACTAAATAATACGTAGTAGATACTAAATAATTCATAGTAAATGCTAAAAAATTCATAATACATGCTCAGTAATTCATAGTAGATGCTAAATAATTTATTATATATATACTAAATAATTAATAGCAGATGCTAAATAATTCATTATATATATACTGAATAATTCATAGTAGTTACTAAATAGCAATTCTTAAGATTAATAACTCAATGATAAGCCTAGGCAATAATATTGAAATGCATCCCCCATTATTTTAGATACGCAATATATATATATATATATATATATATATATATATATATATATATATATATATATATATAGCCTGGAGTTATGAGGCTATGAAGAGGGACTGAGATACATGTCATTTGCCTCTCACCATGTGGAACTGGTGGATTCATGTGTCCGTCTACATTCTGTGAGAAACTGACCAATGGACACTAAGGAAATCACTAAGGACTGACCCATCACGCCAGAAACCCTTCATTCTTCATTCAGTCCACATCAGAGACACATGTGAAATGGCGTGCAGAGAGAGTACAGCTGC
Organism: Colossoma macropomum; assembly: GCF_904425465.1. Lineage (NCBI taxonomy): Eukaryota > Metazoa > Chordata > Actinopteri > Characiformes > Serrasalmidae > Colossoma > Colossoma macropomum. The sequence goes on from NW_023494788.1 coordinate 36,160,992, forward strand.
TGAAGTTGCTGCAGCGGTTTTGGAAAGTAGTGATGAAGATAATGGAGCATTTTGATATGAAACATATGAGTATCATGTTGTATGAAGAGTCTTTACGAAGATATTCAAAAATCAAGAAAATGCCCTCAGACTCCAGAGGATTAATCAAGTATAATTATCATTGATTGGTCTGGCAAAAATGCTAGTTATGTTTGTTTTCCATCACATGGAATACATCTCTCATTGATAAATGGTTAAAATCATTAGGTGAATCAGAAGAAACAATCATTTCAGTTAAATCTTCTTGTGATTGTTGTAGTTGTAAAAGTTCAGGAACCTCTGATATAGATGAGATGATGACCATGATGCTGGAAGATCTTAACAGACATCGTGGGAACATGCAACGCACACACACTCTGTCCAAGCATTGTGAGTGACCTCATTCACAGTGGACATCATCACCGTAACCCTGAAATCTTCCGCTGAGCCTCAGCAAAACAAGACTAATGCTAAAACTAAACAATAACAAACAGATCGTGTATTAGACGTTATTGCTAATCTGCGAGACTGATCCTCAGGCTTTGATGACTCAGGCTTTCAGTACAGGATGAATCTTTGTAGTCGCATTTTCCCGCAAGCAAAACAGCAAAACTCTGAGAGCAGCACTGACTAATCATCCTCATACATCCTGAATTTGATTAAAATGTTAAAGCTCCACCCAGCCCCCGTCTCACTCTGCATCCTTACCCTCCAGACACATGCTGTCCCAACAAGCACAGAACACAGTGGAAACTCACATGGAGAGAGTATTACACACTGGAGCGTGATGCTGTTACAGGGTCTCTGGATGAAGGTCAGAGGTCACTCTGTAAAAACATCATCAGACACAGAAGATTATTTACAGAAATAACTAACAAACATATCAACAACTAAATACCAGCAATACAGACCTCCGAAATCGGCTTGTCATTCTGTGCTGAGCGTTACAACCATATAAGGACATCTGGGTTTCAGCAGTTTATCTCTATGGGAAAATGAATGGAGATTTTGAAAATCATCACTGTTTCACTCTGTGGTAAACAAAAATGCTTTCCTCAGTTTTCCACGCAGATTTGAAATACAAATATGTCTTCATAAGTGCTACAATCACGTGATTGGTCCTGCGTTTTGAAGAAATTGGATGTTGCATATAGGTGGACCTTGCTGGTTTGTGTATTTTGTTAAGGTAGGCCAGTCTTATGATGTCAGTTCAGTGCACAGCAGCATTAGCAGTGTTAGCGATGGGGCAGTTTTGTTTACAGCAGGGCATGACTGGAGCTATGTTTGCGAAACAGCATTCATTTTTCATTTTTCCTATAAACATAAATATAGACCTGGAGTTCCCAATATGGGTGAGATGCTGACTACATAATGACAACACAACTTGGTCTATACATAGTAAACACAGTTTGAAATTTTGAAAAAAAAAGATCTTTTAAAAAACTGTATTCTTACCTTTTTTATATTAACTGCATTTTTTTCTATGTAATTATGCTATTAAAATGTCAAAAAAAAAAACCCAAAAAAAACAGTAAACATCAAACCAAGAAAAAACTATTCCTATAAACATAAATATAGACCTGGAGTTCCCAGTATGGGTTAGATGCTGACTACATAATGACAAGACAACTTGGTCTATACATTGTAAACACAGTTTGAAATATTGAAAAAAAAATGATCTTTTAAAAAACTGTATTCTTACCTTTTTTATATTAACTGCGTATTTTTTTCTATGTAATTATGCTATTAAAATGTCAAAAAAAAACGGTAAACATCAAACCAAGAAAAAACTATTAAAAAAAAACCTTACATATCCAGACCTTAGATATTTACATGGATTAGGTTCTGATCTATTCAGACCCAAGGCATTGAGATAGTAATAAGCTAAATATATACAAAATCATCATTTATAGGGTACTTTCTATTGGAAGTCATCTGTCCCAAACCCTAACCCATAAATTTACACTTGTGAAAAAATATACATATAATAAAATAATACAACGCTTAATAAAACAATGCTTTGCGCCACGTGGGAGCCCATTTCATGACTATAATTTTTAAAAATAAATTTTATCCGAAAAATGCTTCCCCACGTTTTCAGGTCACTACTAAAACCCAAAGAGTTTAGTCCATAGGTGGAGCCTTATTTTAGCCACACCCCTGCATTTTAGAGCAGGAAGTGAGGCTGCATTCCTGTCACTCATAGCCACATTGTGAGCAATTAGATCCCATTGTTTTGACATAAAAGTGTCCCAAAGTCTGAAAATCCATGTGGAACATTAAGAAGTCATATTTTCTGCAGTTAAGCACTTTTTTGTAGTTTAATGAAAAATATAATGAATTTATGTGTGTACAGCTGTTCAAAGCTGTGTTTGTTAATCATGTACTGACTGTTTTTGAGCTCAAATTGAGCTCAAATTTTCACTACTGAAACAGTCAACATTGGTAAAGTTTAGGTAGTGTTATAACTGTTTTGGTAGTGACACTATGGAATTTTCAATTATTTATTTTAATAAAATAAACATAATTAAGGTATAGAATCACTCAACGCCAGAGGATTTTAGTCTAAAGTCCAAGTCAGTTAGAGGTCTGAATCAGTTTTGAACCAGTTCAGTAGAATCATCTGTTTAATTAGGCCTGATGGCATTGTTGCACTTCAGTAATCTGAAATGTAGCCTGATTAGAAATAAAACATTTTCATATTCATCATACAATTATTTCCAGATGTCATTCAAGTTGCTGACTATCATGTATTGAATGGTCATACGGAGATACAGTGCTAGTTGCTAATGCTTGTACCTGTAAGTTGTAATGCAGCATGCATTTTATGTGTGTGTACCTTTGCATGTATGCATAAGTATGCATAAAAAATGTTTGCAGTAATAAACTTTGAACTTTTTATCCCAACATTACTTACAGTTAAACTCCAATGCTGTATAAATATGCTTATATTTAGTGTCCAAAGTAGCAACAGATGAATTAAATCTTAAGTATTAACACCAGGACAAAAGTGGAAGATTAACAGCACGTTATTTTCCCAATCTTGTTTATGCCTTATTATTCAGCTCACACCTCTGACTCATTGTTGATTCTGAGAGCAAATTTTTCTATGGCAATGCATATTCATATGTTTAACGTACAGACGTGCATGCTTAATGCTTCAAACTGCCGCAGAATGCAATCAGCTCATTGATATTGTGGGCCATGCTTCTGAAATCAGCCTGCCATGTGATTCTAATTAAGATTTCTCCCCAGGGGGGGCACCGTCATGAAATTAATTCGCTTAAGCAGAAGCCTGCAGAAACATCTTTGCATGTCAAAGATTCCCTAGTTAAGAAAGTATGAAACTTCTTCTTTCCTTTTTTTTATGCGCAGACATTTTGGAAAAGAGTGAAGAGATGAAGGAAGAAAGAAAGCTGTGTATTAACAGTGTTCATTTAAAGGGAAACACCATCAATTTTTATTTTGGTTTGGTGTGAAATGGTTTATTGTAGAGACTCAGATTTCTTTACAGTGGTGGTGATACACAAATATAGCCATTTTATTCACTATCCAAAACCACCAGTGAACCTACACGTCTTCCAAGTTTTATATGGAATGTTGATGATGGTAAAATAGTGATAAATCTGAAATAATGAGTTTTCTTTGGGGACTATTTTGCTGTATGACATCCTTATAGCGTGTAACTATCCGGCTTGAATGGCTTTTAAAAATTATGTTTTAGGCCAAAACCTTCTCAAAACTATCGTAAAATAACATCTCAGATTTTTGTGTAAAAACTTTCTGTGAGGGAGCTTTTAGAGGTGGACATCTGGTTCCTATCACCACCACTGTGAACAATTCTGACCCGGTAAGTTTCTCTAGAACAGAGCATTTCACACCAAACCACTCTGAATGACTCTGTTAACATTTCAAAGACACAAATATGCAGATATATGAAATTGGTGACACTTAAAGAATGTTATTACACTGAACTGGTTATGAATACACTTCCTGATATCAATGTTTACGATAGTTTTGAGAAAATTTTGTCTTAAAATGTATTTTTTAAAGTACATACATGCTGGAGCGGTACATGCAGGACACTGTGAGGCAAAGAAAACACATTACTTTCAGATTTATCACTACTTTACCATCATCAACATTCCATATAAAATCTCAGAAGATGTTGTGGTGTTTTTGGATAGTAAATAAAATGGCTATATTTGTGTTGTAACCTTGGTTTCTATCACCACTGTGAACAGTCCTGATTTTAAGTGTCTATATAACAGAGCATTTCACACCAAACCACTCTAAATATTATCTAAGCTGTTTAATTATGCAGAGATTTTAGAAAAATTAGTGAAATACCCCTTTAAGTCCAGCTGAAAACTAAACTATAGTTAGTATAGTTAATGTAGCACTGAAGCTTTTGCCATGTAGGAGGCCACATGAACAAAAAGCACAAGCTCCATTATAAACATTATAAACAGCTAGGCACATTAAACAGATATGACCGAGATATTATAGAGTGAAATTTCATGCATGTTTCTCCAGAGGAGCTTAAAGCTCATGAGGTACATGTAAACACACGATTTCAAACATTCGATGAGCTTAAACTACTTTATTTCTTTTTTTTTCCTTCTCCCAGATGTTTGATGTATCTCATTCCCAACTCAAATATGCATAAAAATCGTCTCAGGGTAGCAATTGAGTATTCATTATAAACAGACAGAGACACGGTTTGCTTAATTTGACCTTTAAGGCAAACATTACAGACAGCTCTTGAGAGGGGAGTATGCGAGAGGGCCAAGATGAAGCAGAGCAGGCTAGCGTACAGAAGCCCAGTTCATCACGAAAGCCGGAGATTTACTACAGCCTGAAGGCCAGCCAAGAGCTGCTCGCAATTAATGGAGCCCATCATAAACACGGTGGTACATTTAGTGAACACGCTCGAGCTCTAAAAGTCACTTAAACCCCCCATTTTAGCTTGTCGCTAAAAGCTAACTGGGAGCTGTTAGCGTACACCAACTGAGATCCATCAAAAGCTGTAAACAGAGGTAATAAAAAAACTAGCCAGCGTGCACAGATGGCCAGAATGAATGGTGCTAGAGGCTAGTAGTGCATGGCTAAAGCTAAACGAAGGAGTGCAAGCTTGGGAAAAGCGAGCTTCCTCAGGTCAAGCTTCAGCTATCTCAATTACCTGCCTGTCAGGCTGTTAAATAAATAACATTAGCCAGCCTACGAGTCCGGCTAGCATAGAGATGGCTAGCGTAAATACGGCTGCTAGCCAGAGGCGCATAGGTAATGTGCCAGGCTTGTTTATAAATTATTAATGATTTTTTTTTACTCCCTGTCGTGGTAGATGAGGAGAGAAAAAGAGGAGGGGGGGGTATAGCGGCGCTCCTCAAACAGATTTTGCAATTTATTCCTCTGCAGTTTGTCCGTCAAACCTCCCTCTGACAACATAATCCAAGCTAATCCGTCCTGCTCACTTTCCCTTGTTGGCTCTCATGCAAAAGCGGCGGCTAAATCCCACTACCTGTCAGTCAAATGCTAGCGAGGAGACAACTGCAGGCAGGGGGCTGCCAGTCGACAACACATGACAACACTCTCCTCTTTCCAGGCAGAGAGCCTGGCAGACTTAACCCCTCCGTCCCTCGCTTTAATCCACTATAAACATGGCGAGGCTGGTCGGCTCAACCAATGGCTAATTAAGCCTATCGTCCACAGCAATGTTAGGAACTGAAGTAGAAGAGAAAGCAGAGAAAGGGAGGGACGGAGGATTCTGACAGCTCCTAATCCTCAGTAAGAGGAGTATTTGGCTGGGCCACACTGACCCTACTGTCCCTTCATAAAGATGTGGCTAGCAGACTCCATGTGCGGTCTGCTAGGCTCCTGCTAGCAACACTACTGTCACCGTGATCCACTCAAGCCTAAGAGCACACCATGAGTCTTTGAGTTGGCAAAATTGGCATATGTTTACTTCAGTAATTGTGAAAAAATTCCAACCTCAAGGAATTGACTGCTAAATCTGGAGACACCCAGAAGAGGATGGAGTCCATCTTCTTAAAGAGTTCTTCTCAGTGGTTCTTCTTCCTTTTTAGAGGTTTCTCCTTTCCAGTCTGGGTTCCTCTCTTGCTTCTTCCTCTTGCTTCTGGAGTCTTTCTCTTGCTTCTGAAGTCTTTCCTGCCTGTTTCTTTCAGTGATGCTCTTTAAGGTACTGGAAAGCTTTTGGAAAGCTATTTTGGGACAACATCTGTTGGAGAAGTCTCCATAGAAATACATTGAAGACAAGGATGTGTTCACCTTTTGTGTCTTGGTTCCAATCTCAGTGGTTCTTCTTCATGATCTTACTCCTTTTTGAGGCTCGGTTCCTCTCAGTGGTTCTTGCTCAAGCTCTTAGATAGATTCTCCTTCTGACCTGCTCCTTTGAGCTAGAGAGCTTTTTAGAAAGCTCAGTAGAAGTAAGGAGGAGGAGGTTGGGTTCCCTTTTCAAGTCTTGGTTCCTCTCAGTGTTTTTTCCTCATGCTCTTCAAGAGTTTTTGCCACTGTCTCCTTTTCTGGTGCTCAGTAAGACCTAGAAATCTGCTTTTGGACAAATGGAGAGTATATATAAATTAAACAAAAATTAATTAAATACTTACATTGAATCCACAAGCATTGCTGTGGTGGAGCATCTCATAGAAGATGATCCAGCTGGGGAGCAACTCCATCAACAAGCTACATCTTTATCCTGACTGTCTTAGTATCAGTGTGGAATCTTACATAGTGGACATTAAGGCCTACCAATCCTTCACAGATAAACCTTCAGTAACTTCTCAAGTAGGTTAATGGGGCTTTTTCTTGTTCAGTTTTGTTGACCACTTTTCTACTGCTCTGTTTCTTGAGGGGGGCAGGGGAGTGTAAAGGAATGGGGGGATGAATGGAATGGAGGAGCATGTTCACCCATCCCCTCTCCTGATAGCATCATCCCATCCGTTTAGACCCGCGAAATGGGGCTGCACTCTATCATAGCGAACTGACTGATGACCTGACTGGCAAAAGGGAATCTTTCAATAGTTTATCTGTCAACACGGCTCTTTACTGAGTGACTCTAACACTACTATCAGTCAGACACAACACAGCTCCAGCTAGAAGAAGCCCACACACTGACTTATGGACTGATAAGATTCATGTAATTATTCATTCACCCTAATAAATTTATCTACTTCAAAAGCCTTTCAAGTAAACATGAAATTGATATTGCTTTATTTTATCTTGTTAGTTTATGTGAGCATATCAAGCATGATTCATCACATCGTATCATTCCAAAGACAAAATTCTTGTTTTCCTTTAATCTTCAATTAAAGTATAATGACTTTTGTCCTGCCTTAATATACCACCTCCTTTTAGGTACACATGAAAAATAATTTTGGCCTAATAATCACATTTTGGTCTAATGAACTGAACTCCACCACATATGCATCTTTTTCACAGGTACCATTGTGAAGTTGGACAAGCTTTACAGAACACTGTTAAAAATCTCATTCAGATTAGTTTCAGACTCAGTTTATATAACAATATCTACATTTAGAATCAGTTATTCATTCAACCTAATTAAAAACTGTAGAACAGACTCAGTTTATAGAGCATCAGTTTATAGAACAGAACCCTGTTTATATCATAATATTTGCATTTAGAGTGTTTTTAATTTCAAATGATATATATATATATATATATATATATATATATATATATATATATATATATATATATATATAAAACAAAACAAAAAATAATATATATATATATATATATATATATATATATATATATATATATATATATAATTTTTTTTTGTTTTCTTAGATTAGATTAAATGTACCATTTTTTTTCAGGATTTTGGGAATATGTATTTGATTCATAAGGTAAGTGTAAAGTTTTTCAGCTGTTTTCCCTGCTAGAAAAACCAACATGGCTGGTCACCAGAAAAACCAGCATATTTTGTAATTTGGGGGCTGGTGTACACGTCAACCAGCATGACCATGCGGGTGGCCAGATAAACCAGGATCCCCCCATTCCTTTACACTCCCCTGCCCCCTCACACTCCCTCAAGAAACAGAGTAGAAGAAAAGTGGTCAACAAGCACAAACCAACTTGCATGAATGCAGTAACACTCTAAATTTAGTTATTTTGACACAAAAATAAGTTGTTTGTTACAGTTTCTCATGCAGTTGAATGGATTTCTTGCTAACATTCTGTCATGTTGCATTTTGGATGGGCCCCTCTCTTGCTCCCTTCCTCTCTCCAGTGTAAAGGTGAGGATGATGTTTTTCGTGAGCATGGTCGTCTGGTTTCTGTGAATCCTCAGACACCCCCCCCCAATCCCCCTGCCTCCCCCTTGGCCCACTGTGGGAAAACCCAGAGCAAATATGTTCTCCACTTCAGCAGCAGAGATAAGAGCAGGAGCTGAGAGAGATTGGTGTTTAGGGAGTGGGGAAGAGTCAATCTACCAGCGAATATATGGAGAGTTAGCAGTGTTGCAGTCATGCTGAAGTGGATTTTGGATATGCAGGGGGCACAATTCAAACAAAAATAAATCATATTTGGGACCCACTTTATTAAGCTGGCTTGACAAATTCAACTGTTTTTTTATTTTATTATTCTGTTCTTTTTGGCAGAATGTTGAGAAAATTGAAATGTATCTATGACAAATTATGTCATTAAGGACGTTTCTCACGCTGAGCCCCATAGACACCATATACAAACTTGTATACATATTACATAGCAATTGCTCAGCAACACCTTAGTAACCACCTGGGGCACCATGGCATGGCCTAGCAACCCCTTAGCAACCACCTAGGATACAATAGCAACAGCCTAGCATCACCTTAGCAACCATCTGGAATATAGAATTGTCCAGTAACACCTAAGCAACCACCTGCGGTAACATAGCTACAGCCTAGCAACACCTTAGCAACCACCTGGAATATAGTAATGGCCATTTACACCTTAGTAACCACCTGGGATAACACAGAAGCTTCCTAGCAACACCTTAGCAACCAACTGGAATATAGACAAGGCCAGTTATACCTTAGCACAATAACCTGGGATAACATAGCAACAGCCTAGCAACACCTTAGCAACCACCTGGAAAATAGCCATGGCCAGTTATACCATAGCAACCACCAGGGATAACATAGCAACAGCCTAGCAACACCTTAGCAACTGCCTGGAAAATAGCCATGGCCAATTATACATTAGCAACCACCTGGGGTAACATAGAAACTGCGATGCAACACCTAAGCAACCACCTAGAATATAACAATGGCCAGTTACACCTTAGCAACAAACTGGGATAACACAGACACTACCTACAGTAACACCTTATCAGCCACCTGCAGTAACATCGAAATGGCCTAGCAACACCTTAGCACTTAACTTAAAATTTGTTCATGAACTTTGCCCATCTGGTTTGTAGATGATCTACCAATGTCCTAGCTAGGAAACATTATCTCAGTTGTTACTAAATAACATTAGTCTTAGGATTATGTTCTGGCTTGAGGTCACAATAAAAAAAGCATGTACATGATTGTGTTTATCATATAAATTTGTTGTTCATTGCTGGGTAAGAATGAGTGTTATTTTTACAATATAAAAGGAAAAACAAGCTGAATTGAATAGATGTTTAGTTTAAACTTGTGCAAAGCATCTAAAGTGAATCATGCAGAATGAGTTCATTTGAGGGTTACCTACTTAGGAACTATATAACACATTTATAAATAGCTTATGTCAGTAATCGCAAGCTGATGTAATATGTTTCGTATTGAAAATTACATTGTGTTTACACAAGAGGACTTAAAATTAAGGTGACAGACATTTGTTCCATTTATAAGACAGTGGTAAGATCACCATAAACTGCATCAGCTCTATAAAAGAAACTAAAATAATATAGAAACAGCATGTATGAAAAGTATCAAAAGGTTCCTAGGGAAAGACACTTTACAGCAATGTCAGAAATAGAACTAATGTCTATCACTTTATAGGCCGTTATGTTGATGCAGTATTATTTACACAATAAAAGTTCTGATGTCATCATTCAAATCCATATAAGCTGGTCATAAGTACTCAAGTATTGCTTTATATATATATATATATATATATATATATATATATATATATATATATATATATATATATATATATATATATGTATATATTAAATGCTTATGCATATCACTATGTAGGTTACCAATCATATGAAGTGTGAGACTCAAAATAGAGCCAAATCCAGATGTTCTGGCTAAACACATCAACTCGTCAGCTTTAAGGACTGAATTGACAGGCCTGTGCAGAGGGTAGCATAGCTCTGCTTGGGGGGGTGGTGGTCAGAGGTGGAGATGTGGATCCAGAGGCGAGGGCGAACATGACATACAGCCGATAAGGGCTCTCCAGTGGGTTAACACCAGAGCTTGTAGCATGGATTGCCCTGAGAAGCCTCTTTGAAGCCCTGGCATCCGCCCCGATAGCACACTCCAAAGTGGTGGATGTTGCTATCGCTGAAAGAAGAGGCTGGAAGCTCACTGAGGGTTTGGGAGGCTTTCGAGGGAAGCAAGCTGGAGTTCAACCGCATAAAGTGTTCAAAATATGGGCTATGGGTGCTAGAATATTTCTCCATCAGAACCACAAATAACTAATTAGCAACCCCAATGTTCGGTCTTGAGGTGGCAAGCATGGCTTTTAACAAGGTTCCTTAAAGGTGATTTTCCAAAATGTCCTCATAGTTCATTCACTGAAGAAATAATTCAGTGTTTTGATGTGGCATGTTGCATTGTGGAAACGTATGGATTATGATTTCCTCACAGTGGAGGTGATAGGAACCAGGCGTTGTGATATCAACAACGCAGACCAATTTTATGTACTATACAAAATAACCAGTGAACCTACACGTCTTCTGTGTTTTAATAAGTAATGTTAAAACGTTAAAACAATAGTTCATCTGAAAAAACTATGGCTTCTAAAGGTTTTACTTTGCCTTATAACTATCCTGCACCTACACATTATTTTCAAAACTATCATAAAACAATGTCTCAGACATTCAGCAGTGTATTTCTATGAAATAACTTTCTGTGAAGGAGCTTTTAGAGCCATTAAACCCTTTAGACATCTGGTTCCTATCACCACCATTATGAACAATTGTGATTCAGAAGGTTTCTTGAGAACAGAGCCTTTCACCTCAAACAACTCTGAATAGTTTTGTTTATCTCTTTATTGATTAAATTATGCATAAATGTTTAAACCCTAATCGTTATTGGCATGGTTGTGTGGTTCTAGAAAATATATTAAATTAAGACGGGATCTATACAAAATATGAAGGTTCTGTAAATTTTAAAACTGCTCTTTGCACTCACACATCTCGTTTACAAAATGGTTCTTTAAAGAACAAAATGTAATTTAACAATTAACCCCCCCCCCAAAAAAATTTACAGTGTAAATAAAAATGTCACAATAGTGGGCTAATTAAACCCCATATGTTTGGAATAACGCAGCCGGGGGCACGCGATGCAGACAGCTAGGCAGAGATAGAGAGACAGTGACCGTGTCAGCATTCAAGAAAAAAAAGTTGTATTTAAAAAAGTTGATTTTAGTTTTCCTGTGCGCCCCAAGCTTTGTAGCTATACACAGATGGGCATTGGGGCGAAAAAGGTAGAGAACCTCTGCTCTAAAGATCACTTTAGGCACCTTTTTTTACACCATTTTGGTGTAGTGTTGAAGGCAGGTGCGATAAACCCTTAAATGTAACATTTAGGTGTTTCTCCATCGTTCATATTTAGTTCAGGTCAATAAAGACTTGACACTTACATATAACTGATCTACAAACTGCCATGATAGTGTAAAAATGGCAAAACATTTTAGTAACAGTAGCCTAGTAATAAATGGACCATGTAGATGAATGCCAGCGAGTTTGATCTGATTAGATCACATCTGCATTTCATAATTTGTTTTGCATAGAGATGCACAATGACAGAATTATACTGATAATAATAGACAGATATTTGATCGTTTTATTCATTTGTTTTCTATTCATTGTACTTCTGAAAAGTAGAGTGTAAAATGATGGTGGGATTCTGGGTTAAATGTCTATTTATTAATTGTACTGCATTATAACAATTTATATTTTATAAATATTAACGTCATGTACTATATCAGGCATTGGAATCAGCCTACAGTTATTCTACTGGCGCATCTTTTTGTTTTTTATTTTGCATATTGTTGCTGTCCAAAGCAAACATGTATCTCATTTATTTTCCACATCATTTGAGGGTGGAACAAGCAAGAAGGGCCTGGGTTCGAGTCCTGGCCAGACGAGCAGTGTCCTTTCTGTGTGGAGTTTGCATGTTCTCCCTTCATCTACATGGGTTTCCTCTCACATTCCAAAGGCATGCAGTCAGGCTTTTTGGACATGCTAAATAGCCCCTAGGTGTGAATGTGTGTGGATGTATGTGTCTGTCTGCCCTGTGATGGACTGGCAACCTGTCCAGGGTTTCCTGTCTTCTACCCTATGACTGCTGGGATAGGCTCGAGCTCCCCTCTGCAACCCAGAGGGATAAGTGGTTTAGAAAATGTGTGTGCAGCTGTTCTTTACATTATTTTATGATGATTTAGAAGAAATACTCCAAAATTGCTCAGAATAAAATCTCTTTACATTACAGAATGTCTTTGCCTTCCTCTGTAAAGTTATTATTTTAGAGATACATGTTTTTCTTTGGATAGCACACACACACACACACACACACATTTCTTAAAAATTTTCTGTGAAGGAGCTTTTAGAGCCATTAAATTCTTCAGACGTGTTCTGATTCAGAAATTGTCTCTAGAACAGAGCCAGCTCTGAAATTAATTTGTTATCATTAACACACATGTATATATATATATATATATATATATATATATATATATATATATATATATATATATATATATATATATATATCTCCTGTCGATACAGAGTGTGAATTTAATGTAAACAACTGATTATCTAATTACAGTTACATAATCATATAATGTAATGAAATCAGATGTATAGAAAAGTGACAGTAAAATCTTAAGGGTTAAAGATTATCTCAGAGGTAGATTCAATGAAATTCGTTTTTTATTCAGTTTGACTTGTTACAGGTCCAGTTTTTACTTTATATTAGGTCTGAAGGGGTTTTGGTCATGAAGCTCTAAATCTCTTTATTATTTCACTAAATCTTCCTAAATCTGTCATTTCAGATGAGGTCTGTGCTAATAAGATTCTTCACCTCAGTCTACAAAATGCTGCTGAGTAGATCCTGATGGAGTTTTGATATAATGTTGTATAATGTTGTGTAGCGAAGCCAAAACAAACTCAACCTTCACCTGCAGTCCTGAGCTTAAACCTGAGCTGCAGAATTGCTTCAACATCACAGCGTGTTTGACATGCAGAGCTCTGCAGCCCATCAAACACACAACAGCATGGGACTTTAAAGCCAGGAGCGCAGAGAGGAGAAAAGAAGAGGGTAATAAAGGAAAGAGTGATGGCACTGATATTTCAGGCAGCAGAATGTGCGTGTTTGACTGGCTTTACGTAAATAGGGTCATAAATAGATCGATCACTCGCAGCCTCTCACATTCAGGACACATAAAAGCTACGAGACTTTGAGCTGCCATCACTCAGAGAGCTCGTCTCCAGGGACTAAAGACGGGGATTTCAGACCAAAACAGAGCTGATTGACAGGACCGACAAAACGATATTGACTTTGTACATTAGAAAGTGCTACATTGAATTTAATTGATTTAAATGTGTATATTTATTCCACTTTAATAAAATTGAGTTAATTAACACAATTCTGTCCTTCAGTTTATTGGTTAGGTTATTGGTTAGGTTTATTTTGGCAGCAACTGCACTGATGTAATACATTTTACTATTTTAAGATGTAAAAATGTAAATGTAATGAGAAATGAGAACGTAATGCAAGCTTTCATTATTTTAGAAAATATCCAAAAATTTTATTTAAATGTCATTTACTACACTATTTTATTTGATATTTCATTATATTAATATAAATATCACTGAGCTGCCACTAGGAAGGCTGCAAACAGGGGTTAAACTTTGGTTTAGAAAATTCTTATAACATATATGTTGCTAAAAGAACCATTAATGGATGGCTTTTTAAAGAACCAGTTTTGTGAATGAGATCAGTGTGAAAAAAAAAACATTAGTACTAGAGTACTAACTAGTATTAGAACTAGTATTAGTACTAGAAGTCAGACCACCTTTCATTTATTTATTTATTTAATTTCCAGTCAAAATTTTACATTAAGTACAAGTTATTCAGCTCCAAAGTTCAGTCGTAGAAGTTGGTTGATCATTTTCTGAGAAATCAAACATATTCAGTGATGTTGAGGTCTGGACTCTGGGGTGGTCAGTCAGTTGTTCAGCTTCTTTGTTTGATGTGTCTCCTTTTCTCAGTGTGGCTTATTGACAGCTACACATCCTTTCAGACCCATAGCGCTGAGTTGTCTTCTCACAGTGGAAGGATGGACAGAAACACCTGTGGATGTTTTCGGATCTGAAGCAGCTTGATTTTCTCCTCTCTCTGAATGATAAACGCTTTTGTGTGTGTGTGTGTGTGTGTGTGTGTGTGTGTGTGTGTGTGTGTGTGTGTTTGTGTGTGTGTGTGTGTGCATGTATAGAAGGCTGGAGGCCATATAGTACACAGATGGAGATGACCTCTAGTTTGGTTTCTAATTCCATGGAGGACTTTTATAGTTTACAATGCACCTGTTATGGAATGGTCACTGGTGAAGGTATGGCAGATGACTTTTTGTTTCTTGCCTGTGTTATCTGTCACAATGTGGCAAAAAGGTATGTAAATATCATCTCCTGTTTAGGTGAAGATGGAGTTAGACATCAGTGCCCAGGAAGCTGATAGCAGGTCTTTAAATATTTTTTTTAATTAAAAAATCAAATGTATATAATTTCCCCTTTGGCCAAAATGTAGTCAGCCCAGGGCTTCATTCACCAACCATTCTTAAGAAGAAATTTCTTCTCAAAACCTACTTACACAGTTTTTTCGAATTCTGACATTCACCAGTGTTTTCTCATTTGTGATTTGTTCTTGGTAAGAACAGGGAGCACATGTGACCTTTCTGAAGAACAAATTTAAGAAAAAACTTAGGAAGATATTGGTGAATGAGGCCTTGAAAAAGCAAACATATCACCAGTGACCCATTGGTCATGTTTTTCTTTTGTAACTAGTTAAAATCTGGCCCTAGAGTAGTTGGTGAGCAGGTTATGATAGGTCAGTAAAATGGATCAGCATTTGAAATTGAAGCTTTCTCAGAGATACTGTGTTTCCTATCACTGTATAAAAGAAGCTCCATGATGGCTTTATTATTGGATTCTGTTTTCCATCTTGTTCTGTACTAGATTTGGAACACAACTGACATCGCTATGGAAATTTATTATCAATTTTGTTTTATCAAAGTAACAATAAAAGCCCACTGAAGTGTGAAGCACTCTACTCTGCTAATAGAAGCACTTTTGTTCATGTCTTTGCTCTAAAAGGTAGTTTGCAACTACCTTTGCAATCACTTTACTATTAAAGAAGGAGAGATCATTAACCCTCTGTGGTCTGAGGACATGTTCTCGATTTGTTCATATCTTCTAAAATTCTCCTTTAAAGACTCTTCATATAACATGATACTCATACCAAAATGCTCCGTTATCTTCATCACTACTTTCCAAAACCACTGCAGCAACTTTAGCAGCTGTAAACTCTCTGCACACCATTTCACATGTGTCTCCGATGTGGACTGAATGAAGAATTAAAGGTTTCCGGCATGATGATTCAGTCTTTAGTGATTTCCTGAGTGTCCAGTGGTCAGTTTCACACAAAATATAGACGGACACACGAATCCACCAGTTCCACATGGTGAGAGGCAGATGACGTGTATCTCAACCCCTCTTCATAGCTTCATAACTCCAGATGTGAGTCTGATCTCATGATAAGATGGAATGGAAAGGGCGACTCTACAGATTGAGGAAATGTTTGAACTGCATTTCTGTGCTGTATTATTACAAAAGATACAAACAGAGATAGAATCATTGAATTTGATGCATGAGTGAGGTTGTTGAACCCCAGAGGGTTAAATGACAGAAGTAGGCACTTATTATTATATTCATGTGGCTTTTTTTGTAAGAGGAGGCAAGCAGGTGATGGTTTAGGCATGCAGGTAGCACCATGCTAATTGGTGATGCTAATAAGCTTCCATTATTAGCTACATTAGCCTCATAGCTCCAGTTCAGAACTTCAGAAGCTAACATGTCTTGGCTGATTGACTACATTTGTGCAATGATCTTTCTCCAAACTATTGCATGTGAGGTGCATATTTGACAAATAAACCACAGTCCACCTCTTTTCAGCATCTGTTTCATTATTATCCCATCCAGTCGATCTGCGTTTATTCGAGCTGATAAAGAAGGAGAAACGCCCTTTTGTCAGGGACAAAATTACCGCTCCGTCTACAAAGGCCAGACAAACAAAGGCAGTTATGGTCAGCGCCCATTCCAACGGGTGAAAAATGAAAGTGGACAAGTGGCGTTGGTGGGCGTAGAGGCCGATGTCCCGTCCATATTTAGCCCCCTCGTGGCTCCTAACACACAGCTGTTATAAAACACAAATTTGTCCGATAATCCTGCAAAGCTCGAGGTGGACAGAGCCACGGCAATAAATTACATTCTAGCGGCGCTACGATGGCAGGGAAAGGCTGCACGCTGTTATATTTAGGGAAGGACATGAAAGAGACTGATCCTTTAACAAAATAACGGGCGGAGGCGCTAAGCTCTGACCCAGCGGTCAATACCCATGATGCCGAGTGATGAACGAGCAGAAGGACAAGCTAAGATGAGCATCTGTCCATCTTTAAGTCAGGAGACTCTGTCATTCACTTTAAGCCTCTGAGAGGCTGTTATTGTGCGTCATTTTTAAAAGTGCCCGTGTTCAGTGTACAGTGTGTGTGTGTGTGTGTGTGTGTATGTGTGTGTGAGCTGGCATTATGGAATGTATTTGTCACTTGATTTTGCCACTTTGTTTTCAAGGGTCCTCTAAAGCTGAGTTCATACTTGACACACTTTAACTGGTGCTGCTTTATTTAAAATGAATGCATTTGAAGGGATATTTTCTGAGCCGTCGCCTCTACAGGAACCTGTGTGAGACCTCTGTCATATCATATCATAACATATCATATCATATCATATCAGAGAAAACTGCAACAGCCAAAGCGTCAAATACAAACGTGTTTAACGTGTCAGCAGAGTCTTGTGCAATATTCTGCTGCTAAAGTAAAATTCAGGCTTAATGTGTATCTACAAGCAATTTAATGCATTATTTGTTAACAAACTGGTGAGGCTGATTATCAACAGAGTCAGTCACATTAGTGTGACTGTTTAGGATTAGGATTAGGTTTAGGAGTAGGTTTAGGTTAAGATTGTAAACTTTAGGATTTGGGTTAAGGTTAAGTTAGTAAGTGTTAGGTTTATATTTTAGGTTGAGGTGTGGAACTTTTATGAGTGTTAAGTTAAGAATTAGGTTTAAGAATTTGAATTAGGTTAAATTAGGATTTTAATTAGGAGAATTAGGTTTAAGGATTTGAGAATTAAGGTTTAAATTTAGAGTATTAGGTTTAGGTTTTTGGTTAGGGTTAAGTTTAAAGTGAAAGTCAGATTCAGGATTAAGTTTAGAGTGTTAGTTTTGAGGTGAAGGTTAAGATTACAGTGAGAGTTGGGTTTAGGTTTTGGGTTAAGGTTAAGTTTAAAGTGAAAAGAAGATTTAGAATTAAGTTTAGGCTTAGAGTGTAAGTTTTGAGGTGAAGTTTAGAGTGAGAGTTAGGTTTAGGATTTGGATTAAGGGTAAGTTTAGAGTGAGAGTTACGTTTATGATTTGGGTTAAGGTTTAAAGTGAGAGTTAGGATTAGGTTTTAGGTTAAGTTTAAGTGAAAAATTAGGTTTAGATTTAGTGTTAGGTTTAAGGTGAAAGTTAAGTTTAGAGTGAGAGCTAGGTTTAGAATTTGGGTTAAGGTTAAGTTTAGAGAGAGAGTTAAGTTTAGGATTTGGGTTAAGGTTAAGTTTGGAGTGGGAGTTAGGTTTAGTATTTGGGTTAATGTTTTAGAGTGAGATGTAGATTTAGGATTTGGATTAAGGTTTAGCGTGAGAGTTAGGTTTTGGATTTGGGTTACAGTTTAGAGTAAGAGTCAGGTTTTGGCTTAAGGTTGAGTTCAGAGTGAGATTAAGATTAACTGTTGTGTGAGTGTTAGTTTTAGGATTAGTTATAGGTTTAGGTTTTGTGTTAAAGTTAAGATTAGAGTTAGATGAGGGATTAGAGTTAGTGTTAAGTTTAGGACCAGATAAAAGTTAAGAGGTATTTAATATGGTATACATTTAGTTGAAGGGCAGGTAAAAATAAAGTGAGCATTCAGAAAACTTACCGTAAACATGGTAAAGCCTAAAATAGTACTTAATATGGTAACAAGCAAAGAGGTGACCTAACACTGTGATTCTGTCTAGTAAAGAGTTAAAGTATGTATATCACATTTTCTTTGACCTGTATTTAAAACATTATATTCAGTTTATTTGTGCCTCATTAAATTAAATTTCCAGACTGCAGCATATATGTGAGAAGAAGCAGAATATTCTCTAATAATGATAATAAAAATTATAAATAAATTAACAAAAAAAAATAATAATACAATGCGTATTATTATTATTATTATTATTATTATTATTATTATTATTATTATTATTATTATTGTTACATCAGTGTTACTGATTGCAATCAGGTACCTTACTGTGTGTCTGACCACTCAAACTCAGCTCCAGTAGTGCCTGGTACTGAACCCATACAGAGACTGTGTGTATTTGGGGAACATAAGAGACGAGATAGAGAATGTGAGTGAGTGAGTGTGTGTGTGTGTGTGTGTGTGTGTGTGTGTGTGTGCGTGTGTTTGTGTGTGTGCCGAGTACAGATCTGTTGAGTATAGTGCTGTGTGCTTATAAATGGGGGGCAAATTCTGTTGATATACTCACAAAACAGGCCATCGTGTGTGTGTGTATGTGATGAATGAGTGTGAGGTGAAGTTCCTCTGTAAGTGGGGAGGAGACTGGTGCGAGTGTGAGTGTTCGAGTGGACACATGACCTCCAGTTAATAACACAACACTGCAGACATGTGTTTTAGTCTGTGTGTGTATGTGTGTGTGTGTGTGTGTGTGCGTGTGTGTGTGTGTGTGTGTGTGTGTGTGTGATGGATGGTGCTTGGGTCAGTGTGGTGCAGAGGCAGACTCTCTGACTCTAACTCACTTTAGTCTGACGCAGGTCATTAATTGATGCATCGTAACAAAGTTAACAAAGTTTCAATAGTTCATATATTGTTTTAATATATTGATATATAATATATATTATAATAATACACTTTTTTTCAAATAATTGTAAAATGTGTTCAAATAATTGTAAAACTGCAGTTATACTTTGTAACACTGTTTTGTAACCCAATGCTCCAAAACTACTTGGGAAAAAAAAACATTGTTGCATTAACTTACATTACAAGTTAAAAAGGTTTTTTGCTCATTTTCTAAAGTTACCATTTGGAGAGGTGAGCTTTTGTTACAACAGTGACAATATACACAATATATTGCATATTATTATTACATACAAATACTTATGTTTCATCTTTGTCAGAAAAAAGTCTCCATTTTTATTTTTTTATTTCGTTATGAAATCTGAAAACACCAGCTACCCTTTACACTGTGTCAAAATGAGATCAGGATGAATAGAAATGATTTAAAATGACCTCAAAAATCCAACCTAAATTAACTTTCAAAATTTAAAATTAAGAAGGTTTTTATTCTTCTGTCATTTAATGTATTTTATTTGCATGAAACCACTCAACACAATTCAATGTTTTTTTTTTCGGTGAATGTAATGCAGTGACTAGCAGCACTGATCCTTACATTAAGGTACATTTCCTTAATTTTGTGCAATTTCATTTTACACTGACACACATTTGACAAATTTAGTTAAACGATTTGATTCAAACCATAAATTAAAATGTGGGTGATTTGACTGACAAGAGTACTTTGAAAGTGTAAATGAAAGTGTAATTTTTTTTTTCTCACTTGGAAATGAGTAAAAGTACAAGTATTCAGTTGCAGTAATAATTAAGTAAAATACAGACATTTTAAAGTAGTACTAAAGTATTAAAACACCTAACCCTTTAATAAGCCATTATACACTTCTATAACCTCAGAATAGCTCAACCAGTTTATACAGAAGTCTTATAATAACTGAATAGTAAGTCTTAATTTGGAATAAGCCTGATTTTAATTTGTGAAGTAGAACTGAATTTTTCCACCCTGAATCTGCTGCAGATTTGTACACTTTTATATTAATGATTTCTTATATTAACTTAAAAAAGTAACTAAATTTATTTTTAAACATTCAATAAACACCAGTTGATGCCAATCAGGTTGCTTCCTTTTTTAATTTTGAGTGAGAAATTTAAAATAATAATAATTGGGTAGAAAAGGCTTTTTTAATGAACTAAAAAAGTTCTACGACTTGTAACTGTGGTTGTACATGTTTTTGTGCGAAAGAGAACCATTTGCTTTCAAGAACTACATTTAAAAAAAGTTAGCTCAATACAGTTACTTATTTATTTATTTATTTATTTGGTTAAATCTTATGTTAAAATAATGGTTCTCTAGTACAGTTAAATAATTCTTTATATATATATATATATATATATATATATATATATATATATAACTTTTACTAAAGAACCCTCAAAGAACTGTCTTTTAATAGTGTACTCTTAAAAAGGTGCCCACAAGGGTTCTTTGGAGCATTTCAGTGGATGGGTTTTTAAAACTCCACATGAAGGTGTTGAAGGTGTTAATGAATTAAAGGTCTTTCCTAGAACCATACATCAAAGTGAAGAACCTTTCAGGAACTTGAAGAGTTTAGTGATTTCTTCTGTCAGTCAGAGCACTAAAAAGTTAAGAAAGCGAATGTTGAAATGTTGCGAGGTACAAAAACTGTAATTCTGCCAAGCAAAGTTACATTTCTCACATTTTTCTGTGTAAGATTTGTATATAAAACATCATCCTGGACTTGATGAGTTCATTCACACATCATTAACTCAGGGCGCGAACATGTGAAACTATAACAGCTCCAGACTTCAGCGATGATGCCAGAAGAAGCAGAAATGCAGTGTATAGTATGTGTGTGACTGTTTTCATCTCTTCGTGGGGACCAGATCCCCCTGGTCTATTAAAAACATGAACATTCAGCAGCTGTGGGGATGTTAGTCTCTTTATGACATACACTGTGTTGATCTTTTACATTGATGTGAACATGATGAAGAGATTTGAATCAAGTAAAGTTAGTGCATTTCTTTTATCAGTGCCCCCCATAACAACGGGACTAAGCAGTATTGTGAGCGAGTGTGTAGGTAGAGAGGTGCTGGGGGGAAACCAGAGGAATTCGATCCATCCGTTATTTTTGTCCTAACAAAAGAAACACCCACGTGTGATGAATCTGGCCGTGACAGAAGCAGATGGCATTTTAAAAGGTGCATCTATAACACATGCCTCCACACCTGAGATAATGATACATCCATAAAGCTTCTTTTCTTTCCTCCCTTTACTTTCATTAGGGCGAATGGTGAAGCTCACAAATCCGCAAATAACAGCATTCATCACCCCAGGGGTCCTCCAGGCCCACCCGATCATATCAGCCACAATTTATGGTAGTTTATAGAACGCTTTCGGGAGTACACTGTGTTTGGTGTGACAGAACGGTTCTGCGGAGCTGTGCAGGACTTCAGAAATGTGGGTACATGTCTGTGTTTGAGTGTTTGTTTAAGTAAAAGTGGCTTTTTTAATTCTAGATGTTAATATTTAATATTTTTTAGTATTTTTAGGAATTTAGGCTTCAGTTTAGTTCCATAGAGGTAGTTACATACAAGACACCTATTGATATTGCATACAGATACTAATGTCGTCACAGTGCTGCCCTTGTGTGACCATTTCATGATGAATGGATTAATGTCATGATGACCCTTTACTTTAACTTACATTAAAAGTTAAGAATATTTTTGCCTTTACTATTTTGTTTTTTGGACAATGATGATATAAATATATAATGCATATGAGGTATCTTAGCAGACAGTAAGAATTGCCTGGCACAAACTCAGTACAAAACCCAGAGAGGGATAACACAGGAGGACATGAGATACGAGGAGGCTGGACAAGTCAACAGACTGTTGAAACCCCCCTTCCTCAGTCACAATTACTCCAAACAACACAACTACACTAATAACCTCAACAACAACTATAACAGAAGAAGCAACTTCTTAACTTGGGAGCATGGTCCCTCTGGCCACACCCCCTAAGCCCCTCACGGCAGCGCGGTCCATGGCACAACATTATGTATTATTACTTTTATTTCAGTTACTGTTTATGTTTATGATAATTTTATGTATGGGGCCATACACAGGGGCCAGTGCACAGGGGCCTCTGTTTGCTGTGGGCCTCAAGGCACCTTGGGGGGCCTAACCTTTGGGACAGATATAAACATAACAAGAATAAATAGCCTAATGCAGACTATAAAATAAAAACAAAAGTAATTACTTGGTTAACCTGAAATTCTGAGTTCATTAAACTTGAAATATTAAGCTAACAGCAGAATATTTTGTTTCAAAATTTTTTGAAACTTATTCTTTGATGTTCAGTGTTCAATGAACGTCATGTTAATCTAGTTCCTTACTTTTTTATTTTAAAAGGTGCATTTTTTTTTAATAATGTATACAAATAAATAAGTAAGTAAATAATGAAAGAAATGTTGTCTGGTCAACAACTTCAGCTTTTGCACTGCGAAAGAAAGTAGAGAATAATCATGACTTCAGTTTATATTTTAACATGCTAATCTTTCAGACTCTTACAATGTATGTACAATAGGACCGCATAATAATAAGTTATTTTTGTTTAGTTTCTAAACAAAATACTTTTCACTTCTTTCAGTTATTTATTTATTTATTTATTTATTTATGCATCTATGTATGTATGCATGTATTTATGTATGTATGTGTCATTGTTAATAATGTGTCATGGGGGTCCCCAAAGATGCTTGTCCCCAGGAACCTGAATTTATAATACGTATGTAACATTATTATCACATATTGGAACTTGTATTGTGTGTTTGTGCCTATATTCTGAAACAGTATGAAAACAAACCAGTGTGTGTTTGTGTGTGTGTGTGTGTGTGTGTGTGTGTGTGTGTGCATTGCCATATCTGTGTTTCTACACAAGCCGTTTAAAGGGATTCACTCTCTCATCCACTCTGAGATGTATATCACACATGGCTTAATGTCAGCCACTTCTAAATCCCCAACATGCACTCATTCATTTATCTGTTCATAGCAGTGTCTGATAAACTGGCTGTAAATTGGCTTGTTTGTCTCAATTTACTTCACCAAACAGTTTAGTCAGGACGTTTCCTGGTGATTATGTATGTAATACATTCTGCTGCTGTGTCATGTAAGTACTACCACCTGCTGAAAGTGATTAAGGTGCCACTGGTAATGGCATTTATTTCCTTTTAAGACACCAGACAAATATGCTGCCGTTATATGAAGTCAAATTAACGTATATAAGCTCAGACATGGAGAGAATATTAGGATGTGGTAACTGAAGGTGTATCGTTATTTCCAAATTTAATATCATTTTTCATGCATATTTTGTTGTTTTTATATACATCTCTTTTTATTTTATCATACCAAACCTTAACAACAGCAAATATGTCCAACTAGGAATGTTATTATTATTTATATGATTGATGGAATAGCTTATTATACATTGTCAAAATCTGGCATAGAGCTGATGTTGCTGGCATGTTCGCAATCAGTTACATATCTAGAACTTCCAGAAAGCCTAGAGTAAAATTGGTTCCTCCTGTAAATCAAAGCATGATTGGTTGGCTCCTCTGTCACTTGCTATTAATCTTAGTTAGTCTAACATGTAAAACCTTTAGTTCAACTCCTGAAGTCCTAACCAATGGGAGAGAAGCATGGATGTGTCTATCTAACTACCACAGAGAAAACACGCCTGGCTGGATCATTTTCCCCTGGGCATTTCAAGATAGTCATCCCTGTATTTTCATCCGAAACTTAATACCAGAATAAGAGCATTACTACAAGACCTGCAGAGTTTAAATGTGACATTTATATTGCTGATACAAATATATGCATTTTTAAATACCCAAAAATCGTTAGCTCTGGAAACCTAGAAGGCCCTGCAGGTTCCTCACTGGTAAAATGTACTATATTGATGTGTTAAGTGTTAAGGAAAAGAGTTTAAGTGTGTGGCATGCGCCAGCCCCCCGGGCCCCGACGATGACGGCCGCGAGAGCCGGCAGGAAGGCGGGGCCCGAACACCTAGCGGCGACGAACCTCGGCCAGGACGGCGGGGAGAGAGCCGCGAGTGGAGCGGCCTCGCTGCGTAACATGGGGCGGGGCCCAGGCGGCGGAGCTCGGGACTCGCTCCTTGCCTTGGTGCCTCGGTCACTTTCATTGTTCTACAGAGTTACTGTACTGACAGAGACAATACCCAATACTGACAACAACAGACTTATTATAGTAACATTTTGACACCAGAGAGGTAAAGAGGAGGCGGGTCAAAGTGCTGGACGAGCGCCTGAACTTGAGAGACTGTAAAGTAAACACAGAAACACGCACTGCTCATAAATACCCTGCTGTGATTTTAACTTTTGTATGACCTGTCACATCAGCAACTGCGGCCTCAAAGCTGCCAAGGCACGTGTTGGTGTTTATGATCGGCTGATGGAGCGCCTCAATGACAAAGGCCGAAATGTCACAGTGGGTCTGCACCTCATTGGAGTTGTATAGAGCTTGTTTCACAGTGCAGCAGTAACTGACACCCCTACAGTAACACCTAACTCACAGCATAACACATATTCTTTTAACAATAATCATAAGAGAATAAAGGCCTACTGGAGCTGAATCAGCGCTATCTTAGTGATGACTGTGGTTTATATGCAATTACTGATGAGATGTGTTATTTTAATCCATTACGAATCTGCAGTGTGTGCAGTGTTTGCAGTCTGACAGTAATAACTGTGGAGTGAATGGTCTTCTGCAATTGGGTGAATCCAGAGCTCCTTCAGTAATAGGTCTGTTACAATCCTCCTCACACTAAAGGAATAACAAAACGTTCTAGATAACGTTATAGACACAGCAATGTCTAGTGTTGCTGTGGTTTTTGAGTGTGTCCTGTGTTGTAAGGCTGAGGTTATAACCTTTCAATCCAGGAGTTTGGGGAAATTATACACGTGCTTTATCCCATCCAATGAACAAATCAGCTGATTAGATTATGCAACTTCCTAAACAAATGGAAAACTTATTCAACTTCTATAGAGTTTTCCAATGAAGATTTTTCCCTATGCCATTTATGTAATAAAATGATGTTTTACTATAGGGTGCTTTTCATAAGGCTACATGGCACCTACTTCTCATGTGACGATAAGCTTCTCATGACAACTGACCTAATCCTACATAAGTGTTTATAAATGCTTATTCTAATAGGTGTCATTCATTATAAAGGTTATATTTGCCAATTTTGATCAAAGTTTGCTAAAGTTGCCTTTATGACAGATGATGCCCATTGGAATTAGCATTTAACATTTAACAATTAACATTTATGTACCTTGATATCAGCTGTTATTACAATCTTATGCAGGTGTTGTTGCCTTATGAGCAGCACTCTACAGTAAAATACCAAC
Organism: Colossoma macropomum; assembly: GCF_904425465.1. Taxonomy (NCBI): domain Eukaryota; kingdom Metazoa; phylum Chordata; class Actinopteri; order Characiformes; family Serrasalmidae; genus Colossoma; species Colossoma macropomum. The sequence continues at coordinate 36,186,845 of NW_023494788.1, forward strand.
TGTGTTCTCTTCTGACAACTGACTTAAACTTTTCCTACAAAATCACATCTGTTTTAATGAATCATTCGGTGCTTATGCGTGTTATATTGGTAGCCTTCAAATAAAGTGTTTCTGCTAAAAGTAATTGATCAGAAAGACAATATTGCTTTGTTGAAACATATTTTGTTCTCATAGCAATGAGGTACACAGTTAAATCAAGGAAATTCAAAGCACTTACTGCAGACTGAATAAATGAACCGATGTATTTTCATGTTTTTTGAAATATGACCACAAAGAACAGAGTAATGTTAAGGATTTATAAAAGTACATGAATGTTGAGTGGAAAGGCCTTATTAAGTGTTTATGATGTATTGGTAACTGGAGTTTTGAAGTACGTGGATATGTGGGGTTTAGACTGTCACCATTTCAGTCATGACACAAAATTTCTCTAGTCCTGTTATTCTATCGCCATGCCAACGAGCTCTGTTTTCTCCCTTTTGGTTCAGTGTTGATTTCTGTGTTGCTGTTACTAACCCTTATAAGTCTGGAGTTATATCATTTTTTGATTATTAAAGATTTTTTGATTATTAAAGATGTATTAATGAAAATTAACTATTAAGACATTACATAGTAACATACCACTGTTTGTTTATTATTATATGGTGAAATATAATAATAAAAACGTAACTAATAAGATGTAGTTACATAATAACATAATTGATTACATAGGTATGCAATGAGCTTCGATTTACATGCTGTTCGGACAGTACTGAATTTGTACTGCTGGCATATTTACATTTGTTTTGATGTACAAATCAATAACTAATCTAATTAAAATCATAATTAAATATCTCCTCTTCTATTTATACAGCTAAATATGGTATGGAAAGTTCAAAATCTGTACTTTTTTAACTTTAACCTCAGGAATCAAAGACCAGCTTTGGCCTCTTTTACGTTCTTCTGATAAAAACTGTTATTTTTCAAGGTTTGATGGTAACTGCTGAACCTTTTTGTCCCCACAAAATGTTCATGGGGGATTTGGACCCCACAGTGAGCTAAAACACTACACATGCTAACTTTATCTCTGACCTCATCACCTGCTGGGTATCCACGACAACCCCTGACCCTTTCTGTGCGTACCCCATCCTGAATTGTCTGGGCTGGATGGTGGGTTTATTATATCCTCTGATTTGGCACCTGGCCACAGGGGTCAGAGGTCACCTGCCGGACCCCAGGAGCTAGCAGACTCCCGCTGTAACACTAGTGCAGTGTTAATCCGCCTGTACAGAGCTACAGGCTCACACACTTCCATACCGTCTAGAGCTGCATTGAGACTCTAATTGACTTCCTACAGCCCACCAGTGCGGTCACTGGATGACAACACATGAGAAAAAAGGCAGTAATGTTGGGTTTGTGGGGGTGAAAGAGAGGATTATGGGATGAAAAATGGCTCAGATGAACAATGCCTGGCTTTGTAACTGTGCATTCAGATAGACTCCCAAACTCTGATCCGTCTCTTAGCCTCATACTTTATAGCAGTGCTGGAAAAAATGGAAAAGGCCAGAGATCAGTGAAAGAAAGTGCTTTTTCAAACTGCCAAACTTGAAAAAGATATGTAATTACACAGTCAGTAACTAGTTAGTACCATTTTGTTGGATTTGTACTTGAGTGTTTTTAAATGATAACACTTAGGAACTGAACATTTAGCTCCCTATTCCCTTTTGGGGGGTTTAATTTCATTCTGCTGTGTTGGCAATATTAGTCAGTATTGATCCACTCAACACTGATGACTTCAAACTGTTGAAAACTGCTAGTATGTGTTTAATGTGAGACCAAATATTCTCAATATTCCCTATAGGGCTTAAATCTGGACTGGATAGCCAAAACTATCAGTAAAAACCTTTAGTATTTTGGGCTGGGCATTTTATTTTTTTCCTGTGGGAGTGTATATACAGTACTCTCCACAAATATTGGTAGCCCTGGTAAACATTCTTTATTGCTAATATATACATATTTATATTTATATTGAAATCTGTGTGTGCCACAATTATTGTCACACCTTCATTTAATACTTTATGCAGCCTCCCTTTGCAATGATAACAGCTCTGAGTCTCTCCTATAATGCTTAATGAGACTGGAGAACACATAGCAAAGGACCTGAGTCCATTCCTCTATACAGAAGCTCTCCAGATGCTTCAGGAGTCCATGTTTGATGGTGTAACATCACAGATCCACTTCACAGTGGGGATGAGGTACTTTTCTGCATGGCTATGTTCACTCCAAACTCACCTCTGGTGTTTGTTGCCAAAAACCTCTATTTTGGTCTCATTTGACCATAAAACAGTCTGGCAAACTGTAGGAGCTTGCATTTGTTGGTCCTTCGAGGCTTTCTTCTGGAAACCCCACAAAACAACTTGTGGCTATATAGGTGGTGTTTGATTGTAGTTTTGGAGACATTGTGCCCCAAGACCAAATATCTGCAATTCTCCATTTGTGATCCTTGGAGATTTTTATCCACTCAAACCATCCTGCTCACTGTGCATGGGGTCAGTTTTAGACATACGTTCTCTCCCCAGCAGATTGTTTTAAACTTCTTAATTATTTCCCCAATAGTGGAAATGAGCATTTTCAACTGTTCAGCTATGTATTGTATTAATTCTGATTTGTGCAACTCAACAACATTTTATTGCAAATTATTGCTGTTTTCTCTGGTCATAGCTGACCATTTAACTGCTCCTCATCACTCAGGTGAACTTCAAAACCTAAAATATGAATGGGAATATACTTCAGTTAGATTTCCCTCATAAGAATTTGTGGCACATACAGATATGATAACATCTAGTTTTTTTTCTTTCAATCACTATCCCTCAAATAAAGGTTAGATTTTAGCTAATATTTTGAAAGATCAAAAGAATAAGTGTACAACAATATTTTTTACAGCTCATTTTGCTCATGATTTGCTTGTATATTTGTGGAGAGCACTGCATATACAACAGGTTCCAAAAGTCTGAGACCACTACTTAAATGACTTAATTTCTAATGTATTACAAAGTATTTCATTACAAGTGATATTATTAGCAAAACAGTTTGATTGAAAAGCAGAATCTCTGTCCTCCTTTTACTTTAATAACTGTGTGAACTTGCATGGACTCCACAAGTTTGTATAAAAGCCTCTTATCAGCAGATCAAATCCAGCTGAGAGTCATTTGAACATGAGAATCACTGGAGGAATAACACTGACCTTTTTAAGGTTTTAACATGGTCCATGTGAAATTTCATTTTCATTGTACTTGTCCTATCTTGTCTTGTTTACAATTTTATCAAAATTCTAAAACATTCTACTGTTTATTTTCAGATTTGAATAAAGAAGTCAAGATTTTCAATGTGGTCTTAGACTTTTGGACCCCACTGTTTGAGTAATAAGAAACAATAAGAGTCTTTTTAGAAAATGATCTTTAAAAAAAATCTGGACATGTTTTTTTATCATTTCTGTGTGAAAAGGCAGAAATGATTAAAATTCTATTTTAGAAAAGACATGGCAAAAAACAGCGAATCTACTTATTACTATGGGCCGTACATTTCTAAAGTTAAAATGACACTTTGAAACATTTGTTATTAGGTAATGGCTCTTGTAATGGCATCATCAGGGATTCAGAGCAAATCCCGGTCTTTGTCTCTTCACTGTTTTACTCCAGCATGACAGTAATTATGGAATCTCCTCTTCAGCAGCAGCTGCAGCGACTGGCGTACACCAGCATTCAGCTCCATCTTACCTGGCCTGTGCGAGCCCCTGTCTGGCATACAGGAGTTTTCCACTGCCCAGAGCTAAAAGCACTTAACTCAGCAGTATAACACTCCATTTACATTAAAACTTCTCATTCTGTTAACGTTCAAAGCAACTGTTATAAAACAGCCACGCTCAGTTTCCATTAGAAGCAGATTCCAGCAGAACTGAACATTTACAGTGTTTTTATTTTAGTGAAGTCCAGAATGAGACCCTGTTTGTACCCTGACGAATGAAAGATGTACCTGTACAGAACCATTATTTCTAACCGTGTAGGATATGATGGAATATTTACTGGCATAATAACTCAAATCGGATTAATATAACCTGGAGCTATTTCTACAGATGGTTTAAATGAAATTGGAAAATGTTGAAGCTCAATCATTAAATCATTCCTAGTACCCTTGTTGAAAGTTAACTAATGGTATCTGTGTCATTGTTATGCTCAAGCCAGTCAGGTGTGTTGCTGGTAGGCAAGGTCTGGACAGCAGAAGGCCAGTATTTGTGATAGGAGTAATTCCTTAATATGTGATATCGCATAGTTCTACCTTCACAATTGTTCCAAAATGACAAAAATAAAGGAAACGCCTTCTATGACATCCAAACTTTTAACCAGTGCTGTACAAATTAGGTTCATACTAGTCCAAAAAATATTTAGCAGTTGAACTGGTTTTCTGCAGCTAATAACAGTAATTACTCACATTTACAGCCCTAGCCCTTATTAAATGGAACATTAACGGCCATAGTGTCAGTAATGGTAGCAGTGTGGTAATGCTGAGGGCAGTGAGGTGAAGATGCAGTAACATCTCCACTGCTGCACTCTCTGCTTCACACACTGATAAGAAAAGCCACATTCCAACCCCTGACCCCACCTTACACTGTCCAGCACACACACACACACACACACACACACACACACACAAACACACAGAGAATAGCCCCAACACCAACACACTAATCATGGCAAAGATAAAGAGAAAAGCAAAACTGTTTTTTTTTTTCTCTCGAGACAGACAAGCACAGTGTTGAGACATCATGTTAAAGTCTTGTTAAAGTGGATATCAGTGCACATCTGTATCTACTGAACACACACTTGTTGAAAAGTGTGTAGAAACACTGGCAGAGTCAGTTAACCTTTTAGGAGTCACAGTTATCACTAGCGATAACAAAATCATGCTGTTATTAGTGATTGCTACTATTCAAAGTACATTCTTATTCTTCTTCTTGTTCTTTTAGCCCCAATTCCCTGATTTTTGCTGATTTTAGCCCTGATTCTCAGTCTGGCTGACTCTGTGCTGGTCAGCTCTATAGTCTGCAGATTTTTGGGTCAGTTGGTTACAACAGTTGGAGAGTAAATCGAGTAGTGTGTGAGGGGCACACTCAGGTATTTGGCCTCCCAATCGTGTTTCAGACCAGTGAAAGTTTTTTAACTGATTTTTTTGACCCGACTCTGAGTGCAATCTAGTGTAAACTGGTCAGCCACTGAATCTGATTGGACTCCTCCAACAGGCAATGAAAACTGAGAATGCCAAAGAAGAAAATACAGCAAGTAAACAGAAAAAAAAAAGGCGAAAAGTCTCTCACGTGTGGAGCGAAGCTTTTTAATGAGTTTAAGGCATAATCAAGTTTATATATGTTTAAAACTCTAAAAAATGCCACACTAATCACATTTTTAATTCCACAATCCTCACTTAAACAAGTTTATCTGCTGCTCCTTTACTATGTCAGCACAAATGGCAGAGAAAACAGCAGCAGCAGCTCCACGTTTGTTTATTTGGGACTCCTAGTAACGGAAGAATGCAAGAGTATGCACGAGTTCTGTTTCGGTTCAGCAACAGCTTAAAAGTTGAGTAGTGTGATCCCCAATATTTCAGTCGGTCATAAAATTCTGCAAAAACCAGTCAGATAGTGTGAGATGCCCAGTATTTTTATAATCTCTTAAGACTTTAAAAGTCGTGTAGTGAACCCAAGGCTTTATTCAATGTCAACACTGAACCAGCTCCAGACTGTTTGGTCTGACTGGCAGAAGTTTTTGTACAGCTTTGTGACTGGATGCACAGTTTCCAAATAATGACCTTGTTTCAAATTTTCCCCACAGTAAAGAGTGGTGGAAAAGTCTGTAAACCCCATTTATTTCACTAGCCACACTCTATCAATCATATGAGGACCACAGCAACGATCTAGCAAAACCCAAGAAACCACACAAGATATTACGGCTACCAAAAAGCACCACCCTAGCGATCACAATCACCTAGGATACCATAGCAGCCATTCAGTAACACCCAAGCAACCAGCTGGGATACCATAGCAATCACTAAGCAACATCCTAGCAACTACCTAAAATACCATAGTAACTGCATGGCAACACCCTAGCAACCCCATGGAAATTGTTTAAGCTGCACATACGCACTATATTAATTAGTTGTGACTTATAGCTCATTGAAACAAGTGGAGAAACTGTGTGGAAAGTGCAGATTCTAAACTTTCAGTCCAAACCACATTAATGTTTGGAAGTAGAAAAGGAGATATTTTAAGATTAATTTATTGTCATTATGTCATTTTTTAACATCAAAGAACAGAAGACTCCAAACTGTCAATGTTATTATTAAGTGCCATTGATTCTGACTCCATGTAGAGTGTTTCTCCAGAATATCCTGCCTTTTTTGGGTCTTCAGGCTTCCTAATGGCTGGTTCATGATTCCTCTGATGGCCTCCATCCATCTTGTGGCTGGTCGTCCTCTTTCTCTCCCACCTTCAGCTCTTCCAAGCATGGCTGCCTTTTCTGTTCTTCTAAAAATGTGTATAAAATAAGGTCTTTGGTTTGTTTATCTGTGCTTAGAGTGAGAAGTGAGGCTTGATTTGGTCAAGAATCCATTTGTCTGTTGTCTTTCTGTCCAAGGTTCTCTCTAAAGTTTCCACCAGCGCTAAAGTTCAAAGGCAAGGGAATGTCATGTTTTTCATCATCTAACTTTCACATCCAGAAAAAAAAAACAAAAAAAACACATTTTGTTCATTGTAATACATCAGATACCAAACATTGTTTGGCTAATCGACTGCGTAACAAAGGTTTATGAGCATAAATAGCTAAAGTTCTTAGCTGAAGTTGCACCTGCAGCTCTCTGCTGTGGTTGTGGCGCAGAGCTTTGAGAAGTGTCCGGTATGAAAACACTGCGTGTGGACGGGTTTAGATAAGGCCTACAGATGCTCCGTGTCATTCTAATGATCTGGACAGGGTCTGGTCCATGAGATGGATGGATGATGACACACTTATCGCTAAACGACAAGTTCTCCTTCAGGTCCTGGTGTGGCGGACTGGAACTGACAGGCTGCAGGTTTGTTGTCCAAATATGCCAACAACAGGGATTAACAGACAACTAATGTGTGTGTGTGTATGTTTGTGCGAACTTTATGAACACACATACAGTCCTATGCAAACGTTTCTGGTAAAATCACGTTGTCGTTGATTTTCTAAGTGTAAATAAATAACATAGACACATAACAGAGAACACACTTCTACACACTTTAATGCTCAATTACTGTTTATTTGCTGAATTTAATGCACAAAAAAAAAACAAAAAAAACAACTAAAATGTGTCCTGTGCAAATAGTTCATACAAGGTATGGAGCATTATATGTTTTATTTTTTCCAACATAATCTACACAGTCAATTTAGTCCTTGTTGTAATAGTTGCTGAATTACTCAGTTTACCCACATTTAACTCAAAAATAGTGAATCAGTCAGTGAATCAACCTGGCATGCTATTTTTTGTTTTTTAATAAAAATGGCCAAAACTGAACAAAAAAGAACAAAAGCTTCCATCACTTGATAGCTACATTAGACTTACAGCTCCAAGAAGCAAACTACAGACACTAAACATGTCTTAGCTGATTGATTATTTTGGAGTTAGAAGGAAATATTATTATTATTAATATTAATTACTTGCAAATTACTTGGTCTTTTCAATTTCTTTGGTGAGTCATTTAACCCCTAAAGATTCACAAGGGACAACAGAGTTAACACTTAGAATGTGACGTCCTGTTCAAATAAGATTATACAAACACAGTTGCTTGCATTGATGTAGAAAGAATTATATTCACAGTCTGTATTATGGAATTTTAATGTGCACTTCTGACATTTTTATAAATTGTATGGTCAGGAATTGCCACAAACTTTGCTTTTGTACTTACAACAATAACATCATAAAATACAACTCATAATAAAATATCTCCTCTTTTCTAATCCATTGACTAAATCAGAATCAAACAGACACAGTGATTTGGTTTTGAGCTGCTTGAGTCTGAGTGCATACTGGTGACAGTTAAAAGAAAGAAAATAAAAACTAAATAGATTTTTTTTTTTAAATAGCAGTTTGTCAGGGACTATATTTAACAAGATGAGACCATAATCAAGCACATTCTAAAAAAAGATCCTTCTTCAGGGATTCTATAGTCAACACAATTGTTCTTTATAGAGCCATGGACACTCGAAGAACCATTTGCATGTTTAAAGGGTTCTTTGCATGGTGAAATCATTCTTCAGATTGATGGAGAATGTGTTGTATATGGTTCTAGCACCAAATGGGTCTTTCTATTGTTATGATGTCAAGGTTGCAAGAATAGAATAACCCTTTTTGATGCTTTATAGAACCATTTTCAAAATGGTGCTGTATAGAACCATTTACAACACATTCTTCATCAATCTGAAGAACTATTTCACCATGCAAAGAACCCTTTAAACATGGCTCTTTGAGTGTTCATGGCTCTATACAGAAATATTTTCTTTACTAAAGAACCTTGAAGTGTACTTCTACTATTCATTCTTAAAAAGATGGTTCTTCAAAGGTTCTTTAGTAAAGAAAATAGTTCAGTGTAGAACCATGAACATTCAAACAACCTTTAAGGTTCTTTACACCATGAAAGGTTTATCAGATTGATGGAGAATATGTTGTAGATGGTTCTATATAGAACCTTTTTGAAAAGGGTTCTATATAGCACCAATCGTGATGATGTCAAGCTTGTAACAATAGAAGAAAGCTTTTTGATGCTATATAGAACCATTGTCAAAAAGGTTCTGTGAAGAACCATGTATAACATATTCTTCATCAATCTGAAGTATGCTTTCATTCCAAAGAACGCTTGAATCATCCAAAGGGTTTTTTGAGTGTTCATGGTTACATAAAGAAACCCTTGGAGAACCATCTTTTTTAAAAGTGTACTGATAATAATTTCTAATAATCATTACTATTATAACATTATTATTCAATGACTCAAAGAAGCTTACATTTCTAGTAATACAGGCTCTTTTCATTGCCATACAGAACTTTAAAAGCTCGCTGCACAGGCCGCTCAGCAGTGCTGCAGGAGTGTCTGTGTTTCTGAGTAAATCATGCTCACTATCTGAGGGTCTTCATGCATTCCACCCGGAGCCCACTCTGTCATTTATCTGTCTGTTTCGATGAAGTCATCGGCACTCAGAGCTCTCCAGTTGCGGCCCCTTCGCAAACCCCCCTCCACTACCCACCACACCAGCCACCACATCATTGGCTGAGTGCTGTCTGCATAAACACTCATTTGCTACACAGCTGATAGCCCCCCAAACCCCCCAACACTGTTTGACTGCAACCCAATAAATGACTGGATTCTGACAAGAAAGTGGGTCAAATAAACAAGACTCCACAAACACAAATTACAAAAGAACATAAATGAAGACAATTAAATAAAATAGCATCCAATAATCAGACACTGCTGGTTTGCTATACTATTTATGCATACAATTACATAATTACACATAAATGACATAGTTATTACATAAGTAATTACATTTATGTTACTATACATTCTGTATCGACAGGTTTGAGTCTGCACTTTGTCAAAAAATGACAAATGAAAAATAAAAATGAAAAATATCTCCTCTTACAGAGACTAATTGGACTGGATTGAACAATTAGAATCTGCACTTTCCACATAGTTTCTCCTTTTGTTTTATTGGACTGCATTTTTTTTATTTACTCAATTGCGACTATAAATGCTTTACCCCTTAAATCTCATACTAAGGCTTATTATTCAGTAAGTACAGAAACTTCATTGCAAACAGGCTGAGCTTTTCTTAGGTTGTAGGCCCTGACTATTTAAGGGTCTAAATATTTCAGCACTGTGTCCTAAACTAACATATTAATGCCTATATCTGAAATGTTTGTTATTTTGGTCCCTGAACACAAATCTGATAACATTTTTCAAATTTGCTTAAACCATATGGCTAAAACATGAGTTTTTATCTCTTGATTTCCCAGTAAATTCAATCTTTGGCCACATTAGAGTATTGATTTTTAGTGGAAATCAAAAGAACATCTAAGGTGTAACTACACAAAATCTCATCACCATAGAGTACACCAATCAGAGCAATTTCTGTTCAATTTCTACTTTAATTATTTAGCCCTATCATATTAAATATTGATATAGGACATGAATTAGGTGTTTAATCTGTATTTTTGTACTGGAAACACATAATTAGAAACAATGCACTAAAGTTGGCATAGAGGGGTTCCTTGGAATTGACGCCACAGCAGAACTGCTTTAGTTTATCTAAAAACCACATTTATAAAGTCCATTACTGTAAATGAGGTGTACAAAAACAAGAACTATTTTAAAGTTTAAAGAACCTTCATACAGCATAAAGATGACATTTTTTTTCCTAGAACTGTACATACAAGCACAGGGCCTTTAGGAACCTCAATTTGTAAGAGTGCAGAGAGTGGGAAGAAGATATATTATACAAAATTAAGCACTTATTGTTGCAATAACTCAGCCTTTATCACCTTCAGTCTCAATCCAATCCAAACACTGGGCAATACAGACTGCTATTAATTACCCACGTGATAATTTCATGTAATAAAAACATTAATAACCGCTCAGTTATGGGCCCCAATGGGCTGAGAATGATATCTCTGTGCTGTATGGAAACAGAGCTGAACGCTTCTGGTTTATATGAGAAAAGCCTGTCAAACCAGCTGTGATAAACCTAGAGACCCTGCAGTTAGAACAATGTGTCAAACAAGCTGCCATTGACCCGGCCAGACACACACACACACACACACACACACACACACATACTCACAGATAAGATTAGCGAGAGTCGCTCCAAAGTTCAGCCCAGACAAAGTGTGGCTTATACTGTAAGTGCAGCAGGCGTTAAATAATATACTGTACAAATCAGCCCTGAGAATCCTGTGTAGTAACTGCGTGTGTCCAAAAGTATCCAGACAATCCTTCTAATGAGGTGCCACAGCTTGTATAATCTCCACAGCACTGACCAATAGAATGGGACACTCTGGAGCAGCCACACATGAGCCTAAGGTCACCATGCCCAATGCCAAGAGTGGGCTAGAGGGGTATAAAGCCCCCCAGCTTTGGGCTGAGCAGTGGAACGTTCTCTAGAGTGCTGGAGCCCCATCCAATACCTTTGGGATGAGTTGGAGTGATCCAGAACTGACCATTCAACATCAGTATCTGACCTCACTAATCCTCAATCAAATCCTCACAGCAATGTTCCAACATCTAGTGTAAAGCCTTCCCAAAGATGTAGAGGGTGCAGCAAAGCAGGACAAACTCACTATTAATACCCTTCATTTGAGAAGAAACACTGGAGTCCACAAACCTTTCGACATATAATGTCTATATGCTTTAAATGACCAATGCATGGGATCACATAGCGGACAATGCTGTACATGTGATAGTTGTGGATTTTACCGAAACAAACAAACAAACAAATATTTTTACAATATATTTTAATATTAATAGTAATGTTTGTATTTAAATATAAAATAACACCATAATATAATTAAAACTAGTTTTATTTAACTTATAAACTGCATCAACATTGACTTATTATAATTCTGTACTTTTGCCTCTGATCTAAAAATACAAATAAAATACAATAAACACGAAAAACTGTGTTAAAAGCTAAAATAGAAGTCTAGTATGTCCAAATAGGGGGCTAAAAAGAATGGTCTTAGTTCAAACCCTAGTGGTCAGGTGAGCTCTTTACAACTGACCATTACCTTCTTAAAAATAAAAATAAAATAAAATAAAATAAATAAATAAAAAACTAAAGCACAGTATGTACAATAGTACACTTATAAGGCATTAAGAAGACGTTTAATTTCCAGTCAGGGGTTGAATACTTATAGCATCATTCACCTAAACATTAAACCTAATCAACAAAAATATAATTTTTATTATGTGTCATATTGTCTAAAACATGTAGAGCCATAGATTATAACTATTTCCACTCATTGGGCAACTGTAGAACAGGTGCCACACTATTACAATTTCTGCTGCTTATATTTATACAAATTAAAATATTGATTACTGCCAGTTTCATTAACAGTGACTTTGTTTATATAACGTTATGTTTCTTGTCCAAGAAGTCATACATCATTAACAGATTGTACAAAATCATTTAACATAAATATCTTCTAATTTTGTTACAGGGACTAAAATCACAGAAGGCACATCATTTTGCAACATTTTTTTGCACAAAAACTCTGGAACTCACTAATTACCTGAGTTTTCATGGATTAAGAGACTTTCTTCATGTTTTGACTCCCCCTTGTGGCCACTATGTGTTACAGCAGCAGTGCAGCACAGCAGCAGCTGAACCCGTGCCACTTTCTCATTTTCACGCAGTGATTTGATTGTCATGTTATGAATACAGGCTGCTTAAACCGACATGAGAGATGATGCTGGGAAAGATAAGAGCAAAGCAGAACAAATGCTGAAGAAACAGACAGGATGGCGAGGATGCATTCAATCATCTTCATGCTTTTCAAAATCCGAATTGCCCAGCTGTCAAAGAGAAAGCACCCATTTTGCGCTTCAGGACACTGTGAGAAGAAGCGTTTCGAGCATTTTGTGGAGGATTCTGGGAGAGAAAAAAAAAAAGCCTGCCGTGACAGAGCCCCCTGGCTAACTCACCCAGCCAAAATGGAAATAAACACTTTGCTCTTGTTTGTTTAAATGGAGCTGGAGGCCCCTGGAGGTGTTTGCTAAGGGAGGAAAAAAAGTGAAGGGGAGAAAAAAGGCAAATATCCCTTTTCCCCCTCTCTCCATTCTTTATTTCTTCCTTCCTTCTGTCTCTCGCTCGTCCCAGTGGTAATGTGTGCCAGAGAGCGTTGGTAAACATCCCAAGCAGACTTGCATCAATAGGCTGCCTTATCTCACTCTCATTCTCTCTTTCTTTCTTGCTCTCTCTCTCTCTCTCTCTTGCTCTCTGTCTATCTTTCGATGTGTGGTCCCACTGCAGTTTATGAGGGGGCGATTTTCTCCTGCAAGTGACTATAACTGGAGCTCACGGAGGCCGCACAAAGCCATCCACAAACTCTCGACAAGATCGTTGAAAGATTAAGAGTAAGTACAGACATATCAAAGGCTTACGGAGAGGAATATACGGGCCGCGGCTCGCCGGGTGTGGAGCTCAGGCGAATGCCGAACCCCACCAAAACCGACAGCTGGGACCAACAGCCAAGGCCATTTGCTCCAGTGCGATTCAACTGCATGAGGGGTGCAGGTGTTCCAGCTTTGGGTGGAGCACAGGGTCAGGACGGCTGCCATATGGCCAAACGCTGCAAGAACTGGCAAGAAGTGATGGAGGAATATGTTCTTACATATATAGTCAAAAATAATATTGTAAATCAAACACACAATTCCCCCTCTTATTCCAAGCAGTCAAGACACGCTTGGTGTTTAGCTTTGCAATAGAGCTATGAGGCTAATGTAGCTAACAAGTAATGCTCATGTAAAGTAAGCTCATGTCATTTCTGACACTGTATTACATACTGTTATCTTTAGTCCATGTTTATAGATAAGTGTGTCATACAGTGTCAGAAACAACATAATCAAGTCTATTAGAGAAACTGAACACCTCCACATGGTTTGAAGCAAATGTGAGGATTTAGGCATTCAGTTAGCACCATGCTAATTGCTGTACATAAGCTATGTCTACATTAACACCAGAGCAAAATTAACATTCTTAACTGAACACTTGGGGTAAGGGGAAAGACTGCTGTTCTATGCTTGGCTCAACTATTGATTTAAAGGCTTAGGCAGCACTGCAAGTTATTTCAGTCATGCCAACAAAGCCTCTTTGAGATGAATTTATGTGATGCGAATTGAGCATAACTGAGTTAAGTTGACTCAAGTTGAGCTAAGTGTAAAGCTCAGCTGATTTGAGTTGAATTGTGTTATGTTAAGCTCAGCTTAGCTGAACTGCATTTAAGATGAATGAAATTGAGTTAAAGTGGAGTTGAATTCAGTGTAACTGAGTTGAGCTGATTTGAAGTGAGTTGAGCTGTGCTGCCTTGAACTGAGCTGAACTGTGCTCAATTAAGTTAATCTAAGTTGAAGTTTTGCTGAGTTGTGCTTTGTTGATCTCAGCTGACCTGAACTGAATTGAGTTAAATTGTGCTAAGCTGGATTGAACTGAATTAAGCTGAATTAAACTGAGTTGAGTTGAATTGAACTGAGTTTAGTGGAACTGAGTTGGGCTGATTTGAAATGAGTAGTTTTAAGCTTGGATGAACTTGAGTTGAGTTGTGTTAAGCTGGGCTGAACTGAGTTAGGCTGTATTGAGCTGAGCTCAGTTGTGCTGAGCTGAGCTGAACTGAGTGAAACTGAGTTGAGCTGATTTGAATTGAGTTGTGTTGACCTGAACTAAGTTGAATTGCGCTGAATTAAGTTGGGGTCAGTTTAGCTGAGCTGAAGTGCACTGTGTTAAGCATGGATGAACTCGAGTTGTGTTTAACTGTGCTGAACTGAGTAAAGCTGAATTAGATTGAGCCGAGTTGAGTTGAGCTGAACTGAGTTAAATTGAGCTGGGTTATGTTGAGTTCAACTGACCTGAACATGATTAAGTTGTGTAAAACTGGGCTGAACTGAATAAAGCTGAATTAAATTGAACTAAGTTGAGTTGAGTTGAGTTGAACTGAGGTGAATTGAACTGAGTTTAGTGGAACTGAGTTGAGCTTATTTAATTGAGTTGAGCTGTCTTGACCTGAACTGAGTGAAAATGTGCTCATTTCAGTTGAGTTGAGCTGCACTGAATTGAGTTGTGTTAAGCTTGGATGAACTTGAGTTGTATTTAGCTCTCTGGAACTGAGTTAAGTTAAATTACATTGAGTTTGATTAAGCTGGGCTGAGCTGAGTTGAATTGAGCTGAGATAAACTGAGTTGTAGAAAATGGATTATGTTGCATTATGTTGGCGATACTTTCCAGCAACAAAATATAATATATTAAGATATATTTCAAATCTATTACAGTTTTGCATGGGCTGTTCTTCAGCTTGTCATGAACTTGCTTTTTAGGTACAATCAGGACAGCTGAGTTTTTATTTCAGGGTGTAATAAAGTTGGATACAAACCCACACAGTACGTAACAGCCAATAACCAACCCAAATGAAGAGCTCAGTGGCAGCCGGCCACATTTTAAAGGTAAAACTCGGCGTAGTCCAGAGGAAAATTTATTTATTTATTTGCTAACTGAGTTACGGCACATCTTGGGACAATCGATCATTCGGAGCTTCGCTCTAACACAACAGAGTGGATTCCAAAGGCTTTGGTATGCAGACCTGGGCCTATTCATAGCTACAAGCAGAGATGTAAATCTGAAAAAATGAAGGAAAAAAGGAGAGAGAGAGAGAGAGAGTGTGTGTGTGTGTGTGTGTGAGAGAGAGAGAGAGAGAGAGAAAGAGAGAGAGAGAGTTGTACAAGAAACAGAACTGTACTTCACAGTAGGGAACTGAACATTCGAGGATGTTTCATTTCATTATTTTCCATCCCACGCTGCATATTTCATTATCACAAAGGTTCTTTTTCAACATCCATAGGTAAACATGTCATTTTGTCAATTTTTTTCCATCTCTTTTTAATTTATACAAGTCTATCAGCTAGCAGAATAAACAGCGTAATGTGTGCAGTGACTAAAACGTGAATTAACCAATGGGAAATAAGAGGATTTGACAGCATGAGTCACAGTAATATAATGCGCATTGTAAGAGTGTGCTCACTGTAATTGTGAAACTGTGAATGGGCGGTGACCCCCTTTACAAAATCCACAAATCTGTTCACTCTTCCTCAAAGCTGGAGGATAGAATTCGGTCCACCTACACAAGCACTGCAGGCCAAGAACATATTCCCCTTACCCGGATGCACCTGCTTTTCTTACAGTCTTACATTTGGGGTTCACAAAAACATCCAAAAAAAGTGTCTGATCATATTTTCGCCTGATGACAATAACAGTGCAACTCATGAGAATAATAACAGACAACTTTATGCACAATTCTGCAGCTGTAACCCTTTCAGTGTTGCAATATACATGCTAAAGCAGGTCTGGCAAGTTAAATAGCCACCGCTTACAATGTGTGAACATTTCATCTTGAATGGACCAATTGAAATAGTCCAAAATTACTCGGAATACAGTCTCATTACATTAACATATAGCCAAACATAAACTCAACACATTGCTTAAAGAGTCAAATAAAACAGTTCACATATCGTCACTGTAAAGTATTCCACATTGATAACATTACATGAAAAACAAAACAAAGTCCTTTTAATGAAAGTTAATGTAACATGATTTTATTCATTTTGGAGCATTTCTATTGGTCCGTTTGGCATGGAATTTTGATAATACACTTGCAGGGGAAAATGAAGAAATCACACAACCTTCTACAGATCTCCATTTTTTGTCTTTTTTGCCACTTTCTACAGTGTGTGGAATGTACCAATGGAAACAGAAATGGAAAAAGGGTCACTTTATTTGCAAGGTCCCACAGTAGCCCATCCAAATTAAGTGTTACCAGAAATAGAAATGAAAACAGAAATGGTACAAAATTGCTTGGAATAAATTCTCATTACATGAACATAAAGTAATAAATAGTATATTTATATATAGCCATAACAATGATAACTTTGGTAACTTGGTAACATTAGACAGAAAAATATTATCTTTCAATAGAAGTTGATGTAACAAAGTTTTATTCTAAGCCATTTTGGAGAATTTCTATTGGTCAGCTTTTTATGAAATTTTGACACAGTTTAAATGGCAGGTGGAATTTAAGCTGTATGAAAAAAATGTAAACATGGCAAAAGACACAAGATTCACTTGACACAGCCATATGCAGAAGTATAATAAATAAAATGTATTTTATATTATATTTTTATTCCCAATATGCTAAACTCACCAAATAAATAGAACTTACATATACAGAAAAATGCCATATTCATGTGTGTTCTCCAGAGAGGATTTGCTAACTTATTTCAATTAAAAAAAAAACAACAAAGCATTTGACCAGAGGTGTTCAAAATTTTGCTTATGAGTTCTAGCATGGGAAAAAAATAATAATAATTAACAAACTTTTACCCATTACATCAAATGCAGCCCATCAGCCAAGATGTGTTTATGGCCTGGTTTATTTATTTTGTCACTAGTAAGAAAAATGACATATAACCTTTTCTAAAATTATGTTCTTTAATACTTTATATCCACACAACGATGATAATTACAGCAAAAGCCAAAATGAACAGGTTTAGCCATGTTTGCAACACATTCTCATTACATATCACATCATTTTAACAAACAGTGATGCAGCAGTAATAGCAAATGTAGTTACATAGTAAAGTAATGAAGAAATCCACAGTATAGCAAAGCCTGCATGTGACCCAACAGCTTCTGCAACATCTGATCACTTTCACCCTCATATTCTTACGAGCTGAGGCCGCTAATGCAATTAGCCAGCTCTCGCAACAAAGATGAAGAAAGCAAAAGCCCATCTCAAATAGCGTCTAGCACACAGATCGAGATCTGATTCTTAAGGGGGAGAGTAACCTTGACATGTCGGATGTTAATTGGTAGGTGTATGTTACATGTAATTAGTGATTTTTTTTTTTCAGCGAAGGCCAGAAAAAGAAAAGAAAGGAAAGAAAAAAAAAAAAATCAGACTCGGCTCCTCCCTGTGTAAGAATCTTCTGGAGGTGGCAAAGCCCTCCTGCTTGTTTTTCAACGATTAGCTGTTCATCAGAATTACTAGCTCAAATCCAGCAGTTTCACTTCCCGCATTAAAGGGGATGAATATTGATCTGCTAAAGAGGATTTATTTATTTCATGCTCTATCCAAAGATCAACTGCTACCAGCTTTCGGGGGATCTTCGCCGCAAAGCTACTGCACACATGACTTTGGACTTGACATTTGGGTGCTGGAAAGAAACCAAACAGTAAATTCACTGCAATAATCCCAGATAAATGGCCTGATCACTGGTGAAGCTTAGATAGTTAAGTGGTCTACACTTAAGTACGGAGACGGTGAAAACAGGCTCAGAGCAGCGAGGGCTTTGGCAACAGAATGAAAGGGGGAAAAACAGCCGAGCTTCTAAGAATAGACAGCTACGGCCCACCTGAGAAACAGGTGCTAACATGCTAAGGTGGCTTATGAAGTATGGAAATTAGCAGCCAACAGTCCACATGATGTCTTTCAGTTAGCTTAATTCTAACTGAAGGGTGGGCAATTTCATTCATTGTTAGTGATATTAGTTTTCTGGACAAAACTATACTTTTAACACTGCTTATCTCAAACTGTATGCATCAGGTTCTTGTGCTAAGGTGAATGAAAGCTAACAGTCAACAATTTGCATGATGTTGTTAGCTTAATGCTAACAATTTCATTCACTGTTAGCAACATTAGCTTTTTAAACATTCTTTTAATGCTGCTTATTCCAAGCTGCAGGCATCAGCGCCTCAAGCACAAACATGCTAATGTGATGAATGGAAGCTAGTAGCTAAAATTTAACATCATACTATTGGCAGACTGCTAACTATTGGCTGTACTGTTTCATATTTGGACTGAGCTATTTGTCTTACTTTAATCTGTAGGCATAAACATGTCAAACAACTGGTGCAATAATAGCATCATTTTTTTAGAATAATTACATACAAGATTCTTCTGCAGTTCAGGAATTTTTGGCTCGTTTGATGAAGCTAATTATCATCGACAAAGCAAACTGAACAGGCTTGAACAAATTTCCAGAATTATAGATGTAAGAGCATGTATTTTTGTAACATATTCAACATGGAATAAATAGAGATAGTAGTAGAAGTATGATACACTAATAGCAAAATTATAGTATTATTTACATTTATGGCATTAGCAATATGCTAATAATATACTAGCAGTATTACCACTAATAATACTACATTTTCATAATACAGTGGTGCAAAATGGACAGTTTTTAAGCATGACTTAAATTTTCAAAATATGATATGTCAAATGTATAACATTTTGCATTGTGAAGCCACAGTAACCCAATGATAACTGCAATAAAGTGCCACTAAACCAGCATTAAATAAGCACAATAAACCAGCATTAGACAGGCAATAAACAAAACATTAAACTATAACTAATTTAGCACCAAAAAGTACTAAACTAGGACTAAACCAGCACTAAATAAGCACCAAAACAGTATCATACCAGCACACTAAGCCAGCAGTAAATGAGCATTAAACAGACTATTAGCAAAGCACTATACCAGAACTAAATCTGTACCAAAACAGCTCTAAACCAGCATAAAACCAGGACTAGACCAGCACTAAGTAAACACAATAAATTAGCACTAAACTGGTACTAAATATGCACTAAAACAGCATAATTCCAGCACAGTAAACCAACAATAAATGAGCATTAAACAGACTATAAGTGAAGCACTATACCACTGCACCAAAACAGCTCTAAACCAGCACTAATCCAGAACTAAATCAGCACCTTAAACAAGCACTGAATAGTCCATAAACAAAACACTAAATCAGAAATAAACAGCACATTAAACATTAAAAAGCATTAAACTAAAATTAATTAAACTAGTACAAAACCAGAAGTAAATCAGCACATTAAACACATTTTTTAAACATTTAAATTCACAATGCCAATATGTAATATGTAAAGTTAATATGTGATGTGATAGGTCTATAAAAACTGTAAGATCTTCAGGTCTTAATAGTCAAACACTGACATACAATTAAACATATTTTTCAAAATGCAATATGCTGAAATATGACAGCACACCAAAAATATAATCTGTCAGAGTGGAGAATAAAGCTGCAGTGAATTTAATGAAAGTCAAATCACTTTTTAACACAAAATATCAAAACCTGCTGAAAGCATTTTAAATAGATCTCCTCAGCTCAGACAGAGAGCCAAATTAGTGTGATCAGTCACACACACACACACACACACACACACACACACACACACACACTGATTTGTACGCTCGTGTGGCATTCTGCAGGCGTGCGGAGAGGCAGCATTTGGTTTAGTCGTGCAGAAAATGAAGTCATGCAAATGTGCGATTTCCACACGTTTGCTGGTGAATTAGCGCAGTGGAGGGAGAAAGCTGTTTGTTTTCAGCCTGTGTGGGAATTTCAGAGCATTAGTCATGGACAGGCTTCTTAAAATCGCTTATTTAAGGCAAAGTGTGCTTCTTGCACACCATGAAAAAAGGACAGCACTGGAAATATTTCAGAATATTGAATCCTAGTTGTAATATTATTCCAATAGAAATAATCTAACACCAGTAATACACTTATAAGGAAAGCTTATTTAAATATTGACCCTTATTGAATATTCAATAACTAATAACATGTCCAACCTATGTTACATATCCAACTAATAACTACATTTTCAAAAAAATTCTCATAACGCTGCACCCTTAAAAATGATGGTTCTTCAAGGGTTCTTTAGTAAAAAGAATAGTTGTGAGTTCTATACAGAATGATTTGCATGCTTAAATGGTTCTTTGCATGGTGAAATCGTTCTTCAGATTGATGGAGAATGTGTGGTATATAGTTCTACGTCAAACTAAAAAAGGTTCTTCCATTGTTACTAAACCTGTGTGACATCACAACAATGGCAGAACCCTTTTTGGTGTCAAATAGAACCATTTTCAAAAAGGTTCCATATAGAACCATATACACCACATTCTCATTTGAGCAAGCAAATAGTTTTATAAAGAACTCATGGTTCTACATAGAAAAAGTCATAGTCTTTACTAGCTAAATAACCCTTGAAGAACCTTGATCTTGCAAAAGTGTGCATTCTAATATCAATATGCTACTAATAATATTCTAATAATAATATTCTGTCAGACATTTTCTTTCTCAAAGACACAAAAATTAGACTCATTTTAAACTGAATGTCCAGGATGTTGTGATGTAACCACACCAGTAGCAGTCCACTTTTATTTAACCCTATAATCAGTATTATGCACATCAGGCAGCCCTTCAGCTGTGTGTTTGTTCCAGTGTACAGTGACTTCTCTCCTCTGCAGCTCCATCAGAGTTGAGACGCTGTGATATACGTCCGTCCAGCAGGTGGCGCTTTATACCTTCCAAACCATTTAAACTTCGACCAGGAGCAGAGAGCGACCCACAGAGCAAAGCTGTCTGGTATCACGCTATAATAATTCTGCTCGTTTTTTGCTGCTTTACCAGACAGAAGCCGCTTTAGACTCCTTATCATCTGAAGAAGGAAAAATAATTAGTAAAAATCAGCTCTTGATTAATTTGAGAAGAAAACGGGGGAATGTTCTAGATCACCGAGAGCCAATAAACTATAAGATAAACAGTGATGTTTCATGTAAATGAAGGTATTGATCGATTCTGCTGAAGGGGTTTCATAAATATCCTCTATAATAAACACGCCGCTGGACGCGCTGAGCTCATTAAACAGACACTGGGAATTAATTCAGACGCGTTTGGATTTAAATTCCGGCAAATTTGACCTGATACGCAGACAGACATCTGATATCATCAATAAATAGAAAGAAAATAAAAAAGAAAGAAAGAAAGAAAGAAAAAAAAAGAAAGAAAGAAAGAAAGAAAGAAAGAAAGAAACGAGCCGAACGCAGAGCTGAAATCGGCGCATTTATTTCTGAAAGACAGAATTATTACTATTTTTATTTCTTTGACTTTAACAAAACTACAACTAATCGCATCGCATTTAATGTTCACTCCACAAAATCTCACACGGGCTGAATGGACGTCAGGAGCCGCCAGTTAGAAATCTCCAAGAAACATTATTTTTCTTAATTTTATTCTTTTGCTTATTATTATTATTATTATTATTATTATTATTATTATTATTAGTAGTAGTAGTAGTAGTATTAAATATTTTGAATGCTGGTATTATAATCCGGTGGTCGGTATTATATTTGCTCTCGTATTCTCTCAGGAGGATTCTGTAGTGCAGCGTGTTCTGAGGTTCAGAGCTGAAGCCAAACAAAGACCATATAGAGCACATAGAGCACATCCCAGAGCAAAAACACCAAAACCAGCTCTAAACCAGTACAAAACCAGCATTAAAATCAGCACCAAACCAGCACTAAGTCAAAACTACACCAGCACTAAGCCAGCAATAAACAAGTACTAAACCAGTACTAATTTAGTTTTGATTAAGTACTGGTTTAGTACTTGTTTACTGCTGGTTTAACGTGCTGGCTTAGTGCTGGTGTAGTTTTGATTTAGTGCTGGTTTGGTGCTGATTTTAATGCTGGTTTTGTACTGGTTTAGCAAAAACTAAACCTGCACTAAACCAGCACAATAAACCAACATCAAACCAGCACTAAAACAGTACTAAACCAGTACTAAACCAAAACTAAACCAGCACTAAAGCAGCATCAACCAGCACATTAAACCAGTACTAAATCAGCACTAAGCCAGCATATTAAACCAGCCTATTGTAACAGCACTGAACTACAATTAAATCAGCAATAAACCAGCATATTAAACCTGCCCTAAATCAGCACGAAATTAAAACTAAACCTGCAGTAAACTAGCCAAAAACCAGCACTAAACCAGCACCAAACCAGCAACAAACCAGCGCATTAAACCAGTACTAAATCAGCACTAAGCCAGCTTATTAAACCAGCATATTATAACAGCGCTAAACTACAATTAAACCAGCAATAAACCACAATGAAACCAGCACTAAACCAGCACAGCACTAAACTACAGCTAAATCAATACTAAAACAGCACTAAACCAGAACTAGAACTAGAACTAGCCAACCAATTAACCAGCAGTAAATCAACATTAAACTAACATTGAATCAGCACTACACTGACACTAAATCAACACTGAACTAGTACTAAACCAACAGTAAATCAATGCTTGACTAACATAAAACCACAATTATACTCACAAACCAACAAGGAACCAGTACTAAACCTGTATTAAACCAGCATTAAATCAGCATAAAGACCAGAACTCAACCTCCAGGTGGTTCAACCAGTATTAAACCAGCACTAAACCAGCATTAGAGCAGCAATAATCCAAAATTAAACCTGCATTAAACCAGCACTAATTCAGGGCTAAACCAACTCCATCAGCCTTCAACCTTTTTTATGAATGATGAGTGAGAACAGCCATATAAAGATGACATTAGGCTGAAGAACCTCCACAGACAACCTACCACAGATCAAAATCAGTCATACAGGACACTAAAACAGGAAATATTCCAGTTTGTCCATCTATACACTGGTTATTCTGTTGTCTAAATGCTGCCAGTCTTCCTCTGTACTGCAAAAAGTAACAATCCCCGCAATATTAACAATAACAAAAGATGAAGTGGTGAAAGCAAAATATGAAGGTATTATGAAAAACCTGTTAGAGTTTATTGTAAAAAGACCATCATTGTCCAAAAATATATTTACTGCTTGAAAATTAGTGACAAACCTGATGAGCAGCAGACATCTCTTACACTTTACTGAGCATCAGATCAGTACTTTGCACCTAACAAGGATTGCTATGGACACTTCCACTGGTCCTATTAAACCCAAACTACCCATACAGGTCACTGGATACCTGGATCTTTCAGTTTGTTCAATCCATCTTTGCCGTTTGTTGAAAGCAGCCAGGCCTGTTCAGTGCTATAATATGGAAATATATGGAGCTAAAGTGAGTGATGTTGGCTCTGTAGGCCTTCAGGTCACTCACACACGACTGATGCACTTCTGCTCCTGCCCTTGGCAGCCGTACGCCTCTGAAAGATTGTGAGGAAGTCATATTTTCCACTAAAAGCCCAGCAAAAGTCTGCCTGCCATACCAATCGCTAGACAAAATAAATCACTTCCATCAAACCTCTCTTCTGACTGACATCTGCCCTGAGCCACTGGAAGACGATAATTAGAGCGGCAGATTAGAGCTTGACAGCGGAATAGCTAAGGCTTAATATACAGGTGAAGCGTATGCAGGGGGCTGGTGCACATAACCTGGCTAACCCACGCTAATCCGCCTCAATATATATGACACGATTTCCCTTGTTCGCCCAGTTCATATGCTTTCCAGCCAGAGAAGCAGCCGCCGTATATTACAAACACACAATTTGCTTTGAGATGAGTGTGTTATGAAGCGGATTTATTACTGAGCAGCGCCGTACGCTCACCATATCACCGCACGGGTGAGGGGAGATATGGAGGAAACGGAAACATAGAGCTGATTTGCTCAATAATCTGAGCAGTGAAAGGGATTATTTTTATCATTAAGACCAATGGAACCAGGCAAAAACAAAGACTTACACTGTAAATTATGGTATCATTATTATGTTAATATATTGTAGTCTGTCAAAATTATTCTAACACTGTTCTCAGCTTAAATAAACTACTGCAACAGTAGATTATGTATGATGTATAAGATGTTTTAATGTATATACTCTGGCTTGATCAAAAACACAATAACAGGCACATACAGAGTTCTTTAGTAAAGACAATGGTTTGATTTAGAACCACGACTTGCACATAGAACCATTTCATGCTTAAATGGATCTTTGCATGGTAAAATGGTTCTTCAGATTGATGGAGAATATATACATATATATATATATATATATATATATATATATATATATATATATATATATATATATATATATATATAAATGTCCTATTGTATAATAATAAGCAATAATAATAAACAGCTTATTAATAAGTAATAAATGTTATGCAACAATTCCCATAAGCAGTAATAACATTATCCAGTTTGAAAATCTCTGGATCAGTATTTTCCACAAGCAGATCCTCAGTAGTAGGCGGAGAATTCTGTGTTCTTTCGTCACGAAGTTAAAACATGCTCTGATGGAAACCAGAAGATTTCTTAACCATTAATCGGTAAAGTTTGCTTTAATGAATGCAACGCTTTCATTTTGCCCTCCAACCCCTCCCTCCGCATTTAAGAGTGCTGATTTCCAGCCATGCATTTTACAGCAGCTTCCCCACATGGGGCAAAACACAAGCTTTTACTGGGATACAGACGAAATCGGAGTTGATGAAAGATTAATGAAAAGCTTTCAGTCTGGATGGGCATGACAGTTCCGCTTGTGTAGCAAAAAAAGTGCATGATGTCACTAAAGCTTCACCATTTTTGCAGCATATGACTTGCACACACACGTTTTGTACCATTTCACAACAGTGTGGTCATATATGTACATACATAGGTGTGTGTACATATACATATACATACATACATATATATATGTAACATATATATACATATATAAACTGGTAATTTTTGCACAGTGCTGTAGGTAATTTTCTACATATAAGAATAATTCTCTAAGCCCTACTTTTAACCTTAGAAACGAATAAGAAATGGATTTCCTGAGTTCATGCACATACAGAAAATGGATATTTTCTCAGTTTGTGCTTTCTTATGTACAAAAATGCAGTGACTTAAAGCCACAGATCCAGAATTACTGAATTATTTGGCCATTTGAAGCAAATTTCTCTGGACAGACAGATCCTGCGAGTGATTTAATGGGCTTTTTCTTTGCCTTTGTTCAGAGATAATTCAGTCTTACCAAACAGCAAGGGGTGTCAAACATTTGAGCCCATCAAACTAATCACATACAGACAGGTCAGTTCAGCCAACGTCCGAACAAGAACACACACAGATCTCAAAACAGTGCTAATTCTTGGAATCACATGACACTGAGTGGGCCGCCCCAGACGCCTTTTTACCCATAATCTCGCTGTTGCTACAAGCAACTGTTTGAGAAAACAAGCAGTGTGTGTGGTAGTGTGTTTAGAAATGCACAGAACTGCCCGGACCTGCACACACACACACACACACACACACACACACGCGCGCGCGCACACACACACACACACACAGACACCTCTACAGGACCATTTGATGAGTGAGAACAATATACCATTCTGACAGAAGGACAGTGTGTGTATGTGTGTGTGTGTGTGTGTGTGTGTGTGGATTTGAGGAGTCTTTAAAGTCGTGTGCTAAAGCCGTAAAGCTTACCACACCCAGGAGAGAAGAGCTACCCTTCTGCTTTTAAATGCACACACACACACACACACACACCTGCTTCTTCATGCAGTTCTTTAGTATTGCTTAGGGCAGTATAACGTGTCTTACTACAGTTTAATATTTCAATGTTTAGTTTTGTTTAATAGTTCAATAGGCCACAAATTATAGTTCAATATACACTAATCACACAGTTTAACATATCTTAGTATAAATTAGTTTTACTTAGTACATTTTCCTCTTGCTTAGCACAGTTTATCTTTATTTAGTGTAGATTAGCATTACTTAGTACAAATTAGCATTGTATACTTGACAGTTGCTTACTATAGAGTGGTATTGCTGTGTGTACATTAGTATTACTGAATACACTTCACTGTTGCTTAGTATAAGTTAGTATTGCTTAGTGTAAATTAGTATTGCTGAGTATACTTAACTATTATTTGGTATAGATTAATATTACTGATTACACGTTACTATTGCTTAGTACAGATTAATATTGCTGAGTATAGATTGGTGTTGCTGAGTGTACATTAATGTTGCTCAGTATAGATTAGTATAGCTTAGTGTAGATTAGTATAGCTGAGTATAATTCATTATTCCTTAATACAGTTAACTATGGCAGTAGTACAGTAATTCAATTAAAGATTTATTTATATAGCACATTTTACAATGCACATTGTCACAAAGCAGCTTTTATAGGAAATCTGCCCCAGCCGAGCATCACCTAGGGCAACAATGGCGAGAAAAACTCCCTAAGAGCACGAGAAAGAAACCTTGTGAAGAACCAAGACTCAAAAGACTCTTTAATGTAGTTTGGATTGCTATTCATTAGTATATTTTACTATTGTTTAGTATAGATAAGTATTGCTTGAGATATTATATACCACTGCTTATTTTCATTAATGTTTATTAATGCTTACTCGCTTACTACTGTATAGTACATTTTATTATTGCAAATTATAGTTCACTATTGCTTAGTAAGATTTAACCTTTCATAATAGATTTTTTGGTCAAACTTTTCTGTAGAGTACTCATCATAAGGCTACATGACACCTACATAAATGTTTATAAATGCTTATTCCAATGAGCAACACTAGATTAAAATTTCTTAGTACAGCTCACTTTAGTTTGGTATGAATGAGTTTACTATTGCTTAGTATAGTATGGTTTTGCTTAGAACATTTTACTGCTCTATAGTATCAGTTCATATTACTTAGTGAAGTTTATTGTTGCTTAGTATAGTTTGTATAGTTTGCCCTATATAAATTAGTATTGCTTTATGGTTTATTATTGCTTAATATAGTTTACTCTTCATTATTACTCATTACATTAATGCACTGTCTATCATGCTGCAAAGTTGTTTTTTTCTTGTACTATAAAGTTACCATTTTGGAGATAAGATTTCGTTACCACAGCGACAATGTCCTTATGTTAACATATGTCTGTATAGTGTGTGAGTATAGAATTATATTAAAGCTATCAGATGCTGGCGATTGATGAAGAGAGTGTGAAATGTGTTGGAATTTGGCCGTGATTTGTGCAAGAGGCCGAAAGCATGAATTATCCCATCTCTCTTCACGACACACACACCACTAGCTCTTCAGAGACATGTGCTGACACACACACACACACACACACAATTACACTCACACACCGTAGTGGACACACCAAGGACTGGTTTCCATTATCACATCACATAATCTGACAGATCCAGACTGTCTCTCTCTCTCTCTCTCTCTCTCTCTCTCTCTCTCTCTCTCTCTCTCATCTGTAGAGCCGTCTTTTTGCCAACATGCTTTCAATTTCATTTCAATTCCGTCTTTTGAAATATGCACTCAGCCACAGGGATTTCGGGTCTCATGCTAAATCTGACAAATAATGTCTCCATAGTGCAATATTCCACAGGCAGTTCAGGACGGTTTGTGCAAGCGTAATGAATTTATGATAGCTGCAGGTTTTTATGTTTAATGCACACTTTCATTTAGCCACACATTATGGCAGTTACAGCAAAGTGAAGCTGTCTGCACGACTGAATTTGTCACACTGACGGAGGCAGGCTACAACCTTTATAATGGCTTTTTATAGCGGGTGTGATTTTGATAATATGTGTGTATAATAGTAATAGAATAAATGTTAACTAACTCATGTTGTGATAAATAGCCTTAAGGATTCTCTCTCTAAGGATGTGTAAAGTGTTCCTTCTTTGCTTGATAAAACTAAAGTGTATTCACTTTGCCGACTTACTTTAAATAGCAGCACATTATAAAGTTTCTTCAGTTCTAGATATTAAAGCTGGCAATTGTGAGGTACAAACTATAAAGGACTTCATAATTCTTATGGGTAACATGATTCTTCCAAAGCAGGCTTACTAAATTACACTGAAATGTAATCTAGGTATTAACTAGGTAAGTGTGTTATTATTACAGAGTAATTGCTGTGTAATTATTTTGAGGGAAAAATAGGTAGTTAACTGACATAAAAAGACTGTAGATTTATAAAGTACAAGGAGTCTTATGAACTATATATATTTATTACCAGCTAAATTTAATCTAAACTGAATCTTGGCTGTAAAGCAAAACAGTGATTTTTACTGTGGTTTGTATTGAGGTTTTACTGTCTTTGTATTCTGTACCATCATTTTACACCTAACTTAATTCTTGGAGGAGTATCTGATTTGCGTTCCTGCTTAAATGTGTCACATTACAGTTAAAGTGTGGAATACAGGGTCCTGGGGCGTCTGGGACTCCTTAATGGGACTCTTCTTGGACCCTCTGTATGTCTCAAAATCAAAATCCTGTGGAAATCTTTAGGACATTTTGCTTCTGTCTTTGGTGTTCTTAACTAACTAGAGCTGCAGCACTCCTCTGCTTCAGGGTGATACTGTAACAAATTGGTTCACCTAGTTGGTCCTTCACAGCCTAGCAACTGTATCTATGCCCAGAACACCTCTGAAAATCTTTAGAATATGTTGCAGCATATCTGTAAATCTAAAAACTCGCCCAGTTTCCCAAGAGTTTGGTGTAAAGATTGACTGTTCCTCAATTCTCAAACTGAAGACAGAAGAGGAGATGAGTAAACTCTCAGTTAATGTGAGGAAGAGCACATTACCAAACTAGAACAGAGCATTTCCAGAAAAAAATACTGTTAAACCAATCAGTGCTGCTATGGAGAGTGAGTTAGCACCCTGACAACGCTGGAGAAGTCAGCCAGCATGGCACCCCATGAATACCAGTGTGTATTTCATACATTGACATTTAGTGTATGTTTATATTTACCACCTTCTTAGTCCAGATATTTATGAGGTGTTTTACTTCTTTATCAGCTTAATTGAACCAATTCATCAAGTGTGGAGCTTCCATTATTTTACCCAAAAAAGTTTTCTAGAACTTTGGAGTTTATACCTTACATGTACCTAGTACCTGTAAAAGAATGTAAATGTCATGAATCAACCAAGATGTTGTGTGGTGTCTGAATGTTGCTTCTTTAGTTGTAGCACTAGAGCTACAAGGCTAATAAATCTAATAAGTAGTGAAAGCTTAAATGCTGCCAATTAGCATGGTGCTATTTGCAAGCCTAAATCAACACACAGTCCCCTCAAATCATGTCAAGTTGTGAAGCAGAGGTGGCTAGTAACTAGTTTCATTCATTCAGTTTCATTTCCATAATATAATAAATACTTTCCCAAGTATTTTCAAATGATATTTACTTCAACTTATGTATATTATTGAGTAAAACAGTCAACTTTGTCATTAACATTATTTCTTATCTTTCTTCTTTTGGGGTTTAATTTCATTCTGTTCTGTTTGTTGCCAGCTCTTCTTCTACTTTACTACTGATCTCTTACTTTTTATTTTATTTTAGACCAAAAGGATTCTAAATTTAGGCCTTAGGCATTTAGGCTAGCACCATGCTAATTGGTGGGTTATTACCTTTAGCGTGTAGCTCCAGTGCAATGTCTTGCCTGGTCGACTATATGTAGTGGGAGAAAACTGTACATTAATCAATAATGTTTGGCCAATCTATTCCTTTAAGACTTCACTGAATAGCAGATGGAAGCATCCAGAAAAGCTGCTAGGTGTGCTTGCTAAAGGGATGCTGATGGTAACTGAGTCATCACAGGGGCTTCTCGGTGGGTCAGGGACTTCATCATAGAGTCAGATGTGCATGAACACACCACCCTTCTCCCTCTCCCGCTAACCTCCTCAATCCACAGCAGGCTCAGTTTCATTTGCATCTGCGCTGGCCGGGGTAGAGTTAGCCGGTTTTAAGGAAGGCTATTTGTTGTGCTAGCGGTTAATGCCGCGCAGAGCTTTAAATACCCATATCAAATCTTTGCGGCTCAACAGATTCAGTTTTGCAAACCTGTATCGAACAGGGGTTCAATCCTGCAGCTTAGAAGAGTACACTCCTTTAAGTTGGGCGATAAGGTAAAACCAATCGCCGGATTAGAGACTTGCTCGCTGAATGAGTGAACGAGTGCAACTGTGTCTGTGTATATGAGTGTAGGAGTATTGTAGCTCTAATTGTACTCCAGTTTTCTAATGTCTTATTTCTTTTCCATTAAAGTACAGAGTGAATGTTTTGTTCTTCATCCTATTGAGTTTGTTTCTTTTTATTGATGTCTCTAATACACTTATGTATTTTATAGGGCTGCCTAATAACGTTTGTCTTCTTTGCTCAAATTTGACTCTAGAGGAAGTTTTATTTTCATTTGCAAAGCAATGGGTTCTATTCTACTATCTGAAAAGATAAAATAATCTTCAGCAGAATATGTTAATATTTTTTACTTTTGAGTAAAAACCTTGTATCTATATTTTTACATTTTTGCATAATTTGAAAACTCCCCTTAGCCTTTGAATTGTGTTAAAATTTCATGATAAACGGACCAATAGAAATGCTCCAAAAATTACTTGGAAAAGAAATTTGTTAGATTATAGGTTAAAGATGTTTATTCTTTCTATTTTATAATCACATAATTTCCATCATAGTGTGAGCATTTTTTCAACTTCTACCATTGATATCCAGTAAGATATCCTGTGTAAAATGATCAAATTGTAAATGCCAAATGCCATAAACACACACACACACACACACATATATATATATATATATATATATATATATATATATACACACACATATAACTGTATGATCAATGACTGTATCATAGATATATATACAGTCACTGAGTGTATATATCATATATCATATATATCAAACATTCAACCGGTGGTTCAGCTCCTCAATGATTGCAGCTGCTCGTGGATTCTGTTACAGTGGAGAATCTTGAGGGGAACTAAAGCTCCACCAAGCTGCTGCTTTTGTTAGACTGCTGCTCGTTGATTTATCCATAGTTTTCTCATGAGTGTCTGTTCAGTGTAGTGGGCTGAAGGTGCTGAAGGTTTCACTTTCAAAGGTATTTAAAAGCTGTATTTGAATGAGAGTGCTTCTATCAAAGCAACATACAGCGCTGCAGCTGGGGATGTATTATCATGGTTAAAAAATTAATGCTCTTAATAATCTATTTTGTTTACCTGTATCTCTATTAACTTAACAGTGCTAGTGTTTATGTGCTAGTGTATGCCGCTTTATGTTTGTGTTTCTAAACATTTTAAGGTTCTTCACTATTGAAACATGAATGATTACCAGTATTGTTATTATTACTAATGTTATTGTGGTCAGAGCTGCATACATTGGAACCTGAATATTGTCCAGTGTTAAATTCAACCTGAATTTGACCTAAAATGAACCATTTTACCTTGTTAGACCATATCCCTGGTAATATTAAACACGGATTATAGCATATGTAAAAGATTACATTTTTGTTTTCTCTTGATCTCTAATCAAAGATTACAATTTCAGTGTTAAATATATGTATATATAACAATACAATATTCAAACACAAAAAAAAAAAATACACAATATTCAAACACAAAAAAAAAAAAATATGATAAAAGATCTGATAAAAAGAACTAATGACTTTGATTTGTCACTGCAGGACAAAATGTTCTATATTTGTTGCTTTTAATTTTTTTAAAGAATTTGAAAATTTCAGTAGCACTTTATATTATGTTGAAATGTATTTCACAATGAATGGACAAATAAAAATGGTCAAACTGACTACAATCATGTTCCATTGACTTCCATTCAAAGCTAATAATCTCTTTCTTTCTCCGGTAAAGTTACCATTTTCTGAGATCTGAGGTTTTGACAGGGATGATAGAAAATCTTCACACGGTCTGGATATTTGCAGCTGAAGCTCAGTGGAGACAAACAGGAGGAAGGAATAACAGACGGTAGCTTCAGGGTTTGTTGGAAAAAATACAACCAAAAAAAAGTGGGTCACGGTCTGTCAGCCATCAAATCTGAAGAATTAATTTCACCCCCTTTTTTTCCCTCTTCTTCTTTGAATATATGTATTTTTTTCTGAAGTCGTTTGAAAGTTTATTCTGATGGAGGCATTAAGACAACAGCCCACAGCGCGAGTCCTCTGGAGGATAGATTTCTGCGCCATATGGATAGGGAATAACCTCAGAAAAAGGAGGATTTCACCCATCCGTGGCCGGAATGTCTTGTGGTCCGTGAGCGATGTTCTGCAGCCAAGTTTTCTGCCGTGCTGTGGGAGGTTTTTTGACAAAGGAGGAGAGGATCTCAGAGGGTCTGACAGGTACATAAATAAACACTCATCTTCAATCACCGTTTTCTGAAATATTGCAAAGTGTAGATTATATTATTGCAGAATTAAGCCTATATATCCACAGAATGGCGAGGATGACTGCTATTCTTTTCTCTCGCTCTCTCTCTCTCTGTCTCTTTCCCCCCTTCCCCTCTTTTCTGTGGGTTTCCAGCCAAAGATATGCCACCTCTGTGGTAAACTGACTCCCAGTCTGGCGTTTTCCTTCAAAGACCTGCTTTGCTAGAATAGAAAAAATAAATAAATAACAGACTACTTATAGTAATTCAACACTCATGGTGTTCTTAGCACTATTTGAAAAGGCCTCTCCCACATATGAAATAAATAATGATTACACAATAGGCCTATCAGACACTTAAGATGATACTTCATCGTCTGCCCTCAACAACAGACTGTTTATTTTTGGTTCCAGCCAACTTTGTGATTTCCACAAATGGCAGACCTGCAGAACGTTGCTTTCAGTGAAGCATTGATGCTTTGGCACAGTTGCACCCTTTCATCCATATGTCCTCAATCACCCAGGACATGTTTGGTCCTGTTGTGCAGCAGCCAAGGATGCGGGAAGGTGTTTTAAATTGAGGGTGCTGAAATTTTAAGCAGCAGATACGTGCCACATATTTTTTCCTCATTTTAATTCTTTAAAAATAATTTACATCAAACAGAATGTATCATAATGTGGTGAGAGATAACAATATTTAAGTAATATCACATGAGGCAGAGTACACTGTAAAAAAATCTGGTGTTTTAAATTTAAAATAAGTTAGTTACCAGGCTGCCTTAGAAATCTAAGTTAACTGAAATTTAAATAAGAGGTTGATAGGGTATAAAACACAGCAATGTGTTCTTTTTAATTTACTATTAGAAGCTCTTAAAACCTTTTTAAGTAAAAATACCAGATGTATTTTTTACAGTGTAATAATATGCAAAACATTAAGTAGATTTACTTTTAAATGTTATTATGTCAGGTGGTTTCACACAATTTTGTTACGAAGCTTTTAAGATGTACCTCAAGTAAATCACACTAAAGTGATCAGAGCAGTGTGTGAAATACCCCCTGGTATTCGGTCCCATGTTGGCTGGCGACTCCAGTGTTGACTGGCTGCTAACTCATTCGCCATAGAGGCGCTGAAGCTTCAATAGCAACAAGATTTTGGGGAAGTTGGGCGAGTGTTCAGACTGTAAAGATAAGCAAAAGAAAACTGTAAAGTTTACATAGTTACAGTTGCTGGGCTATAAGGGACCAACTGGGTGGACCAATTTGTTACAGCACCACCCTGAGGCAAAGCAGTGCTGCAGCTCTAATTAGTTAAGAATAACTAATGTAGGTGAGGCAGATAAACAATGAGCTTCATTAAATTTGTACTATTGTCTATTTCCTCCTAATGGACAGCATAATGGACATTTGATTGGATAAATTTATATGGTTTCAAGTACCAAGATCACTTGCTAAGGTAGCTATCTTGCTAGTGAGATTAAGCAAGCTAACTTCCTAACTTGTGTGGACAACTGATGCACTGTGAACATTATAAAAGCATTGAAAGCAACTGCATTTGATTCTCATTGCAAGGCTTTCTGTTACTTTACAACAAATAAGAAACTTCACCAGATATATTCAATATGGTTCCTTCAGTTGTCTTGTTTGCTGGATTATATTCTGTTGCTTTGTGGCAGATTGCTGCTCAAGATCAACGACAGATTCAGAATTTGAGGTAGTCCTGCGGTCACTCTCCTCTTCAGAACCTGACCAAATGGGCTGCAGGTCAAATACTTTTTTGTAGAAGTTACTAATATGTCAACTTTCTGTTGTTATATGTGTTGAAGTTTAACTTAGTAACAATTAGCTGCAGCATAAAGTGAGTCATTGATTAATAACCAGTGTTCAGTGGAATTGTACAGTTATTGTGGAAAAAAAACTCTTTTCAACCAACCAGAATGTGTTGTCAGAACTTCAGCTTTTGTATAAATAAATATAACTGACAAATCAGACCACGGATGCACAATCTGATTACCTGATATGATGAGCGGTAATCAACCAGATTGTTCACATGTGACATGGTAACCACTTATTTAATGCCCAGAGCCAAGTTTTAAAACGATTTTAGGCTGCTAATGTCACAGTCTCCCCATTGTCCCTCTGAGTGTGCCTGTTGTAGCCATGTGCCTTTCAGCCATGTGCTTGTGTTTTGTGTTGGTTCCCTGCCCCACCCCCTTTTCTGCCTTCCTTATTAGGATTCTCACCTGTTTGTTGTCTCTGTTTCCTCCCTCTCCCAGGTGTTCCCTATTGTTTGTATATATGTCAAGCCCTTTGTTGTAATCCATGGTCATCTAGTCTACATTACGTTATGTTACTTTACGATACTTTGTTAATTATTGAGGTTATGTGCCTGCCGTACATTTGTTTTGCTCAATGCCCCCTCTCCGAGTGGATGAATCTGATGATTGCAAAAGAATTCAAAGAGAAATCAGTTAAAACTTGGTGATGGATGCGTCTTCCGAGGATATGAGTGAATTATCTACTATTGTCATCATATTTTCATCAGCATAACGTTGATTTTGAGATCATCTGAGACCTAAACATCAAGACGGACCTTCTTTTTGAGTCTCTGTTTGTGACGTATGTATGGACGTACAGCATGGTGTGAAAAATTCCCGACCGGAGGCCTCTGACTTTTAAAGCCTGTTTTTATTCTCTTCACTCTGTAATGATACTTCTTTCAATCTTAAATATTACAGCACTGTTTTAAGTTTTGCAGTGAAACAGTCCTGATATCAAATATATGACTGGAGCTACAAAGCTAATCTAGCTAAAATGCACAATGGTACTTAGCGTAGGTGTCTTGAAGCCTCAATTTTTTCCATGATCATAGATCACAGCAATCTTTTTTAAATTAATATGCAATTGAAGGCGATTGGTACCAAATACGCTAAGCTAACTGATGCTTATTGTGGTATAGGCTTCCATTACATATTAGTTTCATTAGCCTTGTGGCTCTGGTGAAAAACTACAGAAGCAAATATTGGACATTGCACATGTTTTAGGTGATCAGCTAAGGGAGAAAAGTGTGAAATTCATAGAGCTGTTGCTTTAGCACACTCTGTCAGAAACTCTCCACCAGCTAGCCTGTTCTGGAGAGTTTCTGTCGATATTGCTTTGAAGTGCAGGACCGCAGCGGCACGCTGGAGGAAAAAAAGACGAGTCCAGCAGCAGCGAAGGCCTTGCATCAGCTCTCGCATCGACACACGGCTCAGCTTTGATATGCTGATCCGCGGCCGTTCCTTCCCAAGGTGACCCTCGGTCCTGCCCTGCTCACGCTGCTGCAGTACCAAGCTGGAGCCTTCAATCCTCTCTGCTTCCGAGTGCTTTTATTCTGGCTTACAGATCTCTGAAAGACCCTTAATGTAAGCCTCCATTTTCCACAAAGGCCCTCATCATAATCCCCCACCGTTTGGAAAATGAACAGTGCAATTATTCATGTGATTCTGAACGGATGCAGAAAAAGGCCGTCTGGAGCTGTGATGCTTTCGCTCATAAACACCGGAGAAAGTAAATAAGCGTTATTTAGGCAAACAGTGCTGGATGCAAAACCCATTTCGTGACACTGAGTTCAGTCGCCTACAGTTTATGACGTCACTAATCAATCCGTTGCACTGATTTTCTTCTGAGTCATTGCAGAGATCTGTGCTTTAACACGGGAAGTGAAAGTTTGGATAAAAATCAAATTTACACAATTTTCTTCTTATTTCAAGAGCAGCCAATTGACCTCAACATAAAATATTCATGCTTTATAGATATTAGTGTGCTATACTGTGTGAAACCATGTTCATTAGACATTATTTAACAACTTGACATGGTTTGAGGCAGAGTGTGTGATGATGTAGGTGGGTCATTCTACAGAAACGTCCACTTTTCTATCTATCCATAGGTGTCACTGGTGTTACTAATCCTCATTGGTGTTACGTATAAGAAAGGTACCACCAGTGACATTTTTAATGAAAATGTATTTTACAAAATGGCTGCTACAGAGCATCAAACCACATGTTGTCAATCATGGAATATCCACTAAAATATGTAATTTAATCCATATGTGTTCTATTTTTTCACAATGACCTAAGAATAAAGTAAGTCACACCAGTGACTTCAACTAAAAGATTCATATGAAATCATGAGCTAAATGAGACAATTTCTGATAATTGAAAAGACACAGTGGACTCACCATGTGCTTTTTTTTCATAGATCCTCATAAAATAGGTAAAAGGATGTAAAAGTGTTGTCATCACTGTGATTTTTATTACAAAATAAGAGATTTGTTGTTACTTGGTAACACCAGGGACACGACTCCTGGGGACAACAACTTTCATTATATATTTTATAATATTTATTTGGCATTTGATAATTGATTTAAAAAACAATATTGCTAAATTCAGGGCTGAAGAAGATGTAATTGTTAAAATAACTTACTGCTTTATTTAAAAATATAAATAAATTGTAACCATAACATGTTTTTCTAAGTGTAATATTTCTCTAAACGCTAGGGACACAAAAATGGACATTTCTGTAGAATGACCCAGGCGTGAAATTTAGCCTTCCAATTCTTTCATCAGCCATATAGTTCCAGCATAAAACTAAAGAAAACTTTTTCGGACACTAAACACATGTAGGTCGATAAACTACTGTCAATAAGTACAAGTTTCCAAAAATACTATTCAAATAAATGACTAAAAGTAACAAAGAAAATTGGATTCCTAACAACCACCTGGAAGACCTGGTAGACACCAAAACTAACCCCATCAGATAAACAGCACTTTCAGCTTTCATCTTTGAGAGAGAGGAGAAAATCAAGCTGCTTCAGATCTGAAACCATCCACAGGTGTTTCTGTCCATCCTTCCACTGTGAGAAGACAACTCAGCGCTATAGGTCTGAAATGTGAAGCTGTCAAGAAGAACCTCACTGAGAAAAGGAGACAGACACATCAAACAAAGAAGCTGAACAATGGACTGACCACCCCAGACCTCAACATCACTGGATGTGTTTAGATTACTTCAGAAAATGATCAACCAACTTCTAAAACTGAACTTTGGAGGTGTGTCTGTAGATTTCTTTGAGAAACTGAAAGTGAGTCTCCCGAAAAGAATGTTAGCTAGAATAAAGGTAACGAGTGACACACTGAACACTCAAACAGCTGATAGTAGATTCAGTTGTTGAGGAATTTTCTGTTAATATATGTGTTATGATACTTACTTTATTGCTGTTTTGACCAGAAATTGAAGAGCAAGTGGGGAAAACTATGTAAATCTGAATTTTCCCAAACAAGTGCTTTAAAATCACTTAAAAATTAAAGTAAACCACTCAACCACCAAGTCAGCCACTTTAAAAAAATTGCTGGAGAATGTGTTATATATGGTTCTATATAGAACAAAAGAGTTATTCTATCATTACGATGTCAAGCTTATAACAATAGAACAATGCTTTCTATAGAACCACACACAACACATTCTCCAGCAATCTGAAGAACATTTTCACCACACATACAAATGGTTCTTTGAGTGTTCTTGATTCTATATAGAACTTTACTAAAGAACCCTTGAAGAACCATCTCTTTTAAAAGTGTAGATAAATATACTGCTACATTAATAAGTTTAAAATTACCACAGGACAGGTGAAGACATTCATCATTTCATCTGTTGCTTTCCTGCTTGACTGCGTGGGAGATGCAGGATGTGTCAAGTCGCTTCCAAGCCGAATACATCTCAGTCGTGTAGTTCCCGTCAAGCGAAACAAGTTTATCTAAGGAGAGACATTTTTGTGCAAAGACTGGCACTAACTCTGCTTCCCCCATAGAGGGGCAATGACTGATTATAGCCTAAATAAATACCAATTAAAGCACAGTCATGGAGTCTCGCCACCAGACGCCACAATAAATTGCAATACAGTTTAATAGTCAATGTTTTTATTGCCTTTTCCCTGCTTATACAAGCCCATGAATCAATAGTTTAGTGTGTAGCAAGTTCACATGACCATTTTTAATCTATTGGCCATAGACATAACAACGGCATAGTGTGTACTAATTGTAGCCATATGGACCATTACATATATTAAAAAAATTATAAAATATATAAATAACATTTTGCTGTGCACTGTAGAGAATTATATCATGGCAAGTATATGAATCTTCAATGTTATGAGATTGTTGCATATTATATGATTATCCAAACTTTTTACTTTTCACTTGCCAAGGTTTTATTTATTTATTTTTTTGTACAACAAAATATTATTTATAAACACATCAAAAATGCTCTCTTTGCAAGTAAAATTGGCTTAAATCTTGTCAACATAGCATTTTTTGTTAAGGAATTGAATTATTTTAAGAACTTTTATGCAACATTTTGTAAGAAAGACATCTTAAATCTTCTGAATATTTTGAGATTGTTGTAAGAATATTATTAGATTTTTGGTCCCACTTTATATTAAGTGCCTCTAATAACTGTGTAGTTACACATGAATAACATATGCAACAACACTATAACTACTGATGATTTAGCCGATGCTACTGATAGATTACAGAAATACAGCCTGTGTAATAACACGTGTATCAACTTCAGTTTTGCCTTTTGTGTGATTATATAGGCTGTACTTCTGTAATCCATCTGTAATAATAGTTACATTGTTAATGCATAGGTTGTTCACATGTAACTACACAGTACTTAATATAAAGTTGGACCAATTTTTTTTGTCTTATTTCTAAAATTTGAAAATTTAAATCATTTTCTGTTTTTTCACCACTGGCAAATAATTGTATTATTTTCATAAAATTGTATGATAATGACCATACAAGGTTCTATGTAAAACCTTTTTTAAAAATGGCTCTATGTAGCACCAAAAAGGGTTCTTCTATTGTTACATTGTCAGTGTGCTATATAGACCCATATGCAACACATTCTCCATCAATCTGAAAAACCATTTCACCACGCATCGAACCCTTTAAGCATACAAATGGTTCTTTGAGTGTTCATGGTTCAGTGTAGAATCATTGCCTTTACTAAAGAGCCCTTGATGAACCGACTTTTAGAAGTGTAAATACAATGATATTGCTACTTTAATAAGTTTAAAAAGTTTGGAAACAAGTAAAATAATCTTAGAATGTTCTTATATTAATCTCATATACTCATTTTTTTATATTAAGAATGATGTTTTGTTGCACACTACAAAATAAATAAATAAATAAATAGGATAACTTGGCAAGTGAAACTTTCTTATATAGAGATTTTTCTTCTAGTATTATTGGTTGTTGTAGACAAATGTCAAACAAACTAATAGCTAGAGTCATTCACAGTTATTACACATATGATGTTATTATATCTATGGCTCACTACAACATGAAGTAACTAAATAATGAAGCTGCAGTGATAAAAGACATTCTGGTCTGAAAAGTGGCCTGTTGGTTTGTTGCTCTGCAAGGTTTAGCATGGAAATGGGATTATCTGCGCCACTGTCTGTCAAAACAAAGCCAAAACAAGCCGGGGCTTGTTTTGTACTTTTAGTGACAAGGTATGATGAGGTAAAACAAAAGGCTTATAAAAGGCAGGAGCCTAAAGCTGGGGGGCCGTGGACCTCCCTGATGTTAAATGCATATGGCCTATTGACCGTACAGCTTTGGGACTTTGTCTAAAAAGCAGCAGTGCTCAATGGGTGCCATTAGTTGGGTGCGTGCTTAATCCCTGGATTACCTGAGATAGCATCTCTAGCGCTCTAAAAGGCCAGATTACTGACCATAAGGCAGGATCCATCTCAGGAGTACACATTAATCTTTAATAGCACCTAAAACGGACACACCCTCCCACACATTAACACACTGATACACAAGGGCATCAGTTTCAGCGTTTATTGATAAGTGATTATTTGGATTTTTGAGCTACTTTGGACCGAAGTGGTTGCAGCAAGACTAGTGTACAGGTCACTGAAAGTAAATGGTCAATAAAAAAGCAATTTGCATGCCAGAATTGCTCATATTGTGTGATAATGACCTTACAAATGCCATGTAGATGAGAAAAAAAAGTTTTTCATTTTGAAATGAGTCTTTTATTTTCGTAACAGTTTAGTGAGCCCGTTGGTTTGTTAGTTTGGAGGTTAAGCTTGTTTAGGCCACAAAAACGATACATGTCATGTGCTGTATTGGGTAAAAGGACAAGTGCACTCACTCCGTGGCTGCATGGCTTACTGTGAGGTTTTTGTACTTACTGTACATTTTCAAACTTACTATATGGTTTGACTAACTGCTTCATTGGTTTTAGGACTTGTTATATGCTTTTTGGACTTTTTGGAGTCTGGCTTTGTGATTTTGTTTTGGGTTTTTGGACTTGTAGTGTAGTTTCCGGACTTATTGTAGGGACTGTTGGGTTTTTGGACTTGCTGCATGGCTTCTAGACTTACCGTAGGGTTTTTGGACTTGCTGTAGGGTTTCTGGACTTACTGTAGAATTTGTGAACTTGCTGTATAGTTTTTGGAGTAACTGTAGGAACTGTAGAGTTTTTGGACTTGCAGTATCATTTCTGCACTTACCGTAGGGTTTTTTGGCCTTGCTGTGTGATTTCTGGACTTATTGTAGGGTTGTTCGACTTGTATAGTCTCTGGACTAACTGTAGGGACGGTTTTGGACTTGCTGTATGGTTTCTGGAGTTATGATAGGGTTTTGGACTTGCTGTATGGTTTCTAGACTTACAGTAGGTTTTTGGACTTGTTGTATGGTTTCTGGACTTACTATAGGGTTTTTGAACCTACTGTGCAATTTCTGAACTTACTATACGATTTTTTGTGCAGTTTCCAGACTTACTGTAGGGTTTTTGTACTTGCTGTGTAGTTTCTGTACTAAATGTTGGGTTTTTAGACTTGCAGTGTCATTTCGGGACTTACTGTAGGGTTGTTGGACTTGTATATTCTCTGGACTAACTGTAGGGACGGTAGAGGTTTTAGACTTGCTGTATGATTTCTGGAGTTACTACAGGGTTTTGGACTTGCTGTATGGTTTCTAGACTTGCTGTGGGTTTTCTGGACTTGTTGTATGGTTTCTGGACTTACTATAGGGTTTTTGGACTTACTGTGCAATTTCTGAACTTACTGTATGATTTTTTGTGCAGTTTCCAGACTTACTGTAGGGTTTTTTGGACTTGCTGTATAGTTTCTGTACTAAATGTGTCATTTCGGGACTTACTGTAGGGTTGTTGGACTTGTATAGTCTCTGGACTAACTGTAACTGTGAGGTTTTAGACTTGCTGTATGGTTTATGGAGTGACTACAGGGTTTTTAGACTTGCTGTATGGTTTCTGGAGTTACTACAGGGTTTTTAGACTTGCCATATGGCTTCTGAACTTACTGTAGGGTTTCTGGACTTGCTGTATAGTTTCTGGACTTACTGCAGGGATTTGGACTTGCTGTGTCCTCACTTGCAACTACTAGTTATGTCTATACTCATTGTGCTTTTGGACTACCTCATACAACTTAGTGTCTGTGATCATGTAAATAAAATAAATCTGTCTTATATGCCATGTAAATATGCAAATAGATATACTTTTATTTCGACTCTTTTATACTTTAAAGTCTATTTTTATTTCAATTCATTTTATTCTACATAGTATATGTAAGTTTATGTGCAATTATGTGTCTTGCAACTGAAACACTGCAATTCCTTCAGGATCAATAAAGTTCTATCTATCTATCTATCTATCTATCTATCTATCTATCTATCTATCTATCTATCTATCTATCTATCTATCTATCTATCTATCTATCTATCTATCGGGTTTGTGGTCTTGCTGTATGGTTTGTGGACTTACTGTAGAGTTTTGAACTTACTGTAGAGTTTCTGGATTTACTGTAGGGACTGTAGATGTTTTGGACTTGCTGTATGGTTTCTAGACTTACAGTAGGGTTTTTGGCTTACTGTGC
Source organism: Colossoma macropomum (assembly GCF_904425465.1). Taxonomy (NCBI): domain Eukaryota; kingdom Metazoa; phylum Chordata; class Actinopteri; order Characiformes; family Serrasalmidae; genus Colossoma; species Colossoma macropomum. Next base: position 36,229,594 of record NW_023494788.1, read on the forward strand.
AGTTTCTGGGCTTACTGTATGATTCTTAGACTTATACACTTTCTGGACTTAATGTAGGGTTTTTTTGATTTGCTAGGCAATTTTTGGACTTATTGTTTAGTTTTTTGACTTATTGGAGGGTTCTGGGATGTACTGTCACATTCTTGGATGCACTGTACAGTAGTTGGACCAACCGTATCATTTTTGATCCAAGTAGAATCTTCAAAAGAACCAAACTGTGTAACTTGTGTGAAATGTTCAGTATGTTCATGTGTTAAAATGTCATGACACTACAGAGCACTAACTTCATTCGATATACAAAATTTGTATAATAGAAATTTTTCAAAGCCTGTTTTCTTGATAAAAAATACCACCCCCCCAAAAAAATTGCTCTTAGCATTTATAAAGTGAAGTCACTGAATGAGTGTGTGTCCATAGCATAAGCCCCACCCCTCCACCTACTTTACTTTTCCAGTTCTATTTAAGAATTTCACACACTTGTTTTTACAATTTTTCATACTGTATTATTATTGTCTAAATACTTAATATTTCTCAATACAATACATTACACATACAAAGACTTTTATTGTGGACAAATGCAGGTTGAATTTGCTTGCATGAGCATGGATGTTAGCATGCAGAGAAAAAAGAGGAGTTTAATGAGGGAGAAACAGAGAAAGAGACAGCAGGGAGACACGGGTCAGAGAGTGAGAGATAGATGGTGAAAGAGAGAGAGGTAGAGATGTGCAGGGTTTTTTTTTGGACTCCCGCTGAGGGGTGGGACTCACACAGGAGCACAGAACCAAACATTTACTCTACACACACACTGCTCAAACACACATAGCTGCCTAAAAGAGAGCAGAGAAAACCCTCATGACACGATCCCAGCTCAGACATACAGCAAAATATTAACCCGTAAACTTTATTTTCCACTTAAAAAGGGCTATTACATAAATCTTATTAATCTTTCAGAGATTTTTCTGATTAGATTAGATAGAAGATAATCTACAATAACTATTAATAATAAAAAAATAATTTTCAAAACTGGAGTCCAAATAAATTATTAAAAGCAACAGAAAAAATGAGACTCCCAACAACCACCTGGAAGACCTGGTAGACACCAAGACTGCCCCATCAGATAAACAGCACTTAAAGCTTTCATCTTTAAGAGAGTGGAGAAAATCAAGCTGCTTCAGATCTGAAAACATCCACAGGTGTTTCGGTCCATCCTTCCACTGTGAGAAGACAACTCAGCCCTATGGGTCTGAAAGGATGTGTAGCTGTCAAGAAGCCTCACTGAGGAAAGGAGACACATCAAACAAAGAAGCTGAACAATGGACTGACCACCCAGAGTCCAGCCCTCAACATCACTGAATGTGTTTGGATTACTTCAGAAAATGATCAACCAACTTCTAAGACTGAACTTTGGAGGTGTGTCTGCAGATTTCTTTGAGTCTGAAAGTGAATCTCCTGAAAAATAATCTTTTGCAAATGTTATATATACTAATGTATATATTTATTTTAGATTATTATATATAATTACACATAGTCATGTGCAAAAGTTGTGTCACCCTTGTTTTTGTTGAAGTGTAAATAAGTGAAGAAATCCTCTACAGACAACACACTACTGCCCTTTTTTATGCATAGTTAGTTTTTTTGCTGAATTTAATATATAATTTATGAATATACTGTATTTGTATAGTATATTGCATGAATATACTATATTTAATATACTGGCCCAAAAAAAAAAAAATAAAAAAACATAAAATATTTTTATGTTCCTCCATTTTGTTAAACTCAGCATTTTGAAGAAAAACGCCATATTTAAGTTACCTGTTGAGGATGAATTGACTTTTTTTCACTTAGAAAATCAACACAAAGTGAAATTTGGCTGGGAATGACTGTACATTTGCATATGACTGTAACTGTGCAACATAAAATCTGGAAACCTGAAAAGTAAATTTAGTTGTTCAAACAGTGAAGGTTTTTCATTCAATTGTCATCCCAGTGCATGTAACGTCTGCATGAATTCCCTCACAAAGTGGAAAAGGAGTGGAGCCCTAACAGTGCGTGCATCAGGTATTCAGCACAGGCAGCGCCCACAAATCCCTGCTGTCCATCACAGAAAGAGGGAGGGGGAGTCCATTTTTTCATGTAATTACAAGCTCCTTAATGAGAATCGTGTAGGCCAATAAAGCGGGTGTTATGCGGTCCTGCTGCCATTACCCAGCGGGTCGGCCAGTTCAAACAGCCGTTATGCAAAACAGAGGAGATGGGGGTGATGAGGGGGTGTCTTTCAAGTGATGTGAAACACAATGAAATGTCAGTGCTAATGTGTGACAGATTACATGCGCTGGTCCTAATCACAGTGACTGCTAATGTGAAAGTACGTTGATATGTTGAGATTTATGATTTGTGAGCATAAAGCAGCCAACAAAGAAAAAAGAAACTACTAAAACTGAAGAGAAGAAATAACTTAAAACATTAAGAAAGGACAGATTCAATAATACAACGAAAGAATTTAGTGGAAAGATAAAGCAACAGGATACATGTATGTTAACCACATTATACATGGTATAGCAAATATGTTGCATGTGCACAATATGCTGCAGATTGCTGGACATATTGCACCACCTTGACCCATCAGTCAAGAAACTATTAACCCTTTTCTGCAAGCAGCCAGAATTATTTTGAATTAGGATGATCAAACTAGGACAGTGCGAAATGTTGTAACTCTGTGTTGGGTTGCTAGTGATCAATGGTGGTGAAAGGGGAGGGGTGAGAACCCCTGGTGTGAAAACATGTTACGACCCCATATTTTGTCTAGGCCACAGTGGAATTAGTAAAATGTGGCATTAAAAGAACTTGTGATGATGGATTAAAAGACGGAGGAACCGACCAATAGAGCTTGTGAAGCCATTTTCTTAAAACCAACCACAATAAATGCTGTGCTATGATACCTAGTACCACATTGGACTGTGGATGGCACCAAAGAAAGGACAAAACAAAACCACACTTGCCTACTCTGAAACAAAAAGTCCTTAGCTAATCTAAAAAAAGGAAACAAAAGCTAACTATGCTACACTTCACTGGCCAGTAATCAAAGGTACGTGTGGTGGTGCTGTCTGACCTAGGGAACTCAACAGAGTAGACTTCTATGTGGTGTGAATGTATAGGTGCACCCATCTAACCTGTTTGAAAGGTGAGGGACCTACAAAACAAGTCCATAATAGAATTAACTATTAGTATTCTCCTTCAAGCATGTTGAGCGTGCAATGATAATCGCATTAAAAGTAGTTTGAAAAGATCTAGTGGAGCTTCATGTGTCTCTGAGGAAGCATATGCTAGTTTTCACGCTCTCAGCTCGGTAGCATCGGGAATGGAACTGGATGTGAATTAGTGTGTGTGTGTGGGGGGGGGGGGATTTATCCATGTAAAAATCCAAAATATGCAAGTGAATTAAATTGACACAGATTTGATCAGTGCTCAGCCACAAACATGCTCAGCTATTGTTGCAAAGTTGGACAAGCTTTACAGAATGCTGGTAAAGATGCCATTCAACCTAATGAAAAACTGCAACAATCTTAGTTTAGAGCCACTACATAAAATTAATGCTACACTACAACATTGGACTGTGTTGTGGTGGCTAATCAAAACCAGGCAGGTTATAATTGACACCACTTTTCCCACCATGCCAATGTTAGTTCAGTTGCAGCTATTTCACAAGTATTCTTTAAAGCTTAAATTTATAAGTATAACATATTTGTGGGTTGGTCAATTACACCAAATATAAAGTAGCAATGGTCTATTCAAATGGATTTTTATTGCATTAACTGTGATACAAACAGACTCAGTATGCCTGTAGGTTACATTAAGCATCTCCAAGAATATATTCACAGGATAGATATGAAGTTTATGCAAAGTTCTTCAGTCCACAAAAAAAATAAATAAATAAATAAAAAAAATACAGGTCAGCTTTACTGTAAATCCAGAGAAGAAAAAGTGAGATGGAAATGCAAGCAATGATGGCTATGAAGCGCTGATGTTCTTCATGCTTCATGCCTAAACATGAGCTTTTTGATAAAGGAAGGACAAAATAAAGGCCATTTCTATTATGCTCTGCCTCAGCAAGACAATAATACTGGCATTAAACACCCTCGAAATGTGGAAAAAACCAGAGGCTGAGGCTTTTTTCTCTTTAATATATCTTAAATTCTGGGTGGAAAAAAATCTGTCGCTGACATCGCACCAAAGCCAGAGTCAGTGTATATTCTCTCATAAACCTCACAATCTCGCCGACAGTATTGACACTGGGGGGGTAGCAGGCAAGCAAATGTCAGCCGCTATAACATATGAAATACTTAACGTAACCAATTTTCAGCTGTCAATCAGAGCAGGGGGAATAATGGCTAACGGCGGCGGAAATCAATACGGCACAATTGAATCTTGCCGCACAAACATGTTTCGTTCTGTGCTATAAAAGACTGTCAAATGTGAGGGACCCCCACCCTGGCTCGGGACGGGGCTGATTTATCTCTCTCAGCTGCTCACGGGCCGCTTGCAATACAGTACGGCTATGGAGAGATAGAGAAAGAGAGAGGGAAAAAGACAGGGAGAAAGAGAGGGAGAGAGAGAGAGTCAGCTGTAGTCACATTGGGGAATATTAAGATCCTGTTTGCAGCCTGAACAAAACATACAACACAGGCCAAAAGTACCGAGCAAGCACTGATTCTCAAAAATGTTTCACAATTAATTCGATAAATAATGCAAAGCAATGTCTATTTTAGCTCCTAGACATCTACAATTATTGCTGTCATGCTACATTATTCATATATATCTTTACATAATTATCTAATGAATTACATAGTTAATTATATGAGAAATTACATTAACATTGAGTTTACATTGTTTTGACAGATCTAACTTTTTTCTGTTTTAATGTCAAACATATGCATGTCAAAAAGATGATTTTCTTTCCCACAAAACAAGACTGTACATATAATAACAACTCTGCATCGCATTCAAATCATAATAGAACATCCTCTTTAACTTCAATTGTTATGGATTGAAAGGTTAGAATCGGCAGTTTCCACCTGTTGCGAGTGAAAAAATTCTATCAACGTTTTCGTTTTTATGTTATTGCAAGTGATAACTGTCTTACTGTTACCCAAAGCAATTTGTTCCAGAATGTTTCAGTGGTCTTGTAAGTCTGTGCGCTTATGGTTTGTAGTTCGCTTCTCTTGGTTCAGACCAAGCAGAAAATGATAAGCTGTTGCATTTCAGTTCTGGTTCATTTAGTGTTTACACTGACAAATTTGACATCAATACAAAGGATGTACACAAAAGTACACTGTAAAAAATGGCTCGTCAGTTCAACCTGAAATAAAAATCATTCATTCAAAGTATTTTCTTAGGTTGAATAAAATTAGTTATTTTACTTGTTACCACATGAAGTAATGTTTAAGTTGATCTGATGAGCCATTTTTTACCGTGTAAAATGGATAGAAAGTCACAACTGATGGCCATATCTTGTGACATGTTCAGAACTTATTATGGCAATAATGTCCAACAAACTTTCTTAACCATGTTGTACGTTGGTCTGGGCTTGTTGGTTTTATGTATGTCTTGAATATTCTAAAGCCTAAAGTCTGCCATTAGAGGCAGAACTTTACAGTGGTTTTCCACTGACACAAAGCTTGGTGAAATCACAGATAACACATGCCTTTGAGTGTTTTACCTAAAAGTTCACATTAATACATCAATACACAATACGTTTCCTGTGGGGTCATGTGTGTGTATTGAATATTTTAGTCAGTGGTTTTAAATGTGCCTCAGCCTCATTTTAAAACCAAAACTACCTGCTCTATAATTTCTGAGCTTAGAAAAGCCAGAACACATCCAAAGCAGTGCCAGAATTTACTGGGTTCTGCTTAGAACAGCACTGACTTTTTCTGCTGTTAAACATGAACTTGCAATGTCTTGAGAATGGACAGCAACAGCTTTTGTGACAAAATGTATTCAGGGTTCAGAATGAGCTGTGTATAACTCAAGACAGTCAGTTTATTTTTCTAAAGGAAAGTGTTCATCTTTTGAAAATGAAATCTTCATTTACAATTATGGCATTTAGAAGACACTCCAGAGTGACTTACACAAAGTGCTTTGTCCACTGAGTGTAACGCTTAGACAAAAAACCAGACGTGTACGGATGATGAGTGAAGGTGGTTTAATATAAACAAAGCGGCCGTAGTCAAAAGAGGAACAACAGAGATCGTAGTCAAAAAAATAGTCCAAAAGTCAAAACACAGATCATACACACAAGCAAAAGTACCAAAGGAATAGGCAAGAGGCAAAAACGGAGTCAAATGAAGCAAAAGGTCAAAACACGGTAAACAATCAGAACAGGCTGAAAATGCTCAGTAGTCTCAGAGAAACAATACCTCGCAGTGAGTCTAACTAAAGCCCAGGCTTTTCTACTCTAAACTACCTGTCATATGATCATCAACACAGGTGCAAGCAGTCAAAACTCAGGGGATTTTGAGTGCTGATAGGAGCGCCTGTGAGAGTCCGAAGTCACGTGAGACACCATGGTATCCTGGGAAATGGAGTTCTCGTCGGAGTCGGATTCCGAGTGCGGCTGCTCAGTCACATGATCTCCCAGAGAATCCTCCATAGAGGGAGCCGAATGCATGACACTGAGAAGACATGTCCCCAGCTAATGCATATAGGTCACAGTCTGAGCTTAGATATTTCCAGAAGCGGCAAACATATGAAGAGTTAGGTCTTCAGTTGGTGTTTGAAGACAGTGAAAGCATCTTCTACACTCTCAGAAAAAAAGATATGAAACTGTGACTGGGGCAGTACCCCTCTTGTCACTGGGGTGGTACGCTCAAGGGTACATCACAGTAGCTTCAATCAGGGAAAATAATTGTATCATAATCCATTCAAATTATATTTTCTAAGTTGTACTGACTCCACACATCCGTCTTGTCTACAGGCTTTTTATTTCATTGTTTTAAAACATTAGATTATCAAAAGGTACAAATATGTACTTTTCACCTCGAAAAACCTATTTAAGGTGCCCGATTGGGCCTTAAAACCACTGTTGTACCTTTGAGGGAACATTTACATTGTTTGTACCTTGACAAGGGAAAAAAAAATGTACCTGCACAGAATCTTTATTTCTAACAGCATAGGGAAATTAGTTCTACCATCTGGGCTCCAGGACAGAGAATCTTTCACATCTTAAAGGATGGTGGGACAAAGCTTTGACCAGGCAAAGAAGGTCAATCAGGCTGATTTTTGGCTTTATAGGCAAGCATTAAGGTTTGAAATCTGCAGGAAGCTGGTGAAGTGCACAGGAATGAGTGAATTCAAGAACATAACAGTGAAGATAACATTGAACAGTTTTTTATTCTTTTCACATTCATAATGTAACTCCTGATTGAGCTGAAGGATCTTCAGGAGCTTCTGAATGGAGGAATCAGGAATCTGACTGGAGCTACAATCAAACTACTGCAGGAGGATCAAGAGCAGCTCAACTGACTAACAATTACTTATTGGACACAATATTACTGCAACTATTTAGGGAAAAAAAATAAATAAATAAATAACTAAATAAATAAAAACTCTGTTTGGGTTCAAAAATGAATTATTGTACATTTTCTCTTGAAGAGACCAGGGGCCATATTACAGAACCTTAATAAGTCTGAAATCTTATCTTGTCTGTTTAGTCACCATGACAACTTTAGCTAGGATTTAATTTAGGACAGAAGCTATTACAGAAGAACAGGTCCTAACTTCATATCATTCATATCATTATCATTAACTCCAGATAAGAAAACAGTATTATAGAAACATCCTAACTAGACTAAATCTCCTAAATACTGTCCTAGCTTTAAGATAAACCCCAGAGGAGTCTTAACTTCTGTTTAACCATCTGTTTCTATTGTTTTGTGCTGTGTCAAGCAGCAAAGTTCACTACTAGCATAATGGTGCTACTTTTATTTATACTGTAAACGCTGCTTACACTTGTGAGATGTTTTTCTTTTCTAACTCCACGTTTTAAAAATCTCAGACACTGCAGATACACAGTCTCCACCATCCTCTCTTATTACCTTCATGTGTTAATGTTGATGATAAAATATTACAGTGATGGTGGTGAATAATGAAGAGAATGTGTTTTTTCATTAGGAGGAGTAACATTAGCACACTCGGCTAAAGTGTTTGGGAAATGGAGACTGAAACTGGGGAGCGGCAACTCTGATAAACAGCATGAAGCGCTTTCACAATATTCTTAACCTCAAATTTATCGCACTTTAGTTTTGTTTGATCTTTTGTGCAACAGTAATGGTAGCTAGCTGCCTGGCTAACTAGCTTGATTACTTTGATCACGGTTGCTAGGTAACAGACATGACAGTTGATTGTCCACTTTGATTGAGTAAGTTAAGATTTCCTAACTGGAGATAAGATGCTGTAAAAATAACATTCCTAAATCAAGAACAGATTTGCTTCTGTAATACGAATTTGTGAAAAATCTTAGCTTGACCTCTCAGATCTTAAGTTAAGACAAAAAGATAGGAGGTTTTTGTAATACGGCCCCTGATTTTCATGTTTATTGTTGCACTGAGCATTGCTTCCCAATAATGTGCAGATGTGTAGTCCATGTGTGTGAGAATGCAGTACTTTGGACCACATCCTCTCACGTCTTTGTGTTTTCTTTATTCCCAGTTGAGGTGCGCTTTAAATCAGTGTTGTCTTTTTCCCTGCTGCCTCACCGGAGAGGGATATTCCTCCAGACACTAATAAAACCGCTCGGAGAGAGAAATACACAGAGAAAGACGGAGGCAAAGACAGACAGACTGACCTCCTCAATGCTACTGTAGAGCAGTGGCTGCATCTTTGAGGCTTTGACTGCCACCTCATTTGCAATACTCCACCATTCCCTTAAGCACTTAATCAATTAGAAGCCCACAGTTCAGAGAGGGGCTAGCAAGAACCGGAACAATCCCAGAAGTTCACTTCAAAAGGAGAGAGGCTCTTTTGAAGAATGCAGGCTCATTTCGGTATCCTCAGACACTGACTGAAGTGGTTTTTGGACCATCTCCAAGGGGCTGGAGCATCTCACCAGTATCGGATGACCGCGGAGAGTTATTGCGCTGCAAATGTGATAATTACCAGTACAAAAACAAACATGACCAAAGGCTGAAAATCTAAGACATGGGGAAAAATTGCTTGGGAGTGACTCTGGATATTTTTCTTTGCGTGTGTGTTTGTAGCATTGCTAAAGGAAGGTCAATATAACATTAAATGCCATGTTTAATTTCTGTCTCATTTTTCTCATGTTTTAAAATTAGTTCAGTTAAAAACAACATGAAACATGATTTAGTTCCAATCTTTTTTCTACTACAGCAGAACCAGTTAAACTCATTAGGACTTGGAGATTAATTCAACGCTGTACTGAATGAAACAATAACATGGTGAAAAAACAAATTTACACAGTAAATTAGAATTTAGTAAATTTTACATAGTATAGTTTAGAATTTAGAGTGTAGCTTTTAGAATTTAGTCATTTAGAATGTAGCATTTAGAGATTGACGCTTAAAATTTAGCATTTAGAGTTCAGAATATGGCAATTAGTGTTTATCTTTTAGAGTTTAGTGTTTCGCTTTTAGAGTTTAGCATTTAGAATTTAACATTTAGAGTTTGGAACATGGCAATTAGAGTTTAGGTTTTAGAGATTAGCATTTTGCTTTTAGAGTTTAGCATTTAGAATATGGCAATCACAGTTTAGCTTTTGGAGTGTAGCATTTAGAGTTTAGCATTCAGAATTTAGTTTTCAAAATTCAGGTTTTAGAGTTTAGAATTTAAAATTTAAGGTTTGGCATTAAGAGTGTAACATTTTGAATTAGTATTTGGCATTTAACATTTAGAGTTCAGAATTTAGCATTTAGAGTTTTGCATTTACAATATGGCAATTAGAGTTTAGCTTTTAGAGTTTAGAATTTAGCATTTAGAGTTTTGCATTTACAATATGGCAATTAGAGTTTAGCTTTCAGAGTTTAGCTTTTAGAGTTTAGAATTTAACAATTGGGGTTTACCATTTAGAGTTTAACAATTAGAGTTTTGGCACTTTGAATTAGCATTTAGAATTTAGAATTTAACGTTTAGAATTGAGAATTTAACATTTAGAATTGAGAATTTAACATTTAGAATTTAGCATTCATAATTTAACATTTAAGGTTCAGCATTCAGGATTCAGAGTTTCCTAGACCCAGATTAAGCCTAGACTAAACACATTTTTCAGTGCTGATTCTCTATTGGCATTGCATTTATCTTGCACTAACACAACCAGTTAAGCTCCGCAGGGCTTTATAATTCTCTGCTGTATTGAAAACGGTGTTCTTAATCAGGGAAAACATTCAACTCTGCAGGGTTCTGGCCTTCAGAACGTCTGATTTACAATGAATCACAGCCTGGCCCAAAAAATGGCATGCTGGGAACTGTAGTCAGCTGAGCTTTGTCCTATTAGACAGCCGTGATGTAACCTCAAAGCTCTCACTGTATTGTGATGGAAAGGGAAGTGCAGTTTAAGGCTGTTTTTTATGACTCCACAGCTGTGCTTTAGGTATTGATTACCCTGAGCGGGACCATGCTGACAAGCCCTTGGGCATTTTTATGAAGTGAAGAATTCTGGGACACGGGGCTGGCGCCGTAAGGCTGGCGTCTCTACTGTGTTTTTACAACTAAGGTGGACGTGGCGTTATAGCAGATCCAAGGTATGAATTTCATGTCAGCCAAATGGCCATCGCTGCCAGTGGCCGCTGATTTGGCCGTGATGGTGTGTTTTTTGCAAATCCTAAGGCCACTGGCTAGTATTGCTGCAATGAAGAGCTATGTAATTTATCGACAACCAAAACAACTAGCTTTGTGACAATTAAACAACTTGAGCTAGTGTTCAAATCGATTAAGACTGTCTGCAACCATATGGGTAGTGTTTCTCCAGAACATTCTGTCCTCTGTTTGGGTTTCTGAGCTACTGAATGGCTGGTTCATGATTCCTCTGATTGTGTCCATCCATCTTGGAGATGGTCGTCCTCTTCCTCTTTCACCTTCAACTCTTCCAAGCATCTTTTCCAGGGAACTGGTTCTTCTCATAATATGTCTAAAATAAGACTTACGTTTGGTTGTGACTGAGAGGTGAGGATTGATTTGGTCAAGGATCCGTTTCTTTGTTGTCTTGCCATCCAAGGTTTGCTCTAAAGTTTTCACCAACACTGAAGTTAAATGGCATCTAGATGTTTTCCTCTTGTTTTTATTGTTTAGCTTTCATATCTATTAAGATCTGCAGAGAAGACCACAGCCTGGACAGTTCTAATATTTTTTTTATGGAGACAAACCACTACATTTGTAGATCTTTTCAAGCTCCTTTGTCCTTGTTTGGAGCACCAATCTGTGTCATCTTTCTTGAGTGCTGGATCCTTTGTTGCTAATAATTGATGCAAGTATGCAAAAGCTGTCTACCACTCCTACACCTTCACTATCAATGGTAAAGACAGTGGTTCTTCCTGTTATCATAGCCTGTCAAATACATTGCAATCCAGGCCAAAATATATTTCAAATGCTAAAATGAATTTCAGAATATATTGTCATATTAATGTTTTAAAATACATTTATTAAAATGTTTGGGGAAATATTACACTTAGAAATGTACGATAGATAAATAAGTGTATGTAAATATATTTATCAAATGCATTTGAAAATGTATAAAAATTGCCAAAATCCTGTCTAATACATTTTACTCTTATACATTTTGAAATGAATTTGTGTTCCAGTATCTTAATTTTAAATATCAGCAAATGAACCTTCAACATGACAAAAGCAAGTGTTGTAGGTATTGATACTCTGTGAAAATGCAGCTATGATTTGATATCTTGTATATTTGAAATACATTGTGTGTGAGTGTCTTACTGCAGACATACATGGTTAATGCAAAGTACAATGCAGATCACAGAAGCCTGCGTTTTAAATGCATTTTAAATAAATCATTTTTTGGGCCATTTTCATACATTGCAAAAGTATCTGATTAGGTAAGGTGGTCTTAATGGCTCTAAAATTGTAATGATAAAAGCCAAACAAAATTTAGCCTTGAGCGGAACTCACTTCCCCAAACTGAGCACACCGGCCTCGTAATAACAGCGACTGAGTACATTATTAACAGCCTTGCTTTGTTGTTAGAGTGCATAAGTGGGTAACGGCTGCCAAAAGACATTCATATGGAGTAATTGATAACTCTCAGAGAACATTGTTTGGACTCTGATATTGTAAACGTCAGGCAGCAGTGCAGCTGTGCATGGCAAACGCAGGGCTGTAATTTACGAGCGTCCGAGCCGGGATGGAGGGAAAGGGGATGTGGACGCTGCGAAAGCCTCAGCCATCGAAACAGAAACAGGTGTCCCGAGGTTGACGTTGGACAGGAGACAGTGGAGGACGGCGTGTGAGACGAGAGGACGTTGAAGGAACACAATACGTTCTCATTCAGTGGGTTTAATGAGCATTTTACTGTGGAGTTGGATTCTGCTGTGCAGTATTAATGGAGAAGAAAAGTTACTGATGCAAAGTCACCATAAGTCATTGTGAAGTTTAGTGGAAGCAAAATTTTGTTTCCCATACAGTAAATCTCCACTGTCCACTATGTAAGTGTGTGCAGGCATGGCACGGTTGGCGACTTGCTAAGCCCACCCAGTCTGCATCTGTGGGAGATTCAAGTTTGGAAGCAGGAACGACCAAAAGTGGTTCCATTTTTGGCCATATTGGTGATGGATCTGGTCAAATTCGGATGCGTAAATCAGAAGCTTGTGTTGCTGGATTAAACGCAGATACATCCCATTCCACCCCATCCCATCCCATGTTTTATAGTTTGGGTTTTGCATGTCTTACAGTCTAATGCCATTGAATCCACTCTCGTGACTTATGGTATGTTTCTTGAATCCATTCTGATGAGTTCGGAAATGCAACCTGGAGAAAAATCTGCACCCGATTTCTTCTGCTTCTGCCAGCAGCGAACACCAAACACACCATAATTTATTCGCTTGCTGACGACGGCAATGAGTCAGCAGCTGTACCTAGTGAATGTGGTCATTCCAGTTTTAGTCATGGAAACAGACCATAAATAAACAAAAGACTGGGAAAAATACATTCATTACACAATCTCATGTCTTAGAAAGTGCTGCAAAACAGGTTTGTGGGGCATCCTGAATTTGCTTTGAATTTTCTGCCTGTTAATTTTTTTCAATTTAACCCTTTATGGCACACAATATGAGAGCAATTTTCACTTTTCTATCATACAATAGACCTGATAATAAAATATAATAATGCATGCAAAACATATTAACTACAGAACTTTTAGATCTTCAAATATCTTTGGTAGCATGTCAGAGTTATCAAATGTCAGCAGCTATATATAAATATACTTTACTGTTAATGTAAGTCAATGGAACCAGACTGTTTTCCTAATTTTGGATTGTTTCTTTTGGTCCACTCATCATGAAATGCACACATAATATAAAGAGCAACAGGCACTTGCAAATTATGTCAAAAATTAGAAAATGACAGCATATATATATATATATATATATATATATATATATATATATATATATATATATATATATACACTCATTGATTTGAACATGCAGACACTGTTGCTCTCACTGGACGTCAGTGATAAATATTTAAAACTGTTCACTCTGTAGAAATCACATAATTTTCTTGTTCAGGTTCTATATTCAAAATAACTTAACTGACCCATTGAATATAAAAATTGAATTCTGATTAAGCTCATTTTGTCCACTTTTATAGATATAACCCAATGCACTTGAGAATTTTTTTTTGTTAGGGTCAATACTGAGCAAATAGGTCACAATTGATTAATTATTTAAATCATTTGACAGCCTTAATTAAACCATTTAAAAAAACCCCAAACAGCACCACAGTTTCTGATGGACAGTGTAGATGACTTTGTAGATTTCTTTCCAAGCATAAAAATGAATATGCGATTGAGCAGAATTAATAGTTAGATTTCTGTACACAGAACGTTCGTGTGACATTAGCATGGAGATATGTGCATGCAAAAGAAAAAAAGAGAAAAGAAAAAAATAGATATATTTTACCAAGCCAGACTTCAATGAAGCACAAAATAAATTCTGCCTACTATATCATATCAAACAGTGACAGGCAATTTTTCACTGGGGCATCTGTGGTTGTTTTGGGGTCTCTGACATGCATAAATATTATGAGAAGCGCAGAGGGGAGAAATTACGTTAATCTGTCTGGTCACTGTTCTGCCACCAGGTGTGCCGCCAATATTGCTTCTGCCATTTGCTTTAACTTAAGCACATCTGTTTCAAATGAGGCTCTGCGAGCTGGAGCCCAGAAGGGAGGAGGCACTGGAAACAAAACCAGCAGAAAAGACCGGAAAATTAAAGTTTTCATATGGGGTGTATGACGCGCATTTTGCATTTGTTTTGCAAAATTGTAATGCATTCACAAATGTACAGTAAAGTTTTGGGTTCTGTATAGTACTGAACATTTTTGGTGCTGTAAAGAACCATTTTACAAGTTTCACCATCATAGTAACCATGACAAGAATCATTTAAAATTTCATGGTTATAAATTTATTACTGTGCAAAAGTTTTAGCACCTGTGAGAATTTGATTTAAAAAGCTGTTTCTCTGGTCAGTAAATGTTTATTTGCTCAGAAAAACACTAATATTACACTATATTAGTATTACTCTATCAATATTGCAATGCTGATAATAGATTAACAATAATACAATAATACTGATTTTATGTTTGCCCATCTTCTTAAATTCTCCTTTAAAGGCTCTTCATATAACATGTTATTCATATGTTTCATATCAAAATGCTCCATTGTCTTCATCACTATTTTCCAAAACCACTGCAGCAACTTCAGCAGCTGTAAACTCTCTGCACGCCATTTCACATGTGTCTCCGATGTGGACTGAATGAAGAATTAAGGTTTTCTGGCATGATTGGTCAGTGATTTCCAGAGTGTCCATTGGTCAGTTTTACACAGTATGTAGATGGACACATGAATCCACCAGTTTCACATGGTGAGAGGCAGATGACATGTATCTCAGCCCCTCTTCATAGCCTCATAACTCTGGATACAAGTCACGTAGGATCTCATGATAAGATGAATGAAAAGGGCGACTCTACAGATTCAGGAAATGTTTATTATGTTTACTGTATTTCTGTGCTGGATTATCACAAAGATACAGAAACAGATATAGAAACATTGAATTTGATGTGCAGGAGAGTGTGTTGAACATTTCTTGCTCTCTCCTCAAAGAAGCCAGTATTATTTGTAGTTATCATCCAATAACTGGTCTATCTTATTAGTACTTCATTAAGATGAGTTTAGTACTGCAGATAGAATTTAATAAATCTGTATGATGGCTGTATGAGGGCCATTGAGAGGAAATCTAGAACCAGCTCACAACTCAACTATTCTTTTGCAGCCCTATTTACTGTGTTTATGTCTATTTGTATGCTGTTATATAGCATCACACACACTGCTGAGACAAACAGTCTTTAACAGGTTGCTTAGGTGCTTTGAACTTGTTCAGAGTACTGCTTAAGCATCACCTTAAATAAAGAACCTTTAAAGAACCCCCACTTTTAAAGGTGTACACACATATACACAGGAACTTGTATTCAATTGCTTACACATTAATAGCCGATGATAATAAATATTTATATGTTACACTAATAAATATTGAATATGACAATGAGACTTAGACTCCAAACTGACAGACAATGACAGACAGAAAAAGTGATAGAGCAGGCATGGAGAGAGTGTGAGAGAAGAAATCTAGAGAGAAAAGGAAAAAGCGATGAGGTAAAGACGACAAAGAGACAGAAAGAGAGAGAGTGAGAGAGAGAAAACTGAAAGGGATGACAAAACAGACAAAGTGAGAGATAGAATACTAAGAAAAAGAGAGAAAAAATACATGAAAATTTAACAGTAAGTGAGAGGGAAGGGAGAGAGGGAGAAAGAGACAGAGAGGAAGAAAGAAAGTTTTAGGAAAATAGAGAAAAAATGGGAGAGAGAGAGAGAGTGAGAGAGAAAGCATGAGAAAAATAGGGAAAGAATGGGAGAGAGAAAGAGAAAGAGAGACAGAGAGAGAGAGAGAGAGAGAGAGAGAGAATGAGATAATACTGAAACTGTCACACTTGTTCAATCTCCTACATTCACACACACACACTCACACACATACACACACACACTAAGTAAGTCTAAACATATTTTGTTGCTCGTCCCGCATGCCAGCCGTCATTACGGTCTCCTAAAGACCCTCTCTGTGCCCCCCTCTGCCAGGACCATGCCAAACCAATTTGTCTCTCTTATTGCTTTTGGAAGGCGATCTATTTTAATTAAGGAACTACGTAAGCACAAACAACACCATCAATAATCCCCTCTTCCCACCCATGACAAAGGAATTTCGTCTGATCTTTTTTTTTTTCTCCTGTTGTCACGACAGACATACTACATTAATTAAAGCGATTCTGAGGCCTGAGGCCAATTACTGAGAGCAGATATTGTTTTACCTCTTTTTTTTTTTTCACTGCTGGTATTAAAACGACACTGAAAATGCTGCTGCTTAACCAAATATTACACTTACACTGCAGAGAGTCTGATTACGCCATCAACACACATGGCTGTGATAAGACAGCTGAGCTAAGCTCTGACTTGTTGACACAGAGGATCATGGGTGTGGCCTAAGAGAGCAATAAAAGATGAACTTAGTGAAGATTTACACTTACCACATTTATATGATTATAATATTGAAACTAAGCCTGTGAATAGTCAGGAGCACATTAGTGATGATAACAGCTTTATGTAAAAATGTCATCTTCATTTAATGTCCAACTTAACTGGATGTGTTTATTATAAAGAATTAAGCAGAATTATTATCTTTAATCTAGATTTAATCTAGATCTAGATTTTTCTAGATTTCTGCATAAACTTCATCAGATTTTCACACAAGTCCTAATAGTAGAAAAAGAGAACCAAATTAAACAAATGAGATGAAAATATCAGACTTGGTCATTTATTTATTGATGATAATGATCCAATATTACAGATCTGTGAGTAGCAAAAGTATGTGAACCTTTAGGATTAGCAGAAAATTTGAAGGTGAAATTAAAGTCAGGTGTTTTCAATCAATGGGATGGCAAGCAGGTGTGAGTGACCACCCTGTTTTAATTAAAGAACAGGGGTCTTCACAACACATGTTTGTGGAAGTGTTTTATGACACGAACAAAGGAGATTTCTGAGAACCTCAGAAGAAGAGTTGTTGATGCTCATCAGGCTGGAAAAGGTTACAAAACCATCTCTAGAGTTTGGATTCCACCAATCACAATCAGAAAGATTGTGTACAAATGAAGGAAATTCAAGATCATTGTTATGCCCTTCAGGAGTGGTCGCCCAACAAAGATCACACCAAGAGCAAGACGTGTAATAGTCCGGGAGGTCACAAAGGAACCCAGGGTAACTTCTATGCAACTAAAGTCCTGTCTCACAGTGGCTATTGATGTTTACGAGTCCACCATCAGAAGAACACTGAACAACAATAGTCTGCATGGCAGGGTTGCAAGGAGAAAGCCGCTGGTCTCCAAAAAGAACATTGCTGCCCATCTGCAGTTTGCTAAAGATCACATAGACAAGCCAGAAGGCTTTTGGAACAATGGTTTGTGGACGGATGAGAACAAAATAAATCTTTTTGGTTCAAATGAGAAGCATTCTGTTTGGAGAAAGGAAAATACTGCATTCCAGCATAAAAAACTTTATACCATCTGTGAAACACGGTGGTGGTAGTATCATGGTTTGGGCCTGTTTTTCTACATCTGGGCCAGGACGACTTTCCATCAATGATGGGACAATGAACTCTGAATTATACCAGCAAATTCTAAAATTTGAGGAAAATGTCAGGACATCTGTCCATGAAACTCATGAGAACGTGGGTCTTGCAGCATGACAACGACCCTAAACACACAAGTCGTTCTACCAAAGAATGGTTAAAGAAGAATAAAGTTAATGTTTTGGAATGGCCAAGTCAAAGTCCTGAACTTAATCCTATAGAAATGTTGTGGAAGGACCTGAAGCAAGTAGTCCATGGGAGGAAAATCACAAACATAACAGAGTTGAAGCTGTTTTGTACAGAGAAATGGACTAAAATTCCACCAAGCCAATGTGCAGGACTGATCAACAGGTACCAGAAACATTTATTTGCAGTTAATGCTGCACAGGAGAGTCAAACCAGATACTGAAAGCAAAGGTTCACATACATCTGCCACTCACAGATGTTTAATATTGGATCATTTTACTCAATAAATGAAGGACCAACTCTAACATTTTTGTCTCATTTGTTCAATTTGATTCTCTTTGTATAATATTAGGACCAGATTAGGAAAATCTTGTGAAGTTTTAGGTCAAATTTATGCAGAAATGTAGAAAATTCTAAAGGGTTCACAAACTTTCAAGCACCACTGTATAATCTTTCAGAAATAAAACTGTAAAGTTCTGTACAGTTACCATTTGGAGATAAAGTTTTGTTCTAACAGTGATATTTGTGTTTAGCTTTAACATTCTTCTCAGAACAACAAAATTAATCAAACCTACTGCACTCAGTATGTGTATTAATCCATTAAAATGATTTCATTCACGTGAATAATATATATTACACATTTTTGTTTTTCATTTATTCAGTTTTCAGCAATGTTACACATTTTATTAATCTGGAAATCATATAGACTCCATTCTTTTTTTTTTTTCATAGTGTGAACTGCAGTCAAATAAATTACTTAATTACTTAGAAATTAGCTGCTCCAAAGCACTGCAGTGGAAACTATTGAGCCAATATGGCGCTTTTGCTGCAGTGAATGAAGGAGTGAGGATGGTGTCTGACAGTGTGTACACAAAAATGTAAAGATGGGCTAAAATTCTGTCTATTCTTTATCTTGTCAAACAGTTCTAGCAGCAATGATTTGGCTATGAACTATTCCAGTACCTTAGAGGTTCATGCTAATTCCAATGCAATATATGTCTTAACTAGATATGCTCGCTAGTTGATGCAGTATAGTTTTAGCTAACATTACTTACTCTAGCCAGATAGCTAATGTGGCACAGTTTTAGCTAACAATATTTAGCTGGCTACCATGAACTGTTTTCTAGGATTTTAGATGTTGTCCATCTAGGTAATGCAGAGTAATGTTAGCAAATGTTATTTAGCAAACTACCATTTCCTAGTATACATAACCAGCGAGCTTATTCAGTTTTTGACACTAACATATCCAGTGCTACTCAACTAGCTAAGTAGATTAACCCAGCTGCATGACCAACAGAGGGTATGTTTTTAATTGAGTTTAATCGTTTAGATGGTTGATCATGATAGTCGACCAGCTAAACTATCAAAATCAACCAAACTTTGGGCTACAATGTACTTTTCAAAATCCATTTAACCTTTAAAATCTCAGGCTTATTACATACTAAGGCTTGTTATTCAGTAAATACAGGGACTTCAATGCAAACTGGCTGAGCTATTCTTAGGTTATATAGTGTGTAATAAAACGTTGGGCTTACCAATGGGCCTAGCCATTTAAGGTGTTATTGGTGGAGAGATACATGCATGGTGTTACAAGGCAAAGTAGTTCCCGATAAAACTTTCCATTTCTATGTTTACCACCATTTTACCATTACCAACATTCAATCAGGGTCTATTTGTGTTGTAGTCATGGTGACCCCTGTCCAAAGATAAACAAGAAAAACTCCAAAATGGTAACCTTCATCACTTTTAATGTAAGTCAGTGTAAAGAGATTTTACTAGAAGTGATTTTGAGGCATTTCTATTGGTCCATTCATCATGAAATGTTCACACAGTGTAAAGGATGGTGTGTTCAAATTATGTAGAAAAATAAAAATCGATAAAAATGGAGATACATGTTTTTCTTTGTACAGTTAGCTAGCTGAAGCAGTGTAGTTACCTATCTCAGCATTAAGTAGAGTTACTAGTAGATGATTTGGGGTTATTGATATTTAGCAGAAACAAAAAAATTTAGACGCCCATGCTCAGGGTCTGAACCAAATGCTGGATAAGCTTTCCCTTTTGTGGGGACCTGTGTTGGGGGGGGTGGGGAGGGGTTCTGGCTTTAAATAAGAAAACCTCCCACTCAGCGTGTGTGAGTGTTTCAGTCGCAATGCAGAAGTGGGAGAGTCTCACTGGCATAAAATGAAACAGTGTGGTTCTTTATAAAAGGGTGGCCCAGACCACTGAAATACTACACACACACACACACACACACACACATACACACAAACACACACACACACACACACATACATCTGGGACTGCTAAAGTTGTGTATTAATTCTTTGCTCAGTGATCAAATTTCTACAAGATCATTCATTGAGGGAGAATCATGCAGAGAGATGGAGAGAGAGAGAGAGGTTATACTATTGCCAGTAAAACAAGCTTAAAAGAATTAAGTTCAAAGAAGAAATAACTGCAAACTGAAAATCTGAAAACAGCTGAAAAAGCATCTGATATTATGTGCAAAGTTACAAATATAAGCCTTAGTACGTAATAAGCCTGGGATTTTAAGGAGGCAACTTATTTTCACTTGATCAGGGTGCCCAAACTTTTGCACATGTATATAGCTAAACATATAGTCAACAGCATGCCTGTTTTTGTAACATCACCCTTATTACAAATCCTGATCTCTCTGGTTGTTTTGCAGGAGAAGGAATAAAGTGTCCTTTGCATTAATATCCATTAAAGTAATGATAGTTTGGATGTTATTCATACAGCTGAGCTGATGTAGAGCAGAAATTGTGTGTTTATAATGTTTAAAGATCATAATTTCCAGTCAAAATGATCATTAAGTACAAGTTAATATAAAATGACACAGACGCCTCAACAACTAAATCTAATATCAGATGTCTGAGTGTTTAGTGTGTCACTCTTTACCTTTATTACAGCTTCCGTTCTTTTCAGGAGACTCACTTTCAGTTTCTCAAAGAAATCTGCAGATACACCTCCAAAGTTCAGTCTTAGAAGCTGGTTTAATTTTCTGAACTAATCCAAACACATTCAGTGATGCTGAGGTCTGGATTCTGGGGAGGTCAGTACATTGTTCAGCTTCTTTGTTTGATGTGTCTCCTTTTCTCTGTGAGGCTTCTTGACAGCTACATATCCTTTCAGACCCATAGCCAATAAAGCTTTATTGACTTGATAAGAACAGACAAAAACAAAACAGAGAAAAATAGAAAGAATCAGAAACTTAGAAGGAAAAAAAACAAAGAAAGAACGAAAGCCATGAGTGAAAAAAAAAAAAAACAGAGAAAGTCAGGTTGGGCAAGTTGAAGGAATGAATAACAGTGAAGGGACAGAGAGAAAGAAATGATGTGTATGGTAGGAAAAGGATGGTGTGACAGTTCAGAGAGAGCAGAAGAACCTGGTGAAGATGGAGAGGGAGAGAGAGAGAGAAAGAAAAAAAAAACGAGGGGCAGTAGAGATCTTCCCTTGTTCCATCTATATTTCTTCTCATCCCTCCTTCTAGCCCCCACCCAGCAAAGCCAGAGCTGTGGACAAAGAGCTGCGCTTTCTGCCAAGTCATTTTTCATAAGCTCATGAACGTGTGCCAATCCGCTCTCTCTCTCTCTCTCTCTCTCTCTCTCTCTGTCTCTCTCTCTCTCTCTCTCTCTCTCTCTCTATCACACACACACACACACACACACTAGGACTTATAAGGGGACCTATAGGGAACGCACACACGCACACACACCACCTGCCCCTCTCCAAAACCACACACACTCCCCTGGGGAGTCTCTAGACACACACGCACACACACACACACACAGGCTTTTCATCTGGAGTGCTCGGCAGCCGGACATGTGAATCCATCACACACTCTACAGTGTGCAGAAAGTACACAAAAACTCCACTGATTTTTCAAAAATTCTGCATTAACAAATGTTTATGATGCAAACAGATTCATTCAAAATGGTTTGGTGTTAAATGCTCTGTTCTAGAGAAACTTACCTATTCAGAATTATTCATAGTAGTGGTGATAGGAACCAGACATCCACCTCTAAATGCTCCCTTACAGAAAGTTATTACATGAAATGGTTATAAATATGCTGCCTGATGTCTGAGACATTGTTTTATGATAGTTTTGAAATAAGATTAACCCAACCCCCTCACCTACAAGTGAATAAACATATTTTTGTACTATACATAACATCATTTCAACAGACTGTCTTTTGCATGTCATTTGCAATTCATGATGAATGGACCAATAGAAATGCTCTAAAGTCACTTGGAGTAAAATCTCTTTACATTAACTTACATCAAGGGGGTACAACTCTGGTCGTGGAGGGCTGGTGTCCAGCACAGTTTGCTGATTTAGCTGCTCCAACACAGCTGATTACACTTATCTGTAAATTGCCAGTTTAAGTGGGTGTGTTTGACTTACAATGAAAGATAAGTGTTTTTGCGTTCTCCTGTAAAACTACTATTTTGGAGATACTCATTTTTCTTTGGACAGCAACAATATTTTAGTAGCATAGTGTAATGTTATAAAATATATTTTTAAAACCTCAATTTAACCCCTTAAAATCTCAGGCTTATTACATACTAAGGCTTATTATTCAGCAACTACAGAGACTTCAGTGAAAACTGATTGAGCTGTTCTTAGATTATAGAAGTGTGTAATAAAACCTTGGACCTACTGGTCAGCCCTGGCCATTTAAGGGGTTAAACCCACCTACATTCTTTATTTGTGTACTGTTTTGTCTTGCTGGCCCACCATTGCACTTTGACCCCCCAAGATATATTTTAAAAGCCATTCATGGCCACTTTTTTACCATCATCAACATTCCATGTGAAACTCAGAAGACACATGTAGGTTTACTGATGGTTGTGGATACTAAATAAAATGTCTATATTTGTGTTGTACTCATGGCGACCCTTGGTTCCTATCACCACCACTGTGAAGAAATCTGAACCATTTCACACCAAACCACTCTGAATCACTCTGTTTACATCTCATGTTCTCATATAAAACATTCATTTACAAGAAATCAACACAATAATCACGTTAAACAGATCTTCTTGTAACATCTGAATACACAATATTGACAAAAACATGTCATAAACATGTTATAGTAGATATGCTATAATGATGGATTATGTTCAGTAATACAACAGTGTCATTTTATCATTACTGTTAATTGTCAGATGCAGCTGTCAGATGTCAGATAGCTAATTAGAAATTACACAACACAGCATAGCATTAAGCATTATCTGTCATGACAATAAACAATAATGGTAACATGACAGTGTTATATTGCTGAACATAATCTGCTACAACAGCATATGACATGTTTATGACATGCTTATGACAGTGTTATATAGCATATAGTATATAGAGTTCCAGTAAAGTGTTACTGACTTGCTTATGTGTATATTTCTATATATGTGTATATGTTTGTGTAGATAACAGTGAGTCATACAGTGTCAGAAACAACATAATTCACGACACTAATTGGTAAAGTATAAGCTATCACTACGTTAGCTACACACTTCAATAAATGGTTTTTCAAAGGTCCTTTAGTAAAAGCAATGGCTCTATTTAGAACCATAAGCTCTATATAGCACCATATCTTGCTTTGCATGGTGAAATGGTTCATCAGATTGATGGACAATGTGTTGTTTATGGTTCTATATAGCACCAAAAAGGGTTTTTCTAATGTTATACAATTTATATCATAACAATGCCCTTTTTGGTGCTATATAGAACAATATACAACACATTCTCCATCAATCTGAAGAACCATTTCACCATGCAAAGAACATTTCAGCATAAAATAGTTCTGTATTGAACTCATGGATGTCAACAGAACCTTTGAATTTACTATAAAACCCTTGAAGAACCATTGTTTTCAAGTGTGTATCTAAGCCTTGTAGGTCCAGGAAGAAGAGGCCTGGGGTTATTTTGCTTACCTTACAAAATTAAACATCTATTTTAATGTCTGTATGCAATACTTTAATTCATTAACAGTGTTACAGTGTTAAAAAAAGTCTGAGCTGAACATCACTGTGAGATAAATATGAGAATAACATCTTAATAAATCAGAATCAGGATTATGTTACTGGCCAAGTACATCAGGGGATTTGTCTTTGTGAAAGTTACAGAATAAAGACAGTGCTGAGTACAAGGAGCAATAAATTAATACTATTAAAATTACAATATAAGCCAATGCTGCATTTGTTACAAAAACTAATGTGCTGCAATCCAGACATTCTGTGTGTGGCTTTACATATTATTTTTTTATTTACAAGTGATAAATGAGTACAATATACAGTCAAACTTTACTACTCAAAAGTTTGGAATTAATATTTTTGTGATATAAAACCAATTTTGTTGCAGATGCATATAACATGCTATAGGTTTAATCATGCAAATGGTTCTTTGAGTGTGCATGGTTCTATTATAGAGATATTTTCTATAGAATCCTTGAATCCTTTCTATAGAATCCTAGAATCACCTTTTTCAAGAGTGTAAAGCATTTGATTTTTAAGTTATTATTGAATAACTGTAATTATTAGTGTCAAATGCAAATAAATGCACAACCAGTGCTACAAACAGTGCTGTGGAAAAGTTAGAGCAATATCCAATCATTTAAGTTCCAATCAAAACAGCCTATAAGTTCAAGTTCTAATTTTAAAGGAGATGTTTCAGAGGAGATAAAAATCAAAATCAGAATCACTTTATTGAAAGAAAAAATGAAAAAAAAGGAGTTCAAAAACTGATTTAAAGCTAGAGAAAAGAGAAAATGGGACTCTTAACAACGACCTGGTAGACACCAAAACTGCCCCCATCAGATAAATATCACTTAAAGCTTTCATCTTTGAGAGAGAGGAGAAAATCAAGCTGCTTCAGATCTGAAAACATCCACAGGTGTTTCTGTCCATCCTTCCACTGTGAGAAGACAACTCAGCGCTATGGGTCTGAAAGGATGTGTAGCTGTCAAGAAGCCTCACTGAGAAAAGGAGACAGACACATCAAACAAAGAAGCTGACCAATGGACTGACCACCCCAGAGTCCAGACCTCAACATTGCTAAATAGGTTTGGATTACTTCAGAAAATGATGAACCAGCTTCTAAGACTGAGCTTTGGAGGTGCGTCTGCAGATTTCTTTGAGAAACTGAAAGTGAGTCTCCTAAAAAGAATGAAAGCTGGAATGAAGGTAAAGAACGACACACTGAACACTCAAACATCTGATATTATATTCATGTTTTCTGCTTTTTTTCCTGGCATTGAAAATTAATAATTTAATGAAATACTTAATGACCACTTCGAGTGGAAATCATATGAATGATGATGATTTGCATAGTACTGCTTATATAGCACGTTATGAGTACAATAAACAGCCTACATTTTCATATGTAACAGAAAATACCACTTTGAATCCCAATACAATACAAATAAATATAATACACAGCCAGTGCTACATTTATAACAGTTTATACATCACAGTGGAGCTTTAAGCAATGTATTCCAATAGTATTTGCGAAATGAATTAATGTAAATAATGTATTTAATCCACTTTGTGTTGTATGAAATGATTGTGGATCTGTCTGAGATGCAGGCTATCCATGTCCCGCGTGTGGTTATTGTTATTCGTGTCAGGTGAGCATTAGCGTTAGCATCTTTATTCCTCTCAGGTGTGTGAGAATGAGGCTGTGAGGTCAGCAGTGACTAAATCTCCCCGCGGACCCCGATTGGGTGTGTAATGAAGCGCTTATCGGCATGACTGGCTTTATTGCTGAAAACAAACCTGCTTAAAAGAATAAAAAAAGAAGAAAAAAAAATCCATACATCTCTCCTCTTATAAGGGCCTCCACTTTAACACTACAGGCCTCAGCAATGAAGCTAATGCGCAATTTAAAATCAATATCTCAGGGAAAAAACGAGTGCTTTTTTCCAGCCTGATGTGCTGTTATCATCTAAATATCAATAGAAACCGGCCCCTGTCTGGCTGTGTGTGTGTGTGTGTTTAAGCAAAGCTTGGCCGGGCAGCCGGAGAGGCAGAGTCTTGGTGCTTTTTTGACCATCGGGGATTTGGTGTGAGTCTCTGGCCTGAAATAACTCTCCCCTGCTTCTCTTTCCATTTTAATACAGCGCCGCTACGGCTAGAGCTTGCTTTAATAAAGTAGCAGCATGTCTGTAGAGCCAGGTGTAGCTCCAATCCCCTCATATTCTAAGTAAATCCCGCAGAAAGGTGTTGGGGGATCGCACGAGAAGGGTTCAGGCCGGCGCAGGAATTCATCTTTTTCCCCTCCATTTCCTTGCTCTCTCTTCTTTCTTTCTCCTCTCTCTTCTTTCTCAAACGGTCACAGTTTGGGGATGAGGGGCACTATAACAGGAAAATATACAATGTAATTTCTGTTATCACCAACCTGTACTGCATATGTATGCATTAGATGTATATAAATGTGCATGTGATCCACTATGCATGTGGAATAGTACAGATTTTTACATTATATGTATATTGTATGTATGTATAAATTACGTGTGTGTACAAATGAAACAAATATATTGTATATATTTGTGACAAAATTGTACAAAAAAAATGACTTGAATTGAATTATATGTGTTAGTATAAATGGTTTGTGAATTGGATATGTGAGCACAAACCCATAAATGTAATAAAAACATATGAAAAAATTGTATGTGTAATTATATAAATGTAATGAATAAGTACAAATAAATTGGACATGCATGTATGGATATATTGGATGTGTATAAATCATTTAAACGTAATAAAAATGTACATAAAATTGCATAACTGTTATGTGCATCAGATATATATGTATAACTAGTGTAAATATAATGAAAGTGTAAGTGTGAGAAGTGTGAATATGTAATTATATAAATACAATAAATATGTATCTATAAATTAGATATGTATATGTATGTAAGTATGTAATATGTATATGTATATATGTATGTATATATATATATATATATATATATATATATATATGTATATATATATATATATATATATATGTGTGTGTGTGTGTGTGTGTGTGTGTGTGTGTGTGTGTGTAAATCTTATAAAGTAGTAAAAATGTAAATGTAAATTGAATATGAGTAAAGAAATGGTATGTGCAGTGCATATGTATGTGTAAATTATATAAATGTAATAAAAACATATGTACAAATTGGATGTAGATATAGAAATGACATCTGCATTGGATATGTATATGTATAAACCTTTTGTACTGCTTTCATGTTCACAAAAATGTTATGAAAATTATATTTTATACTGCCAAGTGATGCAAATAACAATTTGTGTTATGCACTGGGGACCACAGTTCAAATGCAATCAGTAAGTTCTCTTCTCATGACCAAATCAGCATAAACATTATAGACCACAATCCACATATCTTTACTATAATTACTTTTGATTAAAATTTCAGCAATCAAATAAGCCATTGATTTCCTGAAATGTAATGATAAACCAATAGATAAAATAGCAAATATTCACTGGCACTGAGTTATAGTTAGTTATAAAGTTACTTTTTATAGGAATAAACATATAACTTCATAAGCAGTGTAATAAGCAGCAGTTCATGTACAGTTAAAGAGTAAATAAGCCATAAACTAATGACAAACAAATCATCAATTAATAGAATACTTAATTACTAATTTCTAAGTAGTTAAGCAGTACTTACTAAGTCATTACCAATTAACTAAGACACCAATAATGGCTAATTAATGACATATTAAAGATATGACTGATAATACATTTGCAGCAATTAAAATAAAGTGGTAACACTTTCCAATGTGAATTAGCTTGTAGTACAACTGACAAAAGCATCAGATAAGAAAAAGCAACCTGATTCTAAATATAGCAGCTCATTTGTGAGAAAAGACATTTTTCAGGTGTTGTACAGCAGAGCAGAGGGGGGAGTATTTTTTTTCAACATCTAATTTTGAAATAATGAGCCAGTTCATCTAACATCTTTCTACAAAAAGAGTCAATAGTCATGGAACACATAATCGTAAGACATTTGTTCATGGCGTGACAATGCTTGGCCCCGGGCCACCGACATGTTTTATTTAATAACGGAGGGAATTCGGCAATGTTTGCCTTTCATTACAGCCAAAGTTGAAAACAGAGACAGAAAGCCACATGCTTTAAAGTACGAACTTCACCGCCCAGTGACTGTCGAACAGATAGCAGCATCTGGACTGGGCAGAGGGCTTTTCGCAGGATGTCCGTTTAATGCGACTGTATTTTGATTTCCAGCTTCTCTCCATGACGCGGTCTTTTTTGGGCTTTTGGCCTGAGGGTGGGGGCGGGAGGGGGGTAGTTTAGGCCACCCGGTGGAGGAGTGTGTGCTGAGGCTGGAGGCGCTGAGGCTTATGGGGGCCGAGAGGAGTAAAGCTCCCCACAGCAGGGAGACTTAGGCTAGGACAGAAAATCAGCAGAAAGAAAAAAGCAGGCATTTCGCCAAATTCTATTCTGGATTTTATTATCATATTTTATTTTTTATCTGCTTTTTATGTGAATGGAAAAATAGAAAATGTCGGGACAAAATCTCACATCTCAGAAATGTATGGAAGAAGGAAAAAAAAATAACATTACTTAATGTACATGAGGTTTTACTGCTATGTTGGACCAATTCTTTTGGCCCATTCAGTTCTATTGCCCCATTTGTTTCTATCAGCCAATTTATTTTTATTGGGCTACTCATTTCTATTGGCACATTCTTTTCTACTCCATTTATTCAATCATAGTAACTTCATTTATGGTGCACTTTTCTTACTAGGTGATGAAGTTTATCAGTAACAAAAGAAATTAGAGTTGAGTTTGATTTCTTGTGTTATAGCAAATGTTCAGTAACAGCAATAAAAAGGTAAAAAATTAAATGAATAAAAGTATTGAATAATCTAATCCATAATATAGTAAATGGATAAGATAAATACAAAAAGAAAGGTAGAATTTTCATTAAAAGCTAAATTAATTGGCCCATTCATTACTATTGGTCCATTCATTTCTATTGGCCCATTCATTTTATATTGGTCCATTTGTTTCTATTGACCTATTTGTATGTATTATCCCATTCATTTCTATCGATCCACTCTCTCTATGTAAACTGGTGTTTTTAAATTGTGTGAAAATTGTTTTCATATATCGGCAATGACAAGTTAAGAATGTTTCTTCTTGCTATTAAGTTATGGTTTGACAGAAAGAGTTTTACTATGACGGTGATGATTTGTATGTGAGTACAGAAAGTACACTTCTTTCACATATATATCTCTCTTTCTCCTGTTCTGCCAGTTCAAAGCAGACGTTTCCAAACCCGCAATAACCTGAGAAGATAAAGCCAATGTTTTTGAACGAATGCACGCTGGAGACTCTGGGTGGATTTGAAGGAAAGTCCAGAAACCGATCAGGAATCATAGCACTGTATATCCGAGTTTGGGAGGTTTAAGGTGTGGCAGTAAAAGTGAGGTTCTAAAGTGACACCAGAGATGCTAGTCAGAATGTTTTAATAGATGTAGTCATCTCACCTGTGTGAGCATTTCCTTAAATATTCACATGAACTGTTCCATGGATAGCACCAAAAAGGGTTCTTCTATCAACAATAGACGAACCCTTTTGGTGCTATGTGGGACTATTTTTAAAAAGGTCCTATATAGACCCACATACAACACATTCTCTATCAATCTGAAAAACCATTTCACCATGCAAGGAAACTCTTTAAGCTTGCAAAAGGTTCTTGGAGTGTTTGTGATTCTATAAAGAACCAATGTCTTCAATAAAGAACCCTTATAAAACATCTATTTTACTTTTACTCCCATGTGTGTATACTTTGCTTAAGTTCAATGCATATACATTAAGTTAAGTAAAGTACATAAGGTGTAAAACATTTATTACAGTGCTACATAGTGTGAAGACACACCATCCAATAGAAATGGTTCACAATTACTTGGAACTTCTATTAATATCCATTCAAAGTTATGAGGGGTTTTTCCTTCTAATGTAAAGGTTCCTATTTGGTCATATGTTTTGTCCTGACAGTGATAATTTATATCTCTCCCTCTTCTGTTCAGCCAGGGCGAAGCAGACTTTTCAAAAGGCTCAAGACTCTTGGCTACAAAAGCCAATGCTTTAGAACGAATGCATGCTACAGGCGGTCAGTGTAATCTGCCCAAGATTTAAAGAAAATGGTCAGGAATCGTGGGACTGTATATCTGGGTTTGGAAGGTTTAAGGTGTTGTGGTAAAAGTAATGTTCTACAGAGACAATAGAGCCATTCAATATGGGTATAAATGATAGTCAGGATGTTTTTGCTCAGCCAGAAAGATGATAGGTGCAGCCATCTCATCTCTGTATCACCTACTAATCAAATACTGCTTCAGTACTTAAGAGTATCTGAGCATCGACTTGAAAAATCACACCAGCTACTCCATGAAACAAGTTTGAGATATTGACCATGTAACAAATGAGACACTGCTGAGAACACCTTGATAAACTTGTTATTACTTAACACTTAACATCTTGTGATTCTGTTTGTTTTTCATATTTTTACTTTTTTTTTGCTAGCTACCATCATGTGAATATTTTATGATAAATGGGCCCATGGACCAAATAATTCAAAATAAAATGTTATTAAAATGAGACAAAAGATTTAGCAAAGGTTTTAAACTTTGAATGAGTCTTTTGACTATGCAAAAAAACAGGAAAAAAAGTCTGCATATTTGCAGTCAAATTATATTTCGTTGATTTTCTAAGTAAATTTTTGAAAAAAAAAAAAAGGAACCCCATTTTTTCTCAATGTCAAATGCAGCAAATAAAACAGTTATTGTGCAACATTAAAATGTATATAAATGTGTTCTTTTATATATATGTACACACCTTACCAGAAACCCAGGGAAAGGAAAAACTGTACTGGTGTGACAATTGAGGGTACACTCCTTTTTTAGCAAATATATCTTTCCCTCTTCTGCTGAGCCAGTGTAAAGCAGATGCTTCTAAAGGCCGCCACGAGGCTCATGAGACTCTGGACTACTAAAGCCGACGTTTTAGAATGAATGCACGCTGCGGACGCTCTGTGTAATCTGCTGAAGATTTGAGGAAAAGTCCGGAAAATGGTGAGGAACTATGGCTCTGTATATCCGGGTTTAGGAGGTTTAAGGTGTTGTGGTAAAGGTGGCGGTCTAACACTTAGGTGTCATACAATACAGATGGAAATGCTAGTTAGGATGTTTTGCTAGGCCAGAAAAGCTGAATAATACAGTCAGCTCATCTCCATATCCAGCAGCCTGGAGTGTCAGTCCTGTTATTGATCAAATACCATTGAAGTACAAAAGAGTGCAGCGGATAATCACATCCGATATTCCATTAAATCTATTGGATAGTCCTGATTTGAGCATATTTACTATTTAGCAAGTGAGACGCTGGCAAAAATGATCATCCTATACAGAATATCCTCATGTCAAGACTTTTATTCCCATTGGAAATAACTTAAGAATAACTCATTAGTATAATTATTTTGCATCATGCAGTTACTGAATAATAAAGGTAGCAGGTAGTACACAGTACAGCTATAAAACAGGAAATGTGTCACAGTAATAGTGCTGATACTCAAAAGCCCATTTTG
Source organism: Colossoma macropomum (assembly GCF_904425465.1). Classification (NCBI taxonomy): domain Eukaryota; kingdom Metazoa; phylum Chordata; class Actinopteri; order Characiformes; family Serrasalmidae; genus Colossoma; species Colossoma macropomum. The sequence goes on from NW_023494788.1 coordinate 36,261,337, forward strand.
GAGTTCTGGAGTAGCAACATACATTAATACTGAATGTTGGAGGCAAACTTTGCATTTTCATTAAAAACAGAGACCTTTTTCATTTTGTTTGAGATATCAAACAAAATTTCCATATCAGAGCAAGTGAGCAATGAGGAGAGTTCAGTCCAGACCAGATGTGCCTGGAAGGCAGGGTGACAGGTTAGAGGTGAAAGTCAGGGTTCCTCTGAGTGTTAGGGTTAAGTTTAGGGTTAAAGGTCATTCCCAGGCTAGGGTTATGGTCAGGTTAGGGTCAGTTTAGTGTCAGGATGCCCGCTGGCCTCGGGGCTGAATGCGAACAGTCAAGCTAAGATCCTTTCCCACCAATTAGTCATAATGCGATTTCAGGGTCAGCTCTATTTTAGCATTCCTGCTGTTAAACAATTAAACTGGATTGATTTTCCAAATATGTAAACAATCAATTCCTCATGTTAACCAAACCCGTTATCTTTCTTTGGACTGTCACAGCACTTCTGGAGAATGAGTGAATTTATAAATATTCATATTTTTAAAAATTGTGTATAAAGTGTGTTTTGGGAGAGAATATGTGATAAAAATAAATAATGAAAATTGTATTTTAATTTCTTTAATCATTTTTCCTGTCAGTAATTTGGACAACAGAGGTGTCAATTCCAGAACTGAAGACGTCTAAAAATTATCTACCTATCTGTCTGTCTATCTATCTATCTATCTATCTATCTATCTATCTATCTATCTATCTATCTATCTGTCTATCTATCCATCCATCCATCCATCCATCTATCTATCCATCCATCTGTCTCTCTGTCATCTTGTTTGGTAATTGTTTGATTGGAATAACAGAAGAAATGATGTTAAAAAGAGTATAAATATATGTTTGTTTGTTTGTTGGTGTGTTTGTTTGTTTGTTTGTTTGTTTGCCCCAGTGTTGTCAGTGGTGTTTGGAGGACTCAGGGTGGCAGCAGTGTCTCTGAACTCTCTCAGGCTGAGCTGGTGGTCTGCCAGGTTAACTGTGGGCTCCAGCAGCACTGATATGATTTATTTCCTCTGTCAACAAAAAGGATATTTATGCTGGTGTGATGTCTTTCTGCAGTTGTTGGTGATCTCACCACTGGCTGTCAGCACTAGCACTGGGAGCTAACTCTCCCTCACTTTGAGACCAAGGCATTCTGGGAAACGTCTGCCGCCTGTAGTGATTTGCAGGCTTGACAACAACAAGCCGAAAAAAGCATCAAGATCCCAATCAACACTGAAGACAGCGTCAACAGCATCAACAACACTGCTATGGACACAAATGATACAGTTTTAAGACAACATGACCAAAGACCAGATTTACTGACCAAACTCTCAGATACCAGAGCAGCTGAGATACTTTAATAAAGCTAGGGCTTTACTCAGAGATTGGTAAAGACGCTTAAACCTATAATAAAGCAAAAGTGTTGTTAGTTTATTGAAATACTGACTCAGTTCTCCTAAAGAACCTCAGTGGAACTTTTTAGTCCATCTAGCTACTATATGTATAGGAACTAAAGCTTGTTTGATTCTTTTCTTCACTTTTTTGATCTTGTTTTGTAAAAATAAAGTGCTAATGCTTCAAAGTGAGAGGAGTGATAACAGCAAATCAGAACAGGAACTGAACTAACACATCAGACTGAAATTAAAACAGAGTAAGGGTTCTTTAGTAAAGACAATGGTTCTATGCAAAACCATGAACACTCAAAGAACCATGTGCATGCTTAAATTGTTCTTTACATGGTGAAATGGTTCTTAAGATTGAGGGAAATATGTTGTATATGGTTCTTTGAAAATGTTTCTAGGTAGCAGGAAAAAAATGGATCTTTTATTGTATACAAGCTTGACCGCAACAATAGTAGAACCTTTTCTGGAGAACCAGTTCATGCAAAGAACCATTTAAGCATGCAAATGGTTCTTTGAGTGTTCACGGTTCTATATAGGACTATTGTTTTCACTAAAGAACCCTTAAGAACCATCTTTCCTTGGAGTTCATGGAGCTGGTTACCTCCTCACATTTGATAATACTATGATTATTCTGATGAGTTTTTATTAATTTCAGCGACACTTTCAAACATTGTTGAAGTTATGCTCTTAACTTCACATAGTCTCAGATTCCACTCGCCAATACAGGCAGGAGTTCCTTCTTTTACAGCAAAACAAAACTTTTATTGCTAATATCTCACCTGAAGCGATTCATCATTATTAGCAAACAGAAATGCAACAACTCTGTTATAAACATCTTCTCTCTCCAGTGTGGGAGAGAAGCCTTCTAGGGTCACATGGTGGCTTATGGAGGCTTATAACCTCATATTATGAGTTTTCACTAGCTTAGCTATATGGTTCCTACAGAACAACCACTATTCATAATCTAGAAAAGGCAGATTCTTCTAAATCCTCACCATTTTTTGATTCTGAGCACTTCTAACAAGTACATTTCATTAAACTAAGGGTAGATGCATGCACTGCTCACATGAGCTTTGATTCACATGCAGCCAAAAAAATTGCTCATTTACACACATTCTACTGAACTGGCTCAAAGTCAGAGCTGAGAACACACTTGTAACTGATCTTAGACTTAGACTAATTTTAGACTTTTTAGACTTAGACTTATTTTATAAAAAAAAAAAATGATTGAAGATTCCATTTTGTCACAACCAAAACAACCATAACACATAAAACATTACCAAATTTTTCAGTAGTGACAATTTTAGCTCATTTTTAGCAGAACTTACAAATGCAGCCAGTACATGACCAGCAAACTCTTTTTTTCTGTCTTTGAACAGCTGTACACACATAAAATCATGATATTTTTGTACTCAACTGCAGAAAATATGACAATTCTTAATGTTCCATGCTGACTTTCAGAGTTTGGGATATATTTATTTCAAAACAATGGGATCAAACTGCTCACTGTGTGGCCACGAGGGACAGGGATGCAGTCTCACTTCCTGCTCTAAAATGTCGGGGCATGGTTAAAATAAGGCTCTGCCTGCAGACCAAAACTCTTTGTGTTTTGGCAGTGACATTAAAATCTGGGAAAGTCTTATTTTATTATTTCATTTATTTAAAAATTAAATTCTTGATTAATCTAAATCAGAAGAAATAAATTAAAAAGGGGAATGTGCAAAGAAATAAATAAATAAACAATATTATTTTCCCAAGTGTAAATTTAGAGGTTATGGTTTGGGACAGACTCCTCCCAATAGAAAATACCTTATAAATGACCTATAAAAGTAACCACAAATGATCCAATGGCAGAAAAGTGTTAAATGGTCATCGGCTAAGACACAATCTTGCAGTGACATACAGTATAGCTAACACATATTCAATAGTATTTAAAACACTTTATTACTAAAGTATAACCTTGAATGGCCTCAAACAAGGCCTTTACATGCAGAGTGTGATTTAATCAGACTTCGATAAATAACTGCAAGACTGAAAATATGTACACCAAATTAATTTTTTGTCTTTTTTGCTTTTTTCTCTGCGTTACCATGGTGACTCAAACTTTTGACAAAGTCAAAGTTTCTCTTCTGCATTGTAACATCTAGAGCTTCACCTCCACTACGAGATGAGTAAAGAATATCTTTTTTGCACTTGAACATATTCTGCCTGATTGTTTTTGTCCCCACAAATCTGTGTTATTCACTTTGTTTTAATATTTTGGATTTTAAATGCGCATCAGCTCCACTTCATACAAGCCTAATGTTTAGAGCCGGGACTCACGTCCCTCTGTTCTCAACTAAACCTCTCGATGATGCAATATATATGCAATTTGTGTAAATTGTGACCAATCCCAGAGACTAATTAATATAGTAATAATATAGTATCACTCAGAAATGTGAAACTAATACATACTTTCAGGCTTAAATAAACAGAAATTGTACACAATAAATGTTAAATTTAATAAGCGTGTTCTTAGCAGAGAATGTATAACATTATTTTAACTTAAAAAATCAACAACATGATTTGGCCAGGAGTGGTCAATCTTCTACATACGACTGTACAAGTTGTCTTTAAATTTCATGATTTTTTGTCAAATATTTCATGGAATTTTGAGGTAATGTATGTTGTAAATTCTATGTACTTCAATATTTGACCAACACTTTTCACTCTGTATGCCAATATTGTTAGAACCTCGTTCTTGATGTCCTACAGCATGATTAGCATACTGAATGCATTGTTCACATTTAGCCATAGCTAGATTGACTTTATATTGTTGAAAATATTGATTTTCAACTTTTGATTATTAATAAACAGCACTATGCAGAAGTTTTGCACCTAAGCAAATAGTTTAAAACTGTTCATCTTGTGAGTAAGAGAGCTTTTGCCATTAAAAACACTGCACAACATAAGAATAAATACAAATAAACATAAATACTGAATGAATGAAACTGATGAATTTTTTGCTGTTGTAAAAGTAGTTGGTCTTGTGAGCTGGTTTGAAGAACAAAGTTTGGTTCCAGATTTCTGCTGGATGCCTCCAGATGTCACATCACATTGGATTTATTGAAGTATTGATTAGCCAAATCAGGTATTGGATGATTACTGCATGATGATAACCACAAACACACTGACTTACGTAAAATTACTCATTTTTGTATTAATGCTCTTTGTATTCATTGAAATATTAGTGTTTTTTTTTTCTGTACAAATAAGCAGTTAAAAACTATTTTAAGTATAATTTTGTCAGGTGACTAACATTTATGGATAGTAGATTATATGGTCAGTCAAATTGACTCTAATTCTGACTGTAATAAAGCAACATTTGAGCAATTCTTGTAAAGTATGACTGTATAAACTGTAACCTGGGCAGATTGGGCGGCTGATTTATTCAGCCAGGACTGCAGCTCGTTCCATTAGCACTGGGCGAGACATGTGTCGCCGTTTAAAATGATATTGTCTGAAGTTAATGACTTACACAGGCTTATAGGTATAAATGGTTGATCCTTGGTGCTAATTTCATTGGCTGAGCAGGGGCCCCATAAAAAGGTCATTACGGCTGGTTTGTGTTTAACTCGCGTTTAATTCTGCGGTGCGAGGAGGTTGAGGAAGCCGTATTGATTAGGTGACAGCTTAACAACCAGCTGTTTAATAAATCGGCCCCGCTGCATTGGAGGAGAAAAGAGAGAGAGAAAGAAAAGAGGAGGGGGGGGGGTGTGTTAGCTTCATTGCTAGTCGTTGTGATGGAAACCCTTTCTCCTTGCTCTTGACAAATTTATGTTAACAAGCAAATTAGCCACGGCGTGAAGAGGCAGAGGCCGATCAATAGCGACAATAAAAAAAGAGAGAGGGGGGGAAAAAAGTTGTTGCTGACCACATACTGTCCGTGAATGTAAACGGCCTGGGTCCTGTCCCCAAGGCCCGTCAACAATAACCCACCGCAGAGAGAGACACAAAAGGTATCGACACACCCGCTGCTTCAATTTCCCCAGACGGCCGCTGCTGTCACATCAAAACGCCCATTAGTCACAAATTCAGCAGGCCACGGCCGGCCCCGCTCTCCAGGGGCCCGCTGTCATCTTGAAAGTTGTGCCACCGGCAAAAAAAAAGGGGAAAAAAAAAGAAAGGACATCTGGTTTGAGAGCGGCATTCGGAATACCAGAGGGCCAGGAGGAGGCTTGTTTCTGATAAAAGGCTGAAAAAAGGGTGAAAACACAGCCACTCGAGAGCTGTCAGGCTTCGTTAAAAAGAGCAAGCTGAAGAAAGAGAAAAAGTCAAGCTGAAGCCGAAACCTCAGGGAGCAGAGTGCGACTGAAATGGATATTTCACTGCTTTTGAATTGCAGAGTCGATCCCGCGCTTTGATATAAAAGTTTTGATTTTTCGTTCTTTTTGGTTAAATGAAACTTGTGCACTTCACTTTATTTACTTCTTTTTATTTTTTTTTGTGAAAACACCTTTGAATAATTTGAGCCTGTAACATTTTAAATCTATTGCTTCAACAATTAAAACATGAATAAGTTTACTTATTCAAAGTATCTCAGATTTGTCCAATTTTTTTTTATTACATTACAGTCTTATTACAACACATGAGGGTAATCATAAGTGTAACCGATTTGAATGGTGTTACTGCTAATACTAGTATAAGATGTGAGAGTTACTAAAGGTATGCAATTACAGGCACATTATACTTATTATTACTGTTATAGCACATAAGCATAAACATAAGAATGTAATTACAAATGCATCAAAAATGTAATTATTATTTCTTTTGCTAATACATTTAGAGCAGAAAGGCATACATCTAAGATTAGCATTACAAGCACAAAAATACGAAAACACATGCATTTTATAACTACTATTAAAACTAATATAGCACTGGCATTAACATAAGTATGTTATTACAAGCACATACAAAGTCTGTAACTAAATGCATATTATACCTTCTATTAAAACAATTATAACACATAGGTGGAAGCATAAGTATGTTATTACAAGCAAATTAAGTTTTGTATTGTTTTGAAATGTACAACATTTATAAGCACATAAAAGCATGCAATTATATGCATAGCATGTCTATGATAAATGCTATTACATATAGACATGAACATAAATATACAATCATAAGCATAGAAATGTATATATATATATATATATACATATTTCTTCTACTATAACATATAGACTGAAACAAAAGTATGTAAGTAAAACAAAAACATTGAAATGTAATTAGAAGCACATAAAATATGTAATAACATACATATTATGACTATTAGTAGTACTATTACAGCACATGGGATAGATTTGCAATTTCATTCATTTTCTTTCAGTGATGAATACTATTACAACACAGACATAAACACACATATGTAAGTACAAGTACATAAAAATGTGTAATTACATGCATATTATACTCATTATAAATACTATTATAGCACAGATGTAAACATACACATTTAAGTACAAGTATATAAAAATGTGTAATTACATGCATATTATACTCATTATAAATACTATTATAGCACAGATGTAAACATACACATTTAAGTACAAGTATATAAAAATGTGTAATTACATGCATATTATACTCATCATGAATTCTATTTCAGCACATAGATGTAAACATAAATTTGTAAGTACACATATGTTAAAATGTGTAATTACATGCATATTTTGCCCATTTGAAATTCTGTTACATCACAAAATCTTAAACATAAATATATAATAGCAAAGACATAAAAAGTGTAATTACTGTAATTACTGTAATAAGTGTAATTCACATTATGCCCTTTATTAATATTATTACAATACAGGGGGCAAATGTAAGCATGCAGTTCCAATAATTTTAAAAACAAGCATATTATTGCTATAATTAATGCTATTACACATAAGCCAAACATGAAAAAATAATGCTTGAATATTATTATTAATACTATTATAACATAGATATAAGTACATCATTACAGCATAAATGGAAATGAAGGGTCATTTATATTCTCCCTCATGATCTTTAATGTAGGCCTGTGCTATCAGTATGTAGAGCAGTGAATGAATGAAGGGTCAATCTGATATCAGTAATATCTATTTCACCCCCTGCATGTTCTCTCTGTCTCTGGAGGAATTTGGGAGGGAGTGCTAAGGGTCGTCATATTGAAGCTCATACAGATCACTCAGTAGCACTCAGCAGGGTGCTATGATCTTTCATGTGTCCTTCACTAACCAAACAGGTGCTATCTCTCTATCTACATCTCTCTCTCTCTCTCTCTCACACTCTCTCTCTCTCTCTCTCTCTCTCTCTCTCTGTCATTGCTCGTCTCTCTGGTCATCACTCAGTAGGTTCTAAGTGGCCTGTCCTCCTCTGTTAGAGCTCTATTAATCAGTTGGGTGGGTGTCTGTGAACAGCCCGTCGCCTCCCCGTTAATGTTTAATGGGCCTCCGCGTTAGATCAATGGCCCAGTTTAGCAAAGACAACATTAGCTGTTCAACCCGCACTTATTGGTCAGGGTGGTTAGGATGTGACCTGTCACTCCAAAACGAGACAATAGACCCTGACAAACGTGAGTCATTCACTTAATGAACACAGAGAAACACCATTAGTCATTGTTCACATGCTAATTACAGTAATGACAGAGAGCCTAGCACTAGCGGCTAGCTGAAACAGCTATCACTGTGACTCCAGTGATGTTCTCCTACTTACCACGTCCAAGTAGCTGCTGTAAAATAAGTCTTAACATTAATAACTGAATAATAAGCAGAATGAGAAAAAGAATAACAGTTTAATAGTTAAAATATTATCTTGGTGTATGAATGTTTATTACCAAACTTGGAAAAAAATTGTGAATAAAGATGTAGCTGCCAGACACACCACTCAGCCTTTAAACTTAAAAGTCTTCCAATAACTTACATATTGAGTTGGTATATATATATATATATTATTATTGGGATTTTAAAGGCCATGCTTCATATCCACTTCAAATATATAATAGCAAGCACATACAGATATGTAATAATGTAGATAATATGACTATTATTTATGCTATTTTAGCACATTTCAACATAAGTATGCAATTACAAAAACATGAAAATGTGTTACTGCATACATACTATATCTAGAATAAATACCATTGCAGCACATGGGGTGAACATAAATATGTAGTTACATTCATTTTTTGACTAGAATGAATACTATTACTTGACATAAACATGCATATATAAGTACAAGTGAATACAAATGTGCAATTGCATGCATATTATACTACTTATGAATACTATTACAGCACATAAACGTAAACATGTATCTGTAGGTACAAGTACATAAAAATGTGTTTTCAATACTATTATAGCACATAGGCTTAACTCATTACTGAATAATAGGTTTTAAGATTAATAACCAAATAATAAACAGAATAAGAATATTGGTTATAGTGGTACCTTGGGCAGGATACCAAGGCCCGTCCATTTTATCCCCTTGCTGTGATGTCAGCACTCCTCAGCACCCAAACCTTCCAGGTGTTTAAAGTACCTTTTTATACTGAAATAGTTTACAAAACAGTTTGGAAAAGAAAACGGTCCGATCATTATTTAGACCAAACCAACTCTTGATGTTGAGTTACTTTGATGAAAATGAAGCTGATTGTTGAAGATAAACAACCCAAATAGAGCTGCTGTGTAAGAATATGATAAATTAATGACAAAATTCTGATTTCACACAGGACAAGGTTTCCCGTCACCACTGAGGTTCTTTTTACCTTGTATATCAAAGCAGGTTTGATAGTGCAGCATCTCTGGATGCTCCAGAAGAATCAGCTGGGGAGTTCAAATCAGCAAACAAGAAAAGACTCAAAAGAAGAAAAGAAAGAAGAAAGAAAGATCAATTGTCGAGACCAGAGGTTTGACACATTAATGCACTTATTAATGTGCCCTCCTTCTCTCCTGCTCTCTCTCTCTCTCTCTCTCTCTCTCTCTCTTTGAAGGGCAATAGAGACAGAGATGAAAACGACGTGTTCTGTGTGAGTGACCAAAGGCGGGTCCCCCTGTACAGGAGATCAATGAGCCATCCGTCACTGGAACAGGTTTTCTGCTCATGCAAGGAGGACACTGTTAGTGTCGGACACACTATAGGAATAAAACATCACAAGAAAACACCACACCCACATAATTACATTCTGCTTTGACCTCTATTTATTTATTTATTTACTTTTACTGAAACATTTGGGATTACTTTTGGCGCACTTTAAAAGGTGGTGCTTTAATTTACACAATTAAAGTGTGTAAAGTGGTTAAAGGGGTTTAGGCACCTGAGAAAATTAGATTTAAAAAGCTGTCAGGATGTGTTTATTTCCACAGATAAACACTAATATTACAAGAAGTATGTATAAATACCATAAATGGTAATTTTATGTTTGTCACTGTAAACCATTTCCTGCCCCTCTCCTCAAGAAAGCCCATTATTCATTGTAGTTCTAATCCAATACTTGATTTATCTAACCCATACTTTGTTGAATTAAATCAGGTGCTGCTGACAGAATTTATCAAATCCATGTGATGGTTAGAGGCATCCAGGAGAAACCAAACCTGTGTTCTTCAAACATTCAAAATACAGAAACTGTTTTTACTTTCTAGTGTATTTGCATTTGTTTGCATTTATTCTGGTGATACATGGTAACACTTATTGCCCAGATAAGTTTGAACACCCTCATTAAATTCCATGTTTTGTTGATTTTGTAAGTGAAAATACGTTAACACGTCCTCTAGAAACAACTTAGAAACAACATGTTTAGTTTTCATGCATTCAAAGCACCATTTTCTCTTTCTGTGACATGATTTCAGTAAAGCCATGTAGAAATTTTAGGACATGTAAGACATTTGATATACCTACATTAAAACATGCATAAGCACTTAATAACATAACTAAAAAGGAGTACTTGAGCAACTGTGACCAGCTTAAGTCAATATTTGCAAGACGATGATGTTCTATGAAGTAAATAATAAACCCATATTTATGAAAATGCATCCAAGTCCTCCATTGAAATAATATATCATGGTTACTGCATTATATGTTCAATTACTTGAGACTGATGCTTCATAAAAGTGTTATAAATGGAACAAATGTTTTTTAGCATAGTTTAAGGCCCCTTATGTCAATACAATGCTATTTGTTTCATGAAACATCTTATGTCATCATATACTGTTCATAAATACTCAAGTATTCCTTTTTAAATAGGTTACTCAATGTGTATGCGTTACGAAGCCCCTGTATAAGTAGACATCAAACAAAGTGTTAGCATGAACTGCAAAAGAGAGCAAGAGGAGGACTTAATATCTTATTACTGACAAGTTGAAAAGAAAACAGATGTAGCACTTCTTATTCATAATGCACTACAAGTGCATTTTTGAGGCATTAAATGGCATACATAACACCTTATAATACCTGACCTGTTTTTTGTCTCTTAAGTAGTTATAATTACATGTACAACATGAAAAACAAGAGTAAGTCAGGTTTCATAACATGTTATAATATCTGTTCATAAAATTATTGTAGACACCAATGATGTAATGCTCTAAAACACTAGTGCTTTATGTCAGGCTGTTACAGGCCTTAAGTAATGTGAGTCTTTAAAATATTAAGGAAATTTCAGTAACACTTTCTATAAATCCTGTATTTTTAATGCTTTCTAGATAAATTCATAAGTTGCTATACACTCTCAAAAAAAAAAAATGGTATGAAGCTGTCACTGGGCCATACCCCTCTTGTCAGTGGGGTGGTACCATCAAGGGTACATCTCAGTACCTTTAGTCAGGGAACATAATTATACCATAATCCACTGAAAGGATATTTTAAGTTAATAAGTTGTATTGACTCCACACACTCTGTCTAGTCCACATGCTCTCTTTTATTGTTCTGTTTTAAAACATAAGGTTATGAAAAGGTACAAATATGTAATTTTCACCTGGGAAAAACTTATTTAAGGGACACAGTTGGACCTTAAAACCACTGTTGCACCTTTGGCAGAACACTTACATTGTTTGTACCTTGATGAGTGAAGAATATACCCACACAGTACCTTTATTTCTAGCAGTGTATGACTACATAATACCTTATAATGCCTGGCATAAGCTTGCATAATTGTTTATAACTAGTTATAAGTACATGCATAACACTACAAAAAGCAAGAGTATGTATTATATTGTATGTATGTATTATAATATCAGGTTCACAATGCACAATAATATCTGGACATAAGAACATTGGAAGCGTGAATGTTGTAGTATGTTATCTATAGCTTTAAATAAGCTTTGCTAATTCAAGCTTTAAAATATTTCTGAATTTGATAGAGCAACATATTCACTTGGTTTAACCTGTATTACCAGTTAGATTATCTCACTTTATTTAGAGCCTGTAATGACCACTGATAATGTTCAATAAGGTACACTCTTAGCAAAAATGGTTCTATATAGTAGCAAAAAATGGTTCCTTGACTTGTAGCAATAATGGAACCATTTTTGGTGCCATCTACAGCATATTCTCCATCAGTCTGAAAAACCATTTTACAATGCAAAGAACCCGTTAATCATAAAATTCTTTATTAATTCTTAATCATTTAAGAATTGTTTGTGTTAGATTTCTTTCTGCGACTCATAAATTCTTACTGTTTTATCCATTTGAGTAAGTCAAACCTAAAATCACAAAAAATCTCTTTGAATTTATTCTAGTGACCTGGCGCTGGCCTCCAGAAGCTCATGATGCATGGCCGTGGCTGATAGCTGCACCAGGAGGTTCATGGGAGTTGCACGTCTTCCAGAAGGGGACTTAAATGTTGTTTATGATGTTGTTTGTCAGTTAAAGGTATGTAGTATGTGTTTGTGTCATTCTATGTTGGGGGGCAGTGGATTTAGTGGGTTGGTCACTGTGAGGGTGAAGTGTATGGTTAGTGGTGACCTATGCGAGGTCAGTGCTTCTGTAGGTGCCTTTCTGCCCTGGTGTTTAATTAAGAACTCTTCTCATGGTGGAATCATGGCCTATCCTGTGTCTTACTCTACGCCAATGCTACTATAATATTGAATGGCTAATCACATTACCTTTTCTTGATGAACTTATATTAACCATTTTGCCAAATACTGATGGATTAATCCTTTGTGTCGACATGGTCACTGTAGTACCCTGCCAGCACAGAAAATCAACAGCAGTGCAGTTCTATATTTTTGAAAAGGCAGTTTTCCAAACTGCCAAAAGCAACAGTAAATAAATTACAGTAAGTTGATTCAACTCAAAAATGCCATTTGAATGTGTGAACTCATCAAAAACATTTCTTTAACTTAAAGTAGTTGAGTAATATGTGGAATATATTCATTTTTATGTACAACAGACTTAACCACTCAACATGACAGGCTTATTAAATACAAAGGCTAATTATTCAGTAACTACAGGGACTTCAATGCAAACTAATGGAGCTGTTCTAAGGTTATAGAAGTGTGTAATAAAACTTTGGGCCCATGGTTTGTTAAGGGGTTAATTTATTTGAGTTAAAACAAAATGTGGGATTACAGTCTACAGGCTTTAAGTGAAGTGATATAATCGCATCTAATGGTAATACAGATCATACTGTATGAATCTGTTGCTCTGCTTTATCTTCCAAATTTGGGAATTGTTTAAGACTTCAATCAGCAAAGGTAGTGTAAAGCCTTAGCCATATTCCTAAACAAGGCAGCTGTTGTTCACTGTTGTTAAACAAGCTCTATCAAGTTTTTACTAAAAGTTATGGTTTTGTATAAAACTACGGTAACAATTTCTCTGAATGTCACCTTTGTAAGCATCTATAAACACATTCATAACATGTTATAATGGATTCATAAGACATTATAAACATAGCTATAAATATTTATAACAATGCATTATACGTTATAGCCATGTTTATTATGCATTATGAATTGTTAACATAATACATTATAAGTACTGATCTTAACAAATTATAAGAGCTCATAAGTCGTATTTGTCCGCTCTAAGTAAAGTGAAGCGTACTGTACTAAAGCCTCCTCCAGTGTTAAGAGTCAGGCTTCAAGTTGAAGTATTTACTGAAGGATTTTCTGAAATGCTAAAACACACACAATAAAGCAAATTACAGGCTTCAAATGTCAGAGTTTAAACTAGTGCTGCCATCAGTGTTTTACCCAATGTGGGAAAGGTAATGTACACCACCGTTAGCTTGGTATTTGTCTTTACTTTATGCTGTCCAAGCTGGGACTGACTTCTTTGGCACTGACATTATAACATGTTATTAACACTATTTATAATGCATTATATTAACAATTCATAATGTATAATTAATATAATAATAATAACATGGCTATAAAGTGTAATCCAGTTTAATTCCTTTTTATAAATATTTATAACCATGTGTATAATGCCTTATGAATACATTATAACATGCTATAAATGTGTTCATAGATGCTTACAAGTGTGACATTCATAGAAAGTGTTACCAAAACTACTTTTGAAGCAGTGCCAGGTCCACCAAAAGTCCCCTTCATTCTTTTACTCCTTACAGAATCTTTAGTTGCACTTTCTATGAATACCATGTCTATAAGCATCTGTAAACACGTTCGTAACATGTTATAACGCATTCATACGGTATTATAATGAGTTTTAGGAGATTATAAAATTGCATGTTATAGTGACCTCAATTTCACCCAAAACAAATGTGTAAGATGTTGATATTTCTTATGTTTTATGCAGCTAAAACAGCCTATATTTTATGAATATGGATATTTATAAAAACAAATTACACTTTATAACTGTGCTCATTAAGCATTATGAACATTAGTAACATGTTATGTTGTCAGTGCCAAAGAAGTTAATCCCAGTGTCAGAGTGTAAAGTGAGACAAATAAGTTCATTTATTTCCAATATTTTATTTTTCACTGCTGTTGCTGTTAGGGCTATAACTTTGGGGCTTCAGTCCAGAATATCCAGATGCCCCAAACATGCTGCCCAGCCCACATTACAGCCCACTACTGTGTGCTTTCCTTAACCAGCACTCTTACTTGAAACATTGCATCACAGCAAACCAATGCATAATGCATAATAAGCATGGCTGTAAAGTGTAATGCATAAGTATAAATATTTATAGCCTTGTTTATGATGCTTTTGTATGCATCATAACATGTTATGAATGTGTTCATAGGTTCTTATAGACATGGTATTTATAGAAAGTGTTATATTCCCATAGCTGTTGCGGCAAAAGTGATTATAACAAGCAATTGCTAACCTGGACATACGTCTAGTAAAATACCAAAACCTTATTATTTTGTGTTATAGAGCAAAATAATATTTATGCTTATAATATTTTAATGAACATATTATAATGCGTTAGAAAACCTGACATCATGTAGTGATATACCCCGATCAGGCATAACATTATGACCACCTCCTTGCGTTGTTTGTCCACCCTGTAGATGTAAAGCCAGAGACGATAGCTCATCTCTTGCTGTAAAGTATGAGCTACTCATCCTCTAGTCCTTCCTTGGTGGCCACAGGACGCTGCCCACAAGACGCTGTTGGCTGGATATATTTGGTTGGTGGACTATTCACAGTCCAGCAGTGACACTGAGGTGTTTAAAAACTCCAGCAGCAATGCTGTGTCTGATCCACTCGTACCAGCACAACACACTCTAACACACCACCACCACGTCAGTGTTACTGCAATGCTGAGAATGATCCACCTGCTCTGTGAGGGTCCATGGGGGTCCTGACCACTGAAGAACAGGGTAAAAGGGGGCTAACAAAGTATGCAGCGAAACAGATGGACTACAGTCTGTAATTGTAGAACTACAAAGTGCGCCTATATAGTAAGTGGAGCTGATAAAATGGACAATGAGCGTAGAAACAAGGAGTTGGTCATAATTTTGTGCCTGATCGGTGTACTCTTACTTTATAAAGTGTTATGCATGTGACTATATCTACTTATAAACACTTATACAAGCTTTTACCTGGCATAAAAAGGTAATATATGCCTTATAAATTCATTTAGAAAGCACCATGAATAAAGAATTGTAGGCAGCGTTAGTGAAACAGTCATCAAATGCAATGCATTGTGCAATAAATAAATAATTAAATAAATAAATAAATAAATAAATAAATAAATAAATAAATAAATGCAAACTCTGCTTATCACTCTGTGTTTACTGTCTATTGATAACTTGCTCATAGGTGCTGTTTCAATTTTCCTTATTTTCCAACTGCTACCTGATCCTATTCAGCAGATTCAGTGACATATTTCTGCGCTGAAGTAAAAGCCGTAATATTTCTGATTAAAAAAACATTATTCCAATAAGACTCCCATTACACACACAGACCGACAGTGTGGTAGAAAATCTCAGTAAACTCTACAGGCTTAAGTTGATCTCTCAGGTTGATACCAAGCCTGTGCGCTGAACGCAGTGCTGAACAGAAATCAGATTGAGGCAGATGCATGCTGGGAGACCTGCTGATAGCATTTCTGGGGATGTGTTTGCGCTGAGATGCCTGTATGCGGAACTTAAACATGCATTTGCTTCAGTTTTTCAGGATGCCTTACGTGCAGTTTTGTTGGCTGTAAACACATCAAACTGTAGAATGTGGCCGTATTGTCTTCTGTTCTTCTACTCTGAAGGTGACATTCAGGAGGAATAATGAATGCTCTTGCAGCAGTTTTGAAGCGAATGAGAAATGTGTGCTTCTTCAGGAAACTTCAGAATCAGATCACACTCTCTCGCACACAAGGAGAACAGTAATAATATAAAAAAGAAAAAGAAAAGCCGCTGTACATGAGATATCCTGCGATTGATGAGCTGTGTTGGTGGAATACCCTATTAAGCATGAGGCAGGGCGGCCGGGGAAGAGAGGGCTTTACTTTAAATTGAGAAGTGCCAACGCACATTTATTGGCTCTAATGTGCTACAGCTCGGCCCCTGCGCTCAGGCCGGCCACGGCCCACCACCGCCGCCTCCGCTGGGGAACATAATAACCTTTTTAAGGGCTCCAGCCTGTGCACCTTCGCTTCAACTCCCGCAATAAAGACCTCATACGTACCTAATCTTTTGTTATTACATTGTTAATATGATTTTTCTTCCCTTTTGCACTCTGATCTCGGAGCCGGGAGCCACAGAAAAAGCCTCCTCTGGCTGGATGGGGATTTTTTAATGGGGGATACCAAACAGCACTCTGTAGGGTCGGGCTTTGTGCGCAGAGAAATAGGGGATGTTTTAAAGCTCCGAGCATGAACTAGCAAAACTGTTATGGCTCACCTATTCTGAGTTTACTGAGAAATGGAATAGCAAATGTATACGAGGTATACATATATTTGTACATACATACATACATACATATAGCCTTACAGTGCTGACTATGATAATTTTATATCTATCTATCTATCTATGTATCTATCTCTCTCTCTCTCTCTCTCTCTCTCTATATATATATATATATATATATATATGTGTGTGTGTGTGTGTTTGCCAAAAAAATTACTTTAATGGCTATTAAGTGCAGTGTAGCTGATTAAAACAATCACCTGGAAGACCTGGTAGAAACCAAAACTGCCCCCAGCACATAAACAGCACTTTAAGTTTCCATCTTTGAGAGGGAGGAGAAAATTAAGCTGCTTCAGGTCTGAAAACATCCACAGGTGTTTCTGTCCATCCGTCCACTGGGAGAAGACAACTCAGCGTTATGGGTCTGAAAGGATGTGTAGCTGCCAAGAAGCCTCACTGAGAAAAGGAGACAAACACATCAAACAAAGAATAATGCTGAACAATGGACTGACCACCCCAGAGTCCAGACCTCAACATCACTGAATGTGTTTGGATTACTTCAGAAAATGATCAACCAACTTCTAAGACTGAGCTTTGGAGGTGTGTCTGCAGATTTCTTTGAGAAACTGAAAGTGAGTCTCCTGAAAAGAATGGAATGTAATAAAGGCAGCACTGAAAAATCAATATCTTGTACTTAATGACTGGAAATTTAATATATGAGGGTTTGATTTACACAGGGCTTTATGTTACGTATAATTTGGTGTATAGTATATAAATACATGACGACGTGTAATGAAGTGCACACATTTCAGCATATTTGCATTTATATGATGTGTAAGTATGCGAGTGTGTGTGTGTGTGTGCGTGTGTGTGTGTGTGTTTGTGTGTGTGCATGCACACTGATGTGTTCTGTGATTGAGTGGTATCTGATGGCCTCTTAATTAGAATGCTAATGAGAAGCTGTCCTCGTTTGACCACTCTGGGGCTTAACGAGAATGACACGGCCCATCTCAGATGGATCATCCCCCAGTTAATATTTCCAATCTGTTAATCAATGAGCTGATCAATAGGCAGCGGTGCATGCTGCAGAAGGGGTCCTGCTGGGATTAAGGAGGGCTGGAGGACCCTCAGGATTTGGACTGTGGCTGAAAAAGCTGATTCGAACAGCAGTGCACATGCTGACACATCTGAATACAGGATCGAGGAAGAAAGAGGGGGACAGAACATGTAGAACTGAAAGACAATTATAAGTCATTAGGATGGTATAAGTATATATTAACCCTTTAAACTCCTCATACAGGTCCACGTTTAAGTTAGTTTCATAGTAATTACTAAATAGTAAGTTATAGTTAAGCTTATTACCTTTAATTTTGGCTCATTTCTGTTGATAGTGATTAAAATATAAATGAGTGACAAAAAATAATTCTACTAATTCTATATTGTGCATTTACATACGCAATAATAATTACATAAAGACAATTTTCTCATGCATGCAGATAAATATAGTCTACAGTGATTCTGATCAGCTTTTTATTTGTTTTTCTGTTTATAATTAAGAATACATTCTTTAAGACAGATGTATAGATTTACTAGCATAAGCCCTTAGAAGTTGATGCTGCTATAGAAACTGTGAAATAGTTGCACATGGCTGATATTTTCTCTGCTCAGAGTGTTTGAATGAATTTTTAAACACTGTATCTTATTTTCATTCATTGCAATTTCATTGCAGTTTCATTAATTTCATCTCGTTGCTATTAAATTTCTTTGAGTTCTAGGCTACATTCATATTAGATGCCTCAGTACTCAGTAATTTTGCGCTCAGTTCTGATCTTTCTGACTTGATTCACATTCTTGTGGATAAAGTGACTCATATCTGTTTTCATATCTGTTGTCATGTCTATGCCAAGTATCCTCCTGGGTCGCAGGGGGTGCTGGAGCAGGAAACACCCTGGACAGATCACCTGTCCATCACAGAGCAGACATACACATTCACACCTAGGGCCAAATTAGCATGCCCAATTTGCATGTCTTTGGACTGTGGGACATGGGGAGAGCATGCAAACTCCATGCAGAAAGGGCCCTGGTTGCTAGGCCAGGGAATTGAACCCAGCACTACCCACTGCACCACTGCACCACCCTGTAGCCCAAACAGTAAAAGCATTATGTGAATGAACCATGTGTATCATAACCAATATAATGGACAAACACAGTACGGATACTGTGAAGATACTTTGTGGTGTTTACTGGCAGTGGCTGATAAAGTTAGTCGCTGCTGCAACATTAACGCTGAATGATGTTTTGTATATAGTAAAAAAAAAACACATATACTCTGATCTGACCGTTCTCATTAAGGTCGCACTGCCATGAAACTAATATGTATCCAATCTATGACCATATATGAAAGTGTTTCAACTCTGATTAGAAGAGACCAGACTGTGTGTACACACAGCTTTGAAAATCTGATTTGCACCTACAAATGAAAGCATAACTTATACTTTCAGAAATAAAGTTACTGTGCAGGTACAATTTCTGTTCATCAGGGTACAAACAATGTAGATGAACACCTCAAAGGTACAACAGTGGTTTTAAGGTCCAATTGTGAACCTTAAATAAGTTTTTTTCCAGGTGAAAAGTACATATGTGTACCTTTTTTTCATAATCTAACCTGTTATAAAACAGAACAATGAAATAGAAAGCCTGGAGAAGAGACGGGGTGCGTGGAGTCAATACAACTTTTTTGTGTATTATGGTACAATTATGTTTCCAGACTAAAGGTACTGAGGGTTCCACCCCAGTGTCAAGAGGGGTACTACAGTGACAATTTAGTACCTTTTTTTCTAAGAGTGTAAGATTCTTATTTGAAGTTGTATGCATACTTAATCTGAATTTCAGTGGAAAAAATTCTGATGCATCCCTATTCGTGAAAGTAAAAGCTGGCATGTATCTGCTGTCCCATCGCTATGGCTGTCCCTCTCAGCATGGAGGAGTCAAACACTGGGCTGTCAGGGTCTTGTTTTATGAGCTGTGTTTTATGTGCCTATTCACATTAGCTCAATAAAGCGTAGGCCAGCGTCGGAGGCAGACGCGTTTTCAGGCTAGACGCTCCATGCAATTATGCAGAATCCTGGGGCAGGTGATTTAGGAAGTGAGCCGGCCGCCTCCGTGGGGGCAGCCACAAAGAGCGCCGCATTGATTGAATCTTATATTGTTGTTGTCTGAAATCTTAACATGCCTGGAATTTATGACACTTGGAATAATAATGTCATATAAAAACTGACAGCACGGAAGACGTGTGCCTGCCTCCGTCGCTCTCTCTCTTTCGCTTGCTCGCTTGCTCTCTGAGGGGACACCGCCAGCGCAACTTTCAATTTTCCATTCGCGACATTTTATGGAGAATTATGCTCGTTGATTTTTTGACATATATGGGGATCAATGGAGAGATATGTATGTGCAGGGGCTTTACAAGCACATGAACTTGGCTGTAAGGGACTGGGAATAATATGAAGCCGTTTCATTTCATTACATAAAAATTATATAGACAGCATAGGGGAGTTTGTATACTTTATTGACCCCTTAAACTCTGAGGGTCCATATGTAGGACCACACTTCTCCTTACTATCATAACTATAGAACTTTCATATTAGTTGTATATCAAATACTGAATAAATGGAAACACTTTATTTGAAGGCTACCTACATAGCAACTTCATAACACATTCATAAGCACTGAATAACATTTTCATTAAGCAAAACTTGTATAGTAGCAATACTTATGGACTATTACGTACAGCTTATGCCAGTCATAGCAATATGACTGAGATTTGATGATGAATGGATCAATAGAAAGGACCCAAAAATACTTTCAATACATTTCTGAGAACATTTCTTTCCCTTTTCCCATAAAATTTGCATAATATAAAGAAGTTTTATCACCGTGTACAATAAATTGTGACTGTAAAAGGTGCACATAATTATAAACAGCTTATGCCAATAATAGCAAGATGTTTTATAAGTAAATGACATTGTATTGACATGATATGGCAGTTTACTGGGGTCTTAGGTTCAAATGATGCATATTTGTTCTATTTATAACACTATTATGAGTGTCATTTCCAAGTAATGGAACTCAAAATGCAGAAACCTAGTTAAGAGCTCTGCATATCAGCTGTTGCACAATTTTGACAACCTCAAAATTGGGATCATTTTGTTACATAATTTTTCTATATGCATAAACAGAGATATTCTTGTACAAAATGTCTGTGCTTGAGTAAAAATAGGCATTATCTTCAAGAAGTAAGAGTAAAAGCTCTCTACTTTTCTCTCTACTTGATTACAAAAGTAGAAAAGATGTATCTTAAGATAAATGCACTTAAGTGTGGAAAATAATTGATTAAATATATTATTTTATAATGAAAAATTGTGATAAATCTGAAAAGAAAACATGGTTTTTGGGGGACTATATTGCCTTACGATGTCCTGCTTGTGTCCCTCTAACATGAATGGCTTTTACAAATGCATTTTAGGACTTAAAGCTTCTTAAAACTACACTAAAACATTGCGGTAACACTCACTGTCACCTTTGTAAGCATCTATAAACACATTCATAACATGTTATAATGCATTCATAAGGCATTATAAACATGGCTATAGATATCTATAAAAATGCATTACATGTTATAGCCATGCTTATTATACATTATGAATTGTTAACATAATACATTCATACTGTTCATAACAAATTATAAGAGCTCATAAGTGGTATTTATCCACTCTAAGTAAAGTGAAGCGTACTGTACTAAAGCCTCCTCCAGTGTTAAGAGTGAGGCTTCAAGTTGAAGTATTTACTGAGGATTTACTGAAACACTAAAACATACATAATAAAACACATTACAGGCTTCAAATGTCAGAGTTTAAACTAGTGCTGCCATCAGTGTTTTACCCAATGTGGGAAAGGTAATGTACACCACCGTTAGCTTGGTATTTGTCTTTACTTTGCAGTCTCCAAGCTGGGACTGACTTCTTTGGCACTGACATTATAACATGTTATCAGCACTACTTATAATGCATTATATTAACAATTCATAATGTATAATAAACATGGCTATAAAGTGTAATCCAGTGTAATTCATTTTTATAAATGTTTATAATCATGTTTATAATGCCATATGAAGGCATTATAACATGTCATAAATGTGTTTATAGATGCTTACAAATGTGATATTCATAGAAAGTGGTTAGAGTTAATTTATTAGCTACACTCTAAAAAAGATGGCTTTTGAAGGGTTCTTTAGTAAAGACAATTGTTCTATGTAGAAGCTTGAACACTCAGAGAACCCTTTGCATGCTTAATACAGCTAATAAAACAGCTTTGATAGAGAATATGTTATATATATGGTCTTATGTAGCACCCAAAATGGTTCTTCTATTATTACAGTGTCAAGCAATGGTTCTTTGAGCGTTCATGGTTCTATATAGAGCCACTGTCATTACTAAAGAACCCTTGAAGAGCTACATTTTTAAAGGGTATATTTAACTGAAAGTCAGCCAAAGTCAAGGGAAGAAAAGTTCTCCAGTTATAAAAGAGATGAAAGCCTCTGGAGTAGTCAGTCTAAATAAAAACAAACAAACAAACAGGCACTAGTTCAAAAAGTAGGTTTGTCAGGCAGCACTCTTTGAGAAGTATGGAAGGACTTGTGAAGGTTATAACACTATCAAAGTTCATGTGCCCCTGCGACCCCCCCTCCCATCTAGGTCATCTCCTCCCTCCCCGTTAGTGCAGTATAATTACTGCCCCCCCAATCCTCACCGAAAAAAAATGACAGGACTCTGACCCCGGCCGAATTATTGAATTTTTATCGCCTGCCTTAGGCCATGTCGGGGCTATTCAATTTTAGCCTGAGGAGGACAACCTATTAAAGAGGATGAGACCAAAATGTCCTTCCTCAGATTGCCACCAGAAACCATTTTACAGACAGAGCGGAGGACCATCCGCGGGTTTGGGTGGACAGAAAGTACCCCAGACACACGCGCACACTCTCACCATCCCCCTTCATCTCCTGCCGTCCTGCCAGAAGAGCAGACGCAATTTACATGAGCTGAAGAGAAGATGACAGGCGGCAATCAGCTTTCGGAATAGGGTCAGCAGAAAAAAACAGCAAACCGCATTACAGTCAACCAACAAATCACTTATACCGGCCACGACCTCCGACCTGCACTCATATCAACCCATTGCCCTTTAGTATAATTATGGGGACTAATCTTTGGTCATCTGATTGGACAGAGATGGCCCGGCAGCCCGTCCTAATTTATTTTTCTCATAATTTATTTTTTTCCCTCCCCAACCCCACCTTCTCTCGCTAATAAACAGTTTTGGCTAGACCTGCTGCAGCATGTGTAAGCGAAACCCTCACAGAGTCCAAAGGTCAAAGTTATCTATTTATCAATTTATCTGTCTGTCCATCCAATCGTCTGTCAAACTCTGAGCCCGTCGCCCTGTAATTATCCCCGGGTGACATTTACCGAAGGTCTATATGTCTCTGCTTTCCACAGCATTAGAATATTCCACCTTGGGCAAAGAGTTGATTAGGCCTGACATCTTTAGCTAATCCGAGGGACGGGCCTGTAATGCTGAAGAACATCGTGTATGGGTTAATGATTAGACCCTGAGTTGCATGCCTCTGGAACCATCTCAGCAAAGTGACTGGACCAAGCAAGTTACTGCAAACAGAAAAAGATGCGGTCCATTTAAAATGATTGTAGCTTTTTAAAATGACTTTAATACCAATTAGCATGTTTTCTTTGTCAGTGTAATTACAGACATATGCAAAAGATTGATCAAAGTCTGTTTTGGCATGAAAATAAGCTACATCCTCTACTGAGAACACACTCCTACACATTTCAATGCATAGTTACTCTTGTGCTGACAAAAACATACTTTAACATTTTAAAATATATATATATAAATTTATAAAATGTGGCCTGTGCAAAAGTGAAGGCATAGTTGAATTTGTAAATAGAAATTGTGGACTAAAATTCACAGAAAAATTTCATATTTATGTTCCCTGTGTAGGATTTGTTAACCCATTTTCACTTGGAAAATCAACAGAACATCTACTTTACCAGTGGTGTTCAAACTTTCTCATATGAGTCATATCATACAATTTGTCAGATCATGTAATTCTTCAGATCTTTCAATTTTTCATTGCAAAACTAAGCCCCATCCATTTGCTCACCCTCACCTTGTTGTGATGTCATCACTTAAATTTTTTAGGTGTTTAAACCTGCGTTGGGCCAAATAAGTTTCAATATGTGCATTTAAATTCATTTAGCAAGGAAAATGGTCAAATCATCATTTAGAGAAAATGATAATTTGATGAACATGAAGCTAAAACCAAGGCATTAACACAGAGCTGCTTTATGATAAATAAAAAATTAAAGAGATTTTTCTCACTTTAGAAAGTCAGAGCTTTTCAAAAGAAGAGAAACTTTTGATGCACAGTGTATGAGAGGCTGAACAGTATTATAGGAGAAGCACCGTGGGTCTTTGTTTGTGCAGTACTAGAGAAAGGGCAGCTTCAAAGGAATGCTTTGCCAAAAAATTCAAATATACACAATTTTCTGCAATTAGCACTGTGCCAGCTGCATGCTAAAGCATCACACCTGCCTCAAAATGCACAAAAATACAGATAAAATTGAGACTTCAGTGTTTAGCTATGCTAATGTACTTCAGTCCATGTTCATAGATACCACAGTGTCGGAAACCACATAATCAAGTCTATTAAAGATACTGAACACCTCCACACTGTGTGTGATGATTTTCGAATGTAGTTAGCACCATGCTAATTGTTGGGGTATAAGCTTACATCACTTGTTAGCTACATTAGCCTCAAAGCTGTAAAGAAGCAAACATCAGACACCAAACATGTCTCAGCTAAAAGGCTATAGTATATTTAGGTTAAGTGGGGAAAACTGTGTACATTTGATTTTTAACTATTTCTTTAATGGTGGAAGTAACGTACGTCACTGATGAGCACTGCTTCTCCAGAGAAGTCTGGCACCTACATCTTCTGTGTCTTCTACATCTTCTAGGCTCTAGGACTGTTTTTCATTAAGCAAGTGGCCACCACACTCACGGACGCGCAATTCAAAATAATGAATCACAGCCATTCGACTGTAAGTGCAGCTTCAGCTCATCAATCATTCAGCTCTATTTTTAAAATCCAGCAAAAAAGGAGGACAAAAAGCAAAATATCTGGAGTGCTCAGAAGATCCAACCAAAGTAACAATGGTGCAGTTTGGTAGGGCATGTTGAAATGGACAGTGGAGGAACATAAAGCACTTTTCTCTCTGAAAGTGCATAAAAATTCGAGTTTACAGAAATAGGTCACCTGTATTTTGATGCTTTATGTGCCAGCGTCATGTAGAAATGACAGAAAGAAAAAATTACAACAAAAAACATTCCACTAGTTGCCTTTCTCTTTCATAAAATCACAGCCAATCCTATGTTTATGTTTCAAAATTAGCAAGTTTTATTTGATACATGATGATTTTCAGCCACAAACTTAAAGGACAAATAAATGTAACTTAACCTTCACCTCTAAAACACACAGTCACACTGTGCACCACTACAGCCCCAACTGTACATTTAACCTTGGGGCCTAAAACACACAACCATCTGTTTAACCCTGACCTAACACACACACACACACACACACACACAAACACACATATACACACACACACACTGCTCTGAGCATGATTCAGTTCTGCCATACTGCTGCAAGTCTCAGTGAAAATATTTCCATTTTGACCTTAATCACTATTTCCTATTAGAGTCCACCGACCTGTCCTTTTCCCCGGAGAGCTAAACTCATTCAAATACTCATCCTCCATCTCCCTCTACACCACCAAATTTAGCGCTGTAGTGTAAAGAGCCGTTCTCGGCCCCCCTGTTATTTCCACTGGAGCTCAGACTGGTTCAGACTCTTGTTGTCTGTTCAGAGTATGTCAGTAAAAGCACTATTAAAATTACTTTAAAAGAGTTTAACTCAACCCAAAATACTACACTCTTAACGTACAGGTGCTAAAAGGGTTCTTTGGGCCATGTCTTAGAATAACCAAACCTCTTTCCCTGAAGAACGTCTTCATTGATTGTTCTTTGGAGAATAATTTTTACAAGGGGTCTAGGAAGAACTCTTAAACTGGTACAGAGCCTGCACATGATATGAGGGTTCCTTAAATAAGTTCCTTTAATAAACCACCAAAAGTGGTTCTTCTATAGCAACCCATTGTGGAACAGTGTAGTGTTACTAATGCAAATGGATCATAAACAGGCTAATTAGCAACTTACTTTTATATGTACTAATTTTTGGTAACATTTTACTTAGGATGCTGTTCATAAGGCTACATGACACCTACATAAGCTTGTCATGACAACTGACATAACCCTTCATAAATGTTTATAAAGGCTTATTCCAATAGTTCTCAACTATCATAAAGGCTACTTTAGCTTACTGGTCAAACTGGCAAATGTAACCTTTATAGCAAATTATGCCTATTGGAATAAGCATTTATAAAGATTTATGTCTGTTGTCATGACACACTTATGTAAGCATCATATAGCATTATTAATAGCACCTTACAGTAGTGTTACCCTGTTTGCTCCTAACTATACACATAAACAGTACTAAGCAAACTTGCCCAACGCCCAACTCCCTTAAGTCAAAGACCACCCGTCATTAAATTAAATTTCAGTCAAAATGGCCTTTAAGTTTTTCATTTATCAGATATATTTCTGAGGAGATTAGATGTAAGATAATCCACTTGCATAAGGAAGGAGAAAGTCAAAGCAAAATAAATGACAAAAACAAGAGTTCAAAACATTATTAAAGGCTACAGAGAAAATGGGTCTCCAAACAACCACCTGGAAGCCCTGGTGGACACCAAAACTGCCCGTCAGACAAACAGAAGAAAATCAAGCTGCTTCAGATCCGAAAACATCCACAGGTGTTTCTGTTCATCCTTCCACTGTGAGAAGACAACTCAGCGCTATGGGTCTGAAAGGATGTGTAGCTGCCAAGAAGCCTCACTGAGAAAAGGAGACAGACACATCAAACAAAGAAGCTGAACAACTGACTGACCACCTCAGAGTCCAGACCTCAACCTCACTGATTGTGTTTGGATTACTTCAGAAAATGATCAACCAACTTCTAAGACTGAACTTTGGAGGTGTGTCTGCAGATTTATTTAAGAAACTGAAAGTGAGTCTCCTGAAAAGAATGGAAGTTGTAATGAAAATAAAGAGTGACAATAAACACTCAACATCCAATAGGAAAGGAGGTTTAGCACTAACGAGCTGCTAATAAGTCTTTTTGCCTCTCAATCCACCACAAACATCACACTTTGGCCCCCAGGACAAAAAGTTTGGGCACCCCTGTGCTAAAGTGAGTAAATGTGTGTGAAATGTGGCTGCAGATAGTTGTCAGTCTCCTGCAGTCGGCACGGTGTGAGCAGAATACAGCGATGGAGGAGAATCGATGTGCTGCTGTCAGATCTAAATAAAACCAGCACTTCCTGATTGACCAGCTAAAGTGATGTTCCACTCACTTGGCTGGCCTTTAAAGCATTAGCACATCAGCCTGTGCCCTCAGGTGCTGCACAGCGAGCTCGCCTCAGAGCGTATGCATAAGTACACTCGACAGTGTGTACGTGTCTGTGTGTTTATGCCAGGTTGTCAATACCGTTGCGCTGTATCGAGAGGGAACACTCCCATGTGTTTATATGTGTGTGTGTGCTCGTTTACACGTCAATAAGAGCTCTCTCTATGTATTTAAATGAGCTCTCCTTCAGTATGTGTGTGTGTGTGTGTGTGTGTGTGTGTGCGTGTGTGTGTGTGTGTGTGTGTGTGTGTGTTTGTGCATGTGTGTGTCCTTTTTACAGTGCCTTTAGTTCTACTTATTTACCAGGTAAGCGCAAATCCAACTGACTGGTTAATTATTTTGGGAAACATAATGGCAGGTACTTTAACTAAATTACACTGAAATAGCAAAAAGTTCTACATTTTAACAAAGAAAAGGGTGAATGGGGGGTCTCCAAGTACTAGATAATTATTTTTGGGTAACATAATGGCAAGTACTTTAACTGAATTACACTAAAATGCCAACAAGTTCTAGATATTAATAAAGACAAGCAACATAAAGGTAAATACTTTAACTACATTACACTAAAATGACAACACGTTCTAGATATTAGCAAAGTAAAGGGTGGGGGGTCTGCAAGGTACTAGTAATTTTTTTTTTTTTGTAACACAATGGCAAGTACTTTAACTAAATTACACTAAAATGCCAACAGGTTCTAGATATTAACAAAGAAAATGGTGTGTGTATGTGGGGGGGGCAACATAAAGGTAAATACTTTAACTACATTACACTAAAATGACAACACGTTCTAGATATTAGCAAAGTAAAGGGTGGGGGGTCTTCAAAGTACTACTTAATTACTTTGGATTACATAGTGGCAAGTACTTAAATTATAAAATCCCAGAAATGGCAAAAGGTTCTAGATATGTTAACAAAGAATATGGTGAATGGGAGGTCTTCAAAGTACTAGATAATTATTTTGGGCAACATAATGGCAAGCACTTAAGCTAAATTACACTGAAATGACAAAAAGTTCTAGATATTCACAAAGAAAATAGAGACGGTGGGGTCTGCAAGGTACTAGTTAGTTTTTTTGGTAACATAATGGCAAGTTCTGAGAGAGTTAAACTAACTTACACTGAAATGCCAAACACATTCTAGATATTAACCGAGTAAAGGGTGAGGGGTCTCCAAAGTACTAGATAACTATTTTGTGTAACATAATGGCAAGTTCTGAGACAATTTAACTACATTACACTGAAATGCCAAACATGTTCTAGATATTAACAAGGAAAAAGGTGGGGGTCTCCAAAGTACTATATAATTATTTAGGGTAACATAACAGCAAGTTTCAAGACAGCTACACTGAAATTCCGTATAGGTACACGATACTAAATGCATAAGTATGAAGTATTCCAAAGTTAATTAGTTATTTTATGTAAAATGATGATGGTTGCCAAATCAGTCTACCTAAATTGATCTGACTAGGTTCTAGATATTACGCTGACAAAGGGCCTGGTCAAATATCACTTTGTTAGTGGAACAAGGTGGAACAAAATAGGTAAATAGGTAAATACTATTTGAGACCGGTTGCACTTTTTGTTCAAGTACAGGTTTATGCTATATAGGTGCTCAGTAGTTTATATCCCAAATAATTGTACAGTGCTGAGTTTGTACACAGTTAATATCTAGAACTTGGCATTTGGCATTTCAGTGTAATTCAGTTAGACTGTGTTGGAACCCACCTAGTGCTTTAGAGTTTGTACTACACTCTCCCCTGGGTATAACCTAGAAATTAAGGGATTGTATCTTGTTTTCATACAACATTTACAACAAAATGCTCCTGACTTTGTAAAGTACTTTGTACAAAAACCATGCCTACTTTTTTGAAACTAAAAGAGCAAAACTATTTTGGTTCTGCTGGTTTAGATTAGGATTAGGCTAAGAAAATTACTACATATACATCAGGACTTATTATAAAACATATGCACCAGCAAATAATCCAACAGTAAAAGAACACTGGGCCTCATTCACCAACAATTCTTAAGAAAAAAATTCGGTAACACTTTCTATGAATGTCACCTTTGTAAGCATCTATAAACGCATTCATAACATGTTATAATGCATGCATAAGACATTATAAACATAGCTATAGATATTCATAAAAATGCATTATACATTATAGCCATGTTTATTATGCATTATGAATTGTTAACATAATATATTATAAGTACTGATCATAACAAATTATAAGAGCTCATAAGTGGTATTTGTCCGCTCTAAGTAAAGTGAATCATACTGTACTGAAGCCTCCTCCAGTGTTAAGAGTGAGGCTTCAAGTTGAAGTCTTTACTGAGAATTTACTGAAACACTAAAACATACACAATAAAGCACATTACAAGCTTCAAATGTCAGAGTTTAAACTAGTGCTGCCATCAGTGTTTTACCCAATGTGGGAAAGGCAGTGTACACCACCGTTAGCTTGGTATTTGTCTTTACTTTACGCTGTCCAAGCTAGGACTGACTTCTTTGGCACTGACATTATAACATGTTATTAACACTATTTATAATGCATTATATTAACAATTCATAATGTATAATAAAGATGGCTATAAAGTGTAATTCAGTGTAATTTCTTTTTATAAATATTTATAACCATGTTTATAATGCCTTATGAATACATTATAACATGTTATAAATGTGTTTATAGATGCATACAAAGGTGACATTCATAGAAAGTGTTACCAAAATTTCTTCTTAAAACCCACTTAAGCAGTTTTTACGAAGACTTTGACATTCACCAGTGTTTTCTTATTTAGGATTTGTTCTTAGGT
Source organism: Colossoma macropomum (assembly GCF_904425465.1). Lineage (NCBI taxonomy): Eukaryota > Metazoa > Chordata > Actinopteri > Characiformes > Serrasalmidae > Colossoma > Colossoma macropomum. The sequence continues at coordinate 36,291,549 of NW_023494788.1, forward strand.
AAGAACAGAATCTACACACACTCAAGAGCACATTGGGGAGAACAGTTCTGTGCTTTAACAACATGCCATGAATCTGACATAGGCTTTTTTCTTAGCACCTTTCTCAAGAACACAGTTAAGATAAACTTAGGAAGACATTGGAGAATGAGGTCTGTTCTTTCCTTTTCCTGCAAAGACGGCATTTTGGGGATACGAGGCTTTGTTCAGAAAGTAATGACATATTATCCTGCATAAACAATACATATAGGCCATACTGTATGACCCCATGTCCTGATGAGGCATAAAAACGAATCTGTGTGTGTGTGCTTGCTCTTTTGCACCTGCTGGTCAGTGTGATTGCTCTCCATGTATTGAAATGAGTCTCTACAGCTCTGTATGAGCATGCGTGTCTGCGTGTGTGCACGTGTGTGTGTGCGTGCGTGCTCATTTTCAGCCGTGCTCCTGTGCTCTGTGTCTATTGACTGGCTCGGATTAGGCCAGCCGGTGAAGACTGGGTCCCTACGGGCTAAAGTCTGACCCACTCAGGCTAAAGTTCAGCCTGGGGCGAGGGCCTCACGGGGCCAGATTAGGGGCCAGGATGATCCCAGCGGACAGATCAAAGAGTGAAATTACATCTCACATACCCCACTCACACACACAAGCTAGCAAACATGCGTGTCAGTCTGACCCGCTGCTATAACATGTGACAGGTGAATAAATAAATAAACAAATGTAATGGCATCTGATATGGCACAGATGGAATTCTCAATGCCCAATTTTGCTTTTTTATTGTCGTTATTGATTGCTAACATACTGCTGCTGCTGTGTTTGATTGAATTCGTGGAATTCTGGAGCCATGCACGACTCCGCTACCTTTAAAGAGCTATGCTGACTGCTAGTTCTGGGAGATATGTTACCAGTTTTGGGACAAGTTGTATCATAATATGCTTAATTATTTTTATATATATATTTATTTATTTATTGTTCAGCTATAGTTCAGCTACTCTTTAAATTCTGTGAACATTTCCTGAAGAATGGACCAGTAGAAATAGTTCAAATAGTTACTGTATAGGTACTTACATGTATGTTTGTATGTATATACATCTTTTTTTCTGTCAATACTATGAATCTCCACTTACTTTCCTGTTCTTAATTGGTAATGAGTGGTTTTAATTGAATTGGTAGAATTCCAGTTCTATGGCCATGGCTGCTACAGCAAAAAATCTGCTAGTTTTGGGCAATATGACACTATTATCATGATTTCTGATTATCGTACTTCTAGAACACTGTGCAACTGTCTGGATCACAAAAAGACTGTAAACGACAACAAACAGCATACAAGTAGCTGATTGGATGATAGTCCATTATGACATCACCATTTTTTTTTGTTATTTGTATATTTCTGCAAATGAAAAAAAAAAACACTGAACTCATTACCTGGAGCATTTTTGTCTAACTTGTTCAAAAACGTATTGTGAAAAGTTTATAATATTTCTTGCCAAATCACTCACCCGTACTGGCTGCTCTCTTTCTGTTTGAAGCTGCTGCAGGTTCGCTGTAGTCTTTAGGCTTTTAATTACAGTAGGATTTATATATTTATATATGTGTATGTTCACACACAATCTGACAGATTAACACTTCTGTGCATAACACCATCACTTTCCCCGCTACAACTCTGAGGTGGTAATTAAGGCCTACAGAACTTTCCTAAATGAGCTCTTTTGTCTAATTGGAAAGCCTCCTGCCTTTGAAGTTACAATTAACTGAGGTTTTTTTTTTTTCTTTTCATCTCACGTTCTTGCAACATGAAAGGAGAACAGTAACTCAAATATGACTTGATTAAACATTATGCACGTTCCATACATGTTCTCTGAGACTGCATGCATTCTGCCAATGCTGGTGCAGTTTTAACATCTGTGAAATGTTTTGACTTGCAGGCAGTCGAATGTGCACTCCTGCGTCTAATCAATGGTTCATGCAGGAGAAGGATGAGGGTCTTAAAGTGGCTGGAGTGGCTGTCTTTCTTTCCTCATGTCACCCTCCCTTCCCTCGCTCTCTTACGCTCTCCTTTTCTCTCCACAGAAAGGAGAAATAATTGGATTTTTTCCCACAAATAATGCCTCACCCTTGAGTTTAATTAACCAGGCAGACTCAGGCCACGCTTTGGCCAGATGAGAAGGAGAGGAAAAAAGGAAAGAGCTGTCCGTGCTGCTGCAGTGCCGTGAAGAGGAGTGTGTGTGTGTGTGTGTGTGTGCGTTGCCGTGTTTTTCCCACTCTGCTGTTTGGTATCGATGCCGACAGTGATGGCCTTTCGGTGGAGGATTAGACCATAATGAGATATAGTTCAGACTGTCAGTCACTAACAGCTGGACTGTAAAAGTCTAAACTTTAGTTAAATGCTCAATCCAACAGAAACCAAAACTAGTCCAATTTATTAACAATTAAAAATGATTCCATATTAAAGAGGCCCATTCAGAGAAAAACTCAGCATCTCTGTTCTTATTGGTAGTGCATCAACATTTTGACTTAGTATCTTTAAATTTCTCAAAACTTTGACTTGCTGTCTTTAATCAATGCCTCATAATCTCAATATTTTGACATGCTATCTTGAGATATTGAGTTAATGCATACTACAATGAAACAATTATTAACTTTTCAAGAAAGCAATTCTTTTTGGATAATCCACCATTATTTTGAGATACCAAGAGACATTTCTGAAAATGCTTTGACTTAATAAATCACAATTTTATTTTCAAATGACTTACTTTCTCAAAACTTTGACCTGCTATTCTTACAATGCCTTACAATCTTAAAATTCTGGCCTGTTATCTTGAAATTTTGAGTTATTACATTATATGTCAAAGCAATTACTAGAAAATATTTTTTGGATAATCAACCATTTTTTTGAGGTAATAAAAATTTTAGTAATAATTTTGAGATACCAAGAGACATTTTTGAAAATGCTTTGATATAATAAATCAAAATTGTATCTACATTTTTAAATACCAAGTCAATTTAGAAGAATTTAGATAAAACAAATCATTATTTTGACTTACTAACTCAAAATTTGAAGAAAATGAAATAATTATTTTAAAATACTGACTCAAAATATTGAAGTGCTGCTGCCAGACAATTTTGTTCTTTTCGATCTAGCTGGTTCAGGCTTCAGTACAAGCACATGCATACTAAGCCTGTGAATAGGTCAAACTTTCTAGAAAATATCTAAAATATAAAAAAGCTTCAGTCCAGTAGAAAGAAAAATTGGCAAAATTTTGAAATTGAAAATGATTTCAAGACAATTTAAATGCATACTAAAATGTCCTTGCTTGTAATATGTACTATAAAAGCTGTAACTTGTTACATTTACTCGGTCCCATGTACTTTAGTGCATTAAAATACTTTGAGTATTTTCAAATCATGGCAAACTGCATGAATGTATAAAGAAAGTCCTGTTTATAGCTATGCTAACATACTTTATGTTTATAGATGACAGTGCCAGAAACCACATTAGCAAGTCTATATAGCACCACACTAATTTTGTACATTACTTACCATTGTAGCTTTAGTGCAAAAGTAAAGTAACAAACATATTGGCTGATCAACTTCATTTGAGTTTAAAGGTGAAAGGTGTGTCGTCTCAATGCTAACATGCTAAGCCGTGCTTCAGTCGTGCTTCGAAGATCTTCACGTTTATATGCTAATGAGATAAAAACAGCCGGCCGGGTATCCCAGATCCTCCTGCGTCCTCCTGCAGCTGGATTTAGAGGCTGGGCTGTATTACAGTGGGTGGTGTTTTATGACTATATGCCTAGAAAACAGCGCTCTGCATCACCGTGCTAGCACACTGTCTGCCCCCTGTATTATATATCACTTCCCAGGGTCCTTAGGGCCACTTTGGATGAAGGGTTGCCATTTTCGCTGTCACTGTCCTTCTCCCTCTCGCTCTCTCTTTCTATGCCACACACACACACACACACACACACACACACACACACACACACACACACACACACTCTCACTCAGGGGTCTCTAAAGCTGGATGTTTGTTGTCCCATTCCCTCTCAATGTCTCCCCCAGGAGAAGCGCCTCATTTTAATATAAATAGAAGGCTTCATCACGCGGGGGCCCAAACTTCGCTGTGATGCATCTCTGCCACGGCATTACTCTGGCTGCTTCTGACCAGCAGGCTCCGGTGCTCCAGCCTGTTCGGCATGTTTGGTTTAGTGCACGTGAATGTGTGACACTTCTATTCATCTCTGCCTATATTCACCAATTCAAACTGAAAGAATTTAAATAATGTTTTTATTGGCCGAGTAAGATGTTACAAGGAATTCATCTTGGAAGTAGCTCACACTGACATACAGATAGTAAAGCAATTTAATATTATAGTAATTTAATAGTATAGTAATTTAACATAAACCATCTATTGAACGTAAACCTCAAATCTGTATAATGATAACTTGATCAGAGAAGGAAAAATGTAAAACTGTATAGAGGATTTCGAATGATTTTTCTGCATTCCTTCATAATTAAATGGCTGAGATGTAATTAAGAGTGTTAAGAGTGCTGTGAAATGGTTCTTATAGTGGTGGTGAAGAGGTTAATGCCTCTGAAAGGTCCCTCACAGAATGTTATTACATGCAATAGTTTTAAATATGCTGAGATATTGTCTTATGATAGTTTTAAAATGAGATTTTGGCCTAAAACATTTTTTTTTCTAAATCCATGCTGTACAATTACAAGCAGGGTGTCACAAAATAGTCTTTATAAAACAATTATTATAGTACACAAAATGGCTATATTTGTGTAGTAGACATCTGGACCCCTGGTTCCTATCACAACCACTGTAAAGACAGTCTGACTCAGTTTCTCTACAACTCAGTTCCTCTACAATGAAGGAGTTTTGAACTCTTTATTTTTGTACATTTAGCATGAATCTAAATGTATGTAAAATGTAAATTTAAGTATGTAAATTTCACTCTTTTATCTCTCTGTCTCTCTCTCTCTGCCTCTGCTTTATCCCTCTCTCTCTCTCTCTCTCTCTCTCTCTCTTTCTCTACACGCAAACATATGTTTCTCTGTGTTTTCATTGTTTTCTCTCTATTTCTCTTTCTCACTGCTTCAATTCATTCTCTTTCTCTCTGTCTCATTATCTTTCTCTATATCTCTATCCTCTCTCTATATATATCTCTATAAATTTACTTTTTTATTGTTCTTTTTTACCACTTCAGTTCATTCTCTCTCTTTATCATTATCTTTCTCTTTGTGTCTCTCTCCGCTCTCTCTCTCTCACTCACTCTCTCTTTGTAATTAGTCTTATCTGTTAATAGTACCACATTCGTGTTGCCAAAGCTCACCAAAGTTTGGGCATATTAAAGATAGACAAAGTAAGAAATTTAGCCCTTTACAACATATAGAAGTGTTAAAAATGTAAAAATGAAACACTCAATGTTTTCTTTATCTTTCTCCTTCTCTACTTTTCAAGATTTCAGTGAGTACAAAGTACAAAGGTTTGGCACAGGGGACTCTGAGGAAGGAAGAAAAGACAAGAGAGTAGAGAGAGCAATAGATGGAGAAGAAAAAGAAAGAGAGGGCAGCTGCTGGGGCTGTACTGATCTGGGGCTAAAACTTAACGCCCCAAGACCAGTGATTTGGGGGCTTGAGGCAGAAAGCCCAGAGCTAGCTTCATTGGCTAATTGCACTTCATCTGGAGGGTGGATCCAGAGTGGCTAACAAGAAAGCGCTAGCGGTCTTCATTTAGCTATCAATTCCTCAACGTCCCCAGAGACGCTCTCACTCGCAGCTGTCCTTTTCCTCTTTCTACCAATCAACACATCAAACGGCAGCCAATTCAGCACCCAGAAACAAGGGGCAAGAGAGAGAGAGAGAGAGAGAGAGAGAGAGAGAGAGAGAGGCATAAAGCAGACACAGCAGTGCATACCAAGCGTCAGATTTAGCTAGCCTGCCGAGTGCTCTGGATTTAGCGGGATATTTATTCTTTTATATCCAGACAAAAGAGATTTTACATGCCCCCTCCTGCACCCCTACTTCTTTTTTCCATCCGTCCATCCATCCATCTATCCATCCATCCATCCACACCATCAGGAAGAGGACACGCAAGGATTCAAATTTTACCTTGAAACATATGTAAACCTCTCCGAACATGTCATTAACAAATGACCTTGAGCTACAAATACTGATATCTATACTACCTTGAGATAATTGATTTTACCCCCATGCCTTCCTTGTTCATCATACCATCTTAAGTTTGACATATGAACATCTACAGCGACTGCTGCATTTTAAATGTATTTGAATGAAACCGTGTGCTTTAAATTATTCACATTTTATTTCTACAGTCCGTGCACACCTGCAAAGAAAAGACAAACAATAATTTCACATTTCACATAATCTAAAAGTGAATTAATAGGCTCGGTCAATATTGAGGAATGAGAATTAAAATAAAAGAAGAAATTAACTATTAATGCTGCTTTGAATCTTCAGATTGATATAACTTTATAATAACTTTCATTCAGGGCAACCCTTCAGAGACAGGCTTTAGCATTTTTATTTAAGTTAATCATCATTCCTGTTGTTTATAAACTCCAAGACCCTGTTCACTCCTGGTCACTTGATGTGTCTTGGTTATATCTGAATGAGGTCAAGTGTAAACACACCCAAGATTCATTTGAAACAGATACAAATCTGATCACTCAAGCCACTTCAGGAGGTGGACTGAGACGCGTTTGAGACACGTTATAGCAGCGTAAACACATCCGTCTCTCCAAGACACACTCGACAACCAAAACCCCTCCCAGTACAACCAAAACTCCTCCCACTACAACTAAAATTCTTCCCAGTACTATCAGAACTCCTCCCCATACTCCCAGAACTCCTACTACTACAACCAAAATCTCTCCCAGTACAACCGAAACTCCTCCCAATACAACCAAAAACCCTCCCAGTACATTCAAAAGTCCTCTTAGTACAACCAAAACCTCTCCCAGTACAACCTGAAACTCCTCCCACTACAACTAAAATTCCTCCCAGTACTATCAGAACTCCTCCCCGTACTCCCAGAACTCCTACTACTACAACCAAAATCTCTCCCAGTACAACCAAAACTCCTCCCAGTACAACCAAAACCCTCCCAGTACATTCAAAACTCCTCCCAGTACAAGCAAAAACCCTCCCAGTACATTCAAAACTCCTCCCAGTACAACCAAAACTCCTCCCAGTACGACCAAAACTCATTCAGGTATAAACAAAACCCCTTCCAGCACAACCAAAACTCCTAACCATGTAGTATGTCACTGGCCGCATGATCCAGGTCTGTGGGGGAGATAAACATGGAGGACTCACATGACTGGGGAATGCTTAAAAGCAACATGGACAGACACTACTATACAAAACAAACTGAAGATGAAGAGGCTGAACAGATAAACAATTTGTAATTGGTTGCTGCATAACGAGTGGGACCAATTTTAAAAGAGAAAATGTCCCTCTAGGTCAGGGTCAGAAGATCCATTTTGTCCTTTCAATAAAAATCAAACCACCTTTGGAGCCACAACATGTCATGTCCATTTTACTATCATGGCTGTAAATATGTCTCAGTATGTTCTAATGTTCTAGTATAGGCTAAAATATAATATAAGCGAAAACACAGATTTACTTTATTCTGCCTCAAGCTTTAGCTCAGCTACAGCTGCTTTTCTTGCATCTCTGGCAGGAAACTTTTCCACAAAAGTATAATAGTTTCTTGTAAAATGTCTCTTGATGTTAGATTTTTATGAGGCTGAAGTCAACTTCTCATTCACCAGCCTCTTGTTTGTATTTTCCCGTTCCACCTTAAATGATGCCAGAATGCAACTGCTGCACCATTTAAGGTGGAATGGGAAAATCTGAACAAGAAGCTGGTGAATGAGAATCTGACTTCAGCTTGGCAAATTTTTTGTATTTGACAATTTCTCGTTGCAGGTTAAATGTATCAGGAAACCAGCTGGAGTGATTCTAAATGCACATACATCCATCTGTCTCTAAATTATTGATGTTCATCTCAAATCTTTCTCTTTGCTGTTTTGTTAGCTACTAACTAGGAGAGACGGTTGTCTGCATGCCAACCTTCAGGGTTAAAGGGTGAATTAGCAGTTACACATTAACTCCAGCATTTAAGACCATTTATTGTTAAAACTGTGTTAGAACAATCAGCAGAGCTTTATTTTTTTATTCTTATCTAAAAATCTAACTCTGCTGTGGAGCCACAACAGGGCAGTAAAAGAGCTGTATGCGGCTCCGGAGCTGTTGCTGACCCCTGCTCTAGGTCTTCTGGAAGTTCTGGGTACATCACTGACTGTGAATATGAGAAAACTGTAAACAAAAGCTGCTGCTGGTGTTAGCCATGCTGAACGACTGTAGCTTCAGGCTAGTAATAACAAAAGCATGTTAGCTTACATGCATTGATCCCAGAGTTTTTTGGAAAAATGTAATCTCAAAGTAATAGTTTATACTAAAAATATGTCTTAGGCACAAAACAATGTCTCAAGTATCAAGCAATGCATTCATAACCATTTTGTGTAAAATGTCATGGGATGTAGCTTTTAGAACCATTAAATGCTTCGGACGTCTGGTTCCTAGTACTATAACGGTAAACAATTCTGACTCTGTACATTTCTCTAGACAGGCACATTTCACACCAAACCATGCTCAATGATTTTGTTTACATCTAAACCACTGAATGATTGAATAATTTTGCTAAATCGGTGGAGTTCTCCTTTAAGTCATAATCGCTGAATGACGATGCCTTTATTTTATTCCATTTAATTGCTCATTTAAAAGGCACCAGCTAACATTTGAGCAAATGGGACTTTCTTAGAAGTCACAGAACACTTGAATCCACCTTGCCAGCTTGGCTACTGAGAATTTCTCTTTCAAGATGTAAAGTGTGTGCACATTTACCGCTCTGCTGCTCCATCAATCAGAATGATTTATGCATACGTTATTCTCTTTGGTAATTAATGTGTCTTATCTGATTTCCCATTTCTCCAGCAGTGAAGACGATGATGTTAATGATCCAAACGTGTCAGACAAGACTCGTGCACCAGTCACCTCTGGCAATTTAAATGTCACCCTAATAACACCTCCCAAACGACATAACGAAGCAGAGCATGTGTAGCGGCTCACAGCCATGTCAATCAATAGGCCAGTTAAAGACAAAAAAAAGTCAATAAACATATGCGTGAATTGATTCAATCTAGTTATTATCATATAAAGCAGGTGGGTAAATATGCAGATAATTGCTGGTAGGATTGTAGCTGATGGGATATAAAATACCCATGGTGCACCGGGGGGTTGGGTACCTGCTTATACACACTGGGCAAGTTCAAGAGCTGAATAATAGTAACAGCAATAATGTAATAATAGTAATAATGCAGTAATAACAGCAATAATAACTTTTTAGATCATTCTTCTTGTTATACACAAAAAATCATTGTTTGATAATATAATGATGCACAGCTGTGACGTGAAGCACAAGCCTGACAGGGAGCAGGAAACTGATTCAGATGACCAGCTCCTTTATTTAGAACTTTTACTTTTAGGAAATCCCAGAATTTGGAATCTGAGTGTAGAAATGCTGAGGAGGATCTTTACATCTCTCTCTGTCCTTTTTGTCCTTTTTACTCTCTCTCTCTCTATTCTCCATCCTTCATTAGTGCATCTTTCTCTACTACCCCCTCTATTCTCTCTCTCTCTCTCTCTCTCTCTCTCTCTCTCTCTCTCTCTCTCTCTCTCTCTCTCTCTGTCAGCTTTCTCTGTCCCTCTCTCTTTCTCTGTCACCTCTCTCCCTCTTTCTCGGTCATCTCTGTACCTTCCTCTCTCTCTCTCTATCACTTTCTCTCTCACTCTCTCACTCTCTGCTGTCTCTCTTTTTATCTCTTCTGTCTCTCTTTCTCTCTCTTTGTCATCTCTCTTTTTCTTTCTCTGTAACCTCTCTCCCTCTTTCGCTATCATTTCTGTCCCTTCCTCTCTCTCTCTCTCTGTCACTCTCTTTATCATCTCCCTATCTTTCTCTCTCTCTCTTAGTTTCTCTCTCTCTCTTTCTCTCCCTCTGTTGTCTCTGTGTCCTCAGTCTCTGTTCTCTCTCTTTTATTATGTCATTACTCCTTCTTTCTCTGTTTCTGTCTTTCCTTCTTTTTTATTCTCTTTCTTACCATTTCTTTCTTTTTCTCTTGTGCTGTCATCATTTCCTTCTCTTTCTGTCCCTCCATCTCTCAATCATTCTCTCTCTGTCATCAGCTTGTTAGCTCATCACCCTTTTATCTCTCCCTTCTTCCACCTTATCTCTCTCTGTGCGTCATTAGCCTCTCTCTCTCTCTCTCTCTCTCTCTCTCTCTCTCTCTCTCTCTCTCTCTCTTTCTCTGCAGAAGCAGTGACAGTGTTTTTTGTCACTCTCTCTCTCTCTCTCTCTCTCTCTCTCTCTCTCTCTCTCTCTCTCTCTCTCTGTCTCTCTCTCTCTCTTCTCCTGTTTTAAGTGATCATCCATGTATCATAACAGATTAGGCAGTGCAGAGCGGTGGGATTAGGGTCTAATCTAACCTTTATCCTCTGCCGTCCTCACCTCAAACTTACAAGGACCGTCTCAGTCGATCGGGTCGGCCTGATCCGGCGCCACACTCGCCCCGCTCTGCGCCCCTCATTACCCGGATTAAGAGAAACACTTTTGAGTAATTATTCTCACATTGGATAAACATTAAGCTTTCCTCGGATTTAGAACAAGCTCTCGCCCAACATCGCGGAAAAGAGAGGAAGATCTGAGTGGGCTTACAGTGGCGTAACGGGGGGCTATCTGCTTAATCACACATCACCAACAAACAGAGAGAGAGAGAGAGAGAGAGAGAGAGAGAGAGAGAGAGAGAGAGAGAGAGAGAGAGTTAAAGAAATAGAGAGAGAAGAAAGAGAGAGAGAGAGAAAGACTGAGAAGAGAGAGAGAGAGAAAGAGAAAAATAGTGAGGGAGAAACAGAGATAATGAAAAAGAAAGAAAGCAAAAGAATAAAGAGAGAGAAAGAGAAGGAGGGAGGGAGAGAAAAAAGGGAGAGAAAGAGTTAAAGAAATAGAGAGAGAGGAAAGAGAGAGAGATAAAGACTGAGAAGAGAGAGTGAGAGAGAGAGAGAGAGAGAGAGAGAGAGGAAAAAGAAAGAGAAGAAAAATAGGGAGAAAAAGAAATAATGAAAAAGAAAGAAAGCAAAAGGATAAAAAAAGAGAAAGAGAGGGAGGGAGATGAAGAGAGAGAGATAAAGAGGGAGAGAGAGAAAGAGAGAAAGAGAGAGAGAGAGAGAAACAGTGAGAACGATGATTTAGGGCTGAACAAGAGTGTAAATAAATTAAAGAGGTGGTTCTCGTTGAGGTGAGATTCAGATCTTATTTACATTTCAGATCAGCTGTGAGAAAACAGATAAAGCGTAAGTGTGTATTTGGCAGCTGGAAATATAATTATGTATAATCAATTATTACTGTCTTATGCTCTGTTTCATTTGTTTCACATTCTGAATTATACTTCGTCACTGTAACCTAATCTCTCAGACACAGAACCCTTACAGGAGAAGGTGAACAAGTTCTTAACTAGAATGCATGACATATTTTACACCATGGAAATATTTTACATTCACACATGGCATATACATTCAGAACTGTTCATTTCTGTGTATTTGTTTATGAACAGATCAAAGTCTGTATATAGTATTGTAGTTGTCAAAATGTATTTCCATTTTATCGTGCTGATACTTGCTTTTCTACTTTATGGTGTAAAATAAATTTGTAAGTATTTAAACATGCTCCTTTTCACTAGTAGTAGTGCTTCTTTTCACATGCAGCAAGAAGGATCGGGGTTCGATTCTCCGGCCAGGGGACTAGAGTCTTTGGGGAGTTTGCATGTTCTCCCTATGTCTGTGTGGATTTTCTCCCACAGTCAAAGACATGCAGTCAAGTGAACTGGAGATGCTAAATTGGCATGAGTGTGTATGTCTGTGTGTCTGTTCTGTGATGGACTAGTGACCCGTCCAGAGTGCCTTCCACCCAATGAGCACTGGGATAGGCTCCAGCACCCACTGTGACCCCGGAGGATAAGTGTGTGTGTGTGTGTGTGTGTGTGTGTGTGTGTGTGGGTGTGTGTTTGTATGTGTATTTAGTCGGGTTCAAAAAGTACATAACTGTACTGTAAATTGTGAGATTTTAGCGACTGTTTAAGCCTGCCCCTCAGTCTATTACAGTGGACCCCATTTATGGGGAATGTTGTAACATTCACACTCACTCTGCTTTAAGCTGAGCTAAAATGTTCATAAAAGTAGCTGTTGGAAAGTTTAGTTTTTGTTTGTAGCAGAGATGTGCGGATCACTTCTGTCAAAAATATTAATCTATATGGAAAAAGGTGCTGTACAGAACCATATGCAACACATTCCATCAATCTGAAGAACATTTCATCATGCAAAGAACCATTAAAGCATGCAAATGGTTCTTTGAGTGTTCATGGTTCTACATAGAACTGCTGACTTTACTACAGAACCCAAAGATGCACACTGAGCGCAACAATCCCCGTATCTCTGATGTAGTGACTGTACAGAAGAACAAAAACTTTTGTAGCTTTGATGGTAGTTAACGTAACTGTGTCATTCACATAAATCTAATTTCATTTTAATAAATAATTTCAGATTCACACAGCACAAAAGAAAGCATTTTTTTTTAATAAAAATAAAAAAATTGGAAACTGAAAAGGACATTTTTTTTAGTTTGATGTGATGATCATATACTGAAATATGTTAGTGAGCATTTTCAACCTTTGTAGATCCAAAACAGAAGTTCTGTGGTTGTTCACACGGTTCTCGCCGGCTGAAGGTGCGCGGCCGCCGTGCTTGTTTGTTTTTCTTGTGGGAAAGCTGCGGCGCGGTTTGACTCAGGCTGGGTTTGATTTTATATATTATTTCAATCGTACACAATTACAGAGTGAGATCACATCAGACGCCCAATTGTGAGCCAGATAACCTTTTAAGGGGAGAATTCCCACAGCAGGGTGACCTTTGACCCCAATGCTGCCAGCAATCTACCCTAAAGCTGCACACAGCACACACACACACGCGTGCACACACAGTTAAAAAAATCCTTAATTTCATAGAAACACTTTTCTTTAGTTTTTATATTTTTGCAGGATTATGTCTTTAAATATATATACACAGTATATATATATATATATATATATATATATATATATATATAAATATATATATATATATATATATTAGAATTTAAAACTTTCCTTTAAATTTTTAGTGTTCTATTTATAACTATTTGGGTTTTTTTTTACTTTTTTTATGTTTTTACACTGTTATATTTTTGTATTTATTTTTTTTTACAATTGTCAGTGTTACCTTTTTTGAAAATTTCACAATTTACATTTTTACATTTTGTTTTACTGTGTTGCATTTTTGTATAGATTCCTATTTTACAGACTATTATTTTATTTACTTTTTTTCATCATATTTTAGTGTCTAACATACTGACACAGTGTCCTCCCTGATGATGGGCACTCATGGTAAAAGTGAAAAATAATCTGCTGTTTCAAAAAATGATGGAAATTGAAAACTGAACAAAAAATAAACTGCATTGAAATAAACATACTTCTCAAGAACATCTGATTCACTATTACTAGCACTCCAGCATTTGGTAGGGTGGCAATAATTGTGGAGGGCACTGTATTAGACACTATGCAGCTACTGTTTGTTTTGTAATTTCACTCTTTGCCATCTTTTCATCTTTAACTGGCTCTTTCAGCTGCATGTGGACCGAAGTTCATAACCTACAGCTCAGTGATTTATGAGCAGCGCTAATTTTCAAACCCTCTACCGGAAGTGTCTCTGCTTTCACTTCCTGTCGTCTCATCCATCCATTCAGTGGTGACCTGCTTTCTGCTTTACAAGTCCATCATTCAGAAGGTCACATTCAGACAGCAGTGCTTTGTTGTCTGCATGTTAAGTTTGCACTAATAGGCTAAATAAAGACTCTATTAAGCTAAAACCTCCATCAGAAACATAAACAGTGCTGATACATAAACATAAACATGCAGAAAGAGTTTACTATAGAGTTTTAGTGAATTTACTCAATACTGATTGTTTTTAAAGCCTGTACATAATGAGTTTTGTATGACATTGCGTGTTTAATGCTTATAGTGCTCCGTCTGTCAGGCATTTTCAGTCACAATCAGTGAACATAGCACTTTTTAGCCTACATTGCTAATGTTTTTAGACCCTCATTGATTTCTTCTTATCTAACACCAATAATAGTGGTGAAAAATAAATCCACTTTGGCTGGTAAAATAGCATGTTGTTTTAATTTCTTACTGTCAATTATCAGTTAAGGCTATAGCTAACTAGGTTAACTTTTAGCTAATGCTGGAGCTTCATCCTCTGGAGAAATGAAGAGAAGAGGGGACAGTAAGGGGTGCGTCAGCTTGTCAGAAATGATTAGATAACAACATTTTGCTAAAGTCACTTTTATGTGTTCACTGTGTACATAAATACACAATTACATGAATAATTGCATACTTATAAATTATACTAAAATTCAATTTACATTAGATTGACAGGAATCCAAGCACCATTCAAGCACTTGTTTGGCAGAAATGTAAAGAATATTTTTCCTATCCTGCAAAACAAGACTGTACACAATACAATAACTTCAAATACAAATTATAACAACACACCTGTTCTTCTACTTATGAACACCAATGTGGTCTGGACAAAGTGTGGTCCACTTGTAAAACGTACTGTAAAATTACTGTAAATTGCTGGCTACTGGTTGCATAACAAACAATTTTATTTAATTGTTTAAATTTACTGAACCATATTAACAGTAAATAACAGTAAAATAAAGGCCGAATACTGTGACTCCACACTCACCTGCACCACAAGTTTACTGTGCTTTAGCTGTTGTTCTGCTCTATATTCACAGTATTAAACTGTATTTTAAACAGTAATTTCTGTATTTTTACAGCTAGAAAAATAATGCAGCTCACGCACCAGTAATTTACTGTACATTTATATAAGAAAATAGTTACCTTTAATTTTAGCAGACCTAGAAATATGTAAAACCTGCATTGCCAGAGCAAAAACACGAATTATTTTTATTATAATATTTTTGCCTTTGTTCATCAGTTGTTGTCATATCCCATAAAGCTATGCAATACAGATTAATATCAACCTCACAGCAATTTGCACTTGCAAAATATATTTTACAATAGTGTGAAATCCTGATAATAATTAACGGTGTACAAAATTAACAGTTTTTGATTACAATGAACATGCACATTGAAGCCCCTTCATGCATGCAGTGGAGTGGTAGTTTAAATGCTTATTGAAGAGGATCTTCAGTCTTCATTCTGCCCCACTGCCCCCATCCTCAAACTGCCCCACCTGCCCCACTCCAGATGTGCTCCTGCTTTGATGTGGACAGGACTCTTACAGCTTCACCGCAAAACCCTTCAAACCCTTCGGCCAGTCAGCACGGCCTGCTGCTACTGCTCAATTCCCGGTGATGAATGGGTCCGGCTGCCTGGTCCTGACCACACCTCGTGGAAACAGCTTTCTAGCAGGAGGCCCAGGCTGCACTTTGAGACAAATGTGGCTAGAAAACTTCACATGGGGCCGAACCCCAGCCTTGCTGTGAACGGGTGGCCAATTCTGAGCATGTGTTGTGGCTGTGCAAATCCATCGTTGGGCACTGGGGTGATAAATCACACTCTCCTTTGAAGATACTTACAACACAGAGCAAACATTTGGAAGAAACTTAAATTGGAGAAACATTATGTTGTAAGAGATAATGCACAGAAATTTGTTCCTACATGTGTGCATTAACATTACTTGTGGAGTCCCACTAGGGTATGTTTCAGGGCCTTTGCTTTTCTCTTTTTGTATGTTCTCCTCTAGGTGGTCATTAGGAAACATGATATCAATTTTCATAGCTATGCTGATGACACACAATTATACATTTCTGTTTCTTCTGATAATCAAGACTCTGTTGACAGGCTGACCAGCTTGTGTCAGATATTCCTCAGTAGATGTCAAAATATTTTCTACAGCTTAATCATAAAAAAAAGAAATATTAATCCTTGATACTAAAATTGAGAAGCTCAGTTCTTTAGCTTCATTTACCAAACCTGAAGTAGGAAACCTGGGTGTGATGGCTCTGAACTCTGTTTTATCCTGCATGTAAATGTAGTCACTAAAGTAGCTTTTTATCATTTGAGAAATGTTACTAAAGTTTGGCCTTTTCTATCTCAGAGCAACTCAGAGAAGTATGTTCCAGCAGAGTTGATCACTGTAATGATCTTCTTACTGGAGAAAACGGTCCATCCTCTACAACTCGTACAGGACACAGCAGCACAGATCCTCACAACACCAACACAGACAGCTCATATCATCCCTGTTTACACACTGCACTGACTGCCTGGATCTTTTAGAGAGATTTTAAAGTTCTGTTTTTTAAAGCTTTAAATGACCTTAAAACTCCTGAATATCTGTCTGTTTATGATCTTAGATCTGCAGATACTGACCTTCTGCAAACACCTTCTGTAAAATACAGACTCTTTCTGTTATTCTGCTTCTAAACTGTGGAGCTCAGTTCACCTGTTATTAGCCAGTCAAGCTCAGAGCTCACTTTTAATAAGCATCTGAAAATGCCGCTCTTTAACTCAGTGTTTAATTGAAACTATACGTCTCTTCTTAATTGAATCTGTTATTGTCTTATATGATTTTAAATTGATACTCAAAGTTTCTTCTATTACTGTTAAACATTATCGCCTGACTCAGACAAGAAGCTGCACTGTAAAAGAAAAAATTCCAGTGTTTTATCTTCTTGGCAAAATTTTTGCTTATCGCAACAGTTTTTTTTAACAATAACCTCTTTTATCTAATGCAAATTGTGTATTTTGTCATGTTTTATGATGTTTGCCTTTTTATAAAAGCCATTAGCCACTTGAGGTCATGTATTATGGTGATTTCATCACAGATGAGGAGTTTTACTCCATGCTGTGCCTGATGCCATCTTTACCCATTATAAAATCACTGTAATGTACGGCCTCTTGTGGCATGTTGCTTTAGGGGTTTAATATACCAACAAATTTTATCCTTTTCCAAAACATATGTTGTTGATAGAGGGTTTTACAAACGCAAGAAGTGTCAGTGCTACATTATCATAAATAAACTTTTATTAGAGAAATAAAATGCTTTCCACTGATTAATTTAAAAACTTCTTCATGTTTATAACAGTGAGTCATACAGTGTAGGAATCCACATAATCAAGGTTATTAGAGATACTGAACAACTCAACATGGTTAGAGGTGAGTATTTGAAGATTTAAGCACTATGCTAATTGGTGTACATAGGTTTCCACTACTTCTTAGCTACATTAGTCTCGTAGCTCCAGTTGAAAACTGGAAGCAAACTTCAAACACCAAACATGTTTTGACGGATCAACTACATTTGGCGTAAGCGTGATTGTGGAAATTGGATTTTGTTGATGATAATAAACAAATTGACTTAATAACATTATAATATCTTAATAAATCACAAAAAGTTTCCATATTTTTAGACTGTAATGTACACAACATATAATATCCCTGTTAAATGTGAACCTCATTAAGGATGAAGGTATAAATACAAAACTATCTATACTGAGATTATAACCAAACATGGATTTGTTTAATGACAGTGGGAACAATAAACGACGCAGAATGTTTGTATTTTGCTTTGTTTCGTCCTCGTTCTCTCGGTGTAACACGGCTTTTTCATGCTAGTTTGTTTGACGCTGCTCTGATTGAGATAATGTGATAAATCTGGAGTAATCTTCTCCTCGCAGTGGCTTCAAACAGGAGCCAGCTGTGGCCAATAAAGCGGTAAAAATAACTGTTCGGGGTAAACTAATATTTAACGTCCTTCTCCAAACATTGCCTTCGCGCTGACCTTGTCCAGCGTGCGGCTGCAGCCTCAGAGAGACGTACAGCTCTGCGTGCAACACGGGCTGTTTCTCCAGCTAATCAGAGCCAGACAGAAACAACAAACTGCTCTCGGTTTGGAGTTAAAACAGCTGAAAAAGAGAGAGAGGAAGAGAGAGAGTGAGAGAGAGAGAGAGAGAGAGAGAGAGAGAGAGAGAGAGAGAGACGGAAAATAAAGAAAGTGAAATAAGCAAGAAAGAGGAAGGAGAAAAAGTGAAAGGTTAAGAGAGAAAGAAAGAAAAAGAGTGACAGAAAATGAGAGTAAAAGAGAAAGAGAGAAAGAAAAGAAGGTAAGAGAGAGAAAATTAAAAAGAAAGAGGCTAAGAGAGAGAGAAAGAAAGAAAAAGACAGAGAGAAAGAGAGAATGAGGGAGCATAAAAGAAAATGGGAGAATGAAAGAAAAAGAAATAAGAGAGAAAGAGAGAAAAGAAGGGTAAGAGAGAATATGAAAGAGAGTGGAAGAGACAAAAGATAGACAGCAAAAAAGAGAGACAAAGAAAGAAGAGAGAGATTGACAGAAAGTGAGAGAGAGACGGAGTGAAGAAGCAAGGAGAGAGAGTAAAGAAGAAGAGATTTTGACTTTAAAAGCACTTAAGTATCATTTAAGCCATTTAAAAGACTCTGTAATAACAATAATAATGCAGATAATAATACACCTGTGTAATTCACAGATACAAAACTATCAACACACCATTTATTATCAGATCCACAAGCACAGCGATCTGAATGATTTCCAAACTACTCGCTTTGCTTGTTGCAGTAAAATTCAAAATACCTTTAGAGTGCTGGGCCTGGGAATTATTTCAGCTTTTTATGAGTTTTGTAGCATTTCCATCCATTCTGCAGAGTCTGTTCCTCACAACCATGGTTAAAAAATGGAAAACAGTGGGGTTTGTGAGGAGATATTAGCTGATATCAAAGTAAGTTTACTATAGTTACACAATACTGCATAACGCTGTGTGGTACATTCAATGAAAGACAAGCATGCAATGATTCTTTGAGTGTTCATGGTTCAATATAGAACCATTGGGCTTCATTCACCAACCATTCCTCTGAAGAAATTTGTACTCCAAACCAACTTATGCAGTTTATTTTTCATGAAAATTCCAACATTCACCAGTTTTTTTCTTATTTGTTATTTGTTCAGAATCTACACACAGTCAAGAGCTCAAAGGTGAGAACAGTTCTGTGCTTTAAGAACACGTCATGAATCTGATGTAGACTTTTTCTTAGGACCTTTCTCAAGAACACATTTAAGAACAAACTTTGAAACATATTGGAGAATAAGACCCGTTGTTTTTACCAAAGAACCCTTGAAGAACCATCTTTTTTTTAACTACCTAGAGATGCAGCACTGTTCTGCCTCAAGGTGGCGCTGTAACAAATTGCCTAGCAACTGTATTTGTAGCCTAGCAGCTGTAACTATGCCCAGAATGCCTCTGAAAAACATAACAATATGCCATAGCATAAATGTAAATCTGAAATCCTGTCCAATTTCCCAAGACATTGGAGGACAAAGTGGATTATTGCTTATTTCTCTAACCAAAGAAGACCACAGAAGATCTCAGTGAATGGGAAGGGTGTTCTTAGGCATGATGCAAAGTGGAGTAAAATCCCCTTCTTTATTATAAAATTGCTGTAACACATGGCATCTCATGGCTTACTGCTTTTAGAAAATGGTGGCCAACATAAAATTTGGGAAAATACACAATTTTCCAGAAACTAATTTAAGTTACTATTAATAATAATCAACACAAACAAGTATTCCACCAATAAATGTAGCTTCTTTAGAGTATGCTATCATTTCCACGCCACCATGGACTGTTGAATGAGGAGGAGAACGTTTGTTCACCCATTGCTGTATATTGCAGTCATTTCATGAACCTTTTGTTGTATAATAATGAACATGTCATAATGTAGCTCTGTTTAATGCAAAAACCTTCACTTCAGAAGTACTATTTGTTCACCAAATTACCACCTAGAGTCTTATTTAGCACTAAGCTAATGGCACCCCTCTTCTCACGCTCCCTGCTCCCTACATAGTGCCCTATGTAAGAATTTTAAAACTGCCTCCTGCACCCCTACAGCGCATAATATAGCTAACAAACAGCCATTTGGGATTTAGCCACATCCCTATTCAACCAATAGTGCACTACTTGGCTGTAGAAGGTAGTATTTCAAAACTTACATAGCGCACTATTTAGGGAGTCAGAGCTGTTCAAGATTCAGCCTGGGTTTGACGCTACTTGAGGCAGATCTGACTGAAACATGGATATTTGAAGCATGTAAGCTATTCAAGTGATGTTGTTTAGTTTTTATATTGCTGGTTTACAGTGAATTATACTGTAAGTACTTTAATTCAAGCCTTTGAAATTAATGATGGACTTGTTTAGCATGTTTGCTATCTTTTAGCCTGTTAGCTAGCTGACCAGCCTATTTCTAGATAAGAAAATAAGTTGTGAGCCCCTCAGTTAAAACTGGGTTTTTGCTTCATCAGTACAGCAGCATTAGAGTCAAAGATTATTCCATTAACAGCACAAAGATTTTTCGGGAGGTGGTGCAGTGATACAGAGTTCTCTTGTTGTGAGGTGCCCATATATGTGTGTGTTACAATGGCTTTGAATGCGGCTCAGATTTTAGGACCAGAACTATCTGTTTTATAATAAGCTATCATGACACCAAAATTATGACATCAGTCATGACATTAACACACTTATTAAGTATGGGTTCAAGTAGTGTCATCAGAAAAGGTAATAATAAAGAAAATCTCATCTACCCTCTCCATAAACACTGAGCAGAAATTTGAAAAGCCAAGGCCATTTGTATCCACATTTGTGAGCGCTACTGTACTGTATGCCTGGCTCTGTCCCCAAACCCCAAATCCGCCTCCAGCTGCCACACTGAATCCGGCTCCAGCTCGTCCTCTCCAATTGACATTCTACTGAGCTCTCTGAAAGCTTTCAGTCTCCGAATCGACCCGTCGTTCACGCTGACGCTTTAGTCAGCTCGGCTCGGTCCCACGCTTCAAACCTGAAGTGCCAGAGAGCTCTGATCTCCTGCCAAAACAAAGGCACAGGGCTGAGTACATAGTTACCTAAGTAACCAATTACATTTGCATTCAGTTTATTTTCTCTATCCATGCACACACGTGTAACTTTTCAAATTCAAATCATAATAAGATAAGATAAAATCCTCTGCTGCTTACAGTGGTGCTCGAAAGTTTGTGAACTCTAGAATTTTCTGTATTTCTGCATAAATTTGACCTAAAACTTCTAAAAAGATTTTAGTAAATTTTTAGTAATAGTAAATAGTAAAAATGATCCTATGTGACAAAAGTATGTGAACCTCTGCTTTCAGTATCTGGTGTGATCCTCTTCTGCAGCAATAACTGCAACTAAACATTTCCAGTAACTGTTGATTAGTCCTGCACATCGGCTTGGTGGAGTTTTAGCCCAGTCCTCTGTACAAAACAGTTTCAACTCTGTTATGTTGGTGGGTTTCCTCTCATGAACTGCTGCTTCAGGTCCTTCCACAACATTTCTATAGGATTAAGGACTTGTGTGCTTAGGGTCATTTCTTGCTGCATGACCCACATTCTCTTGAGTTTTAGCTCATGGACAGATGTCCTGACATTTTCCTTTAGAATTTGCTGGTGCTGGTGAGTTTATTGTTCTATCAATGATGACAGGCCATCCTGGCCCAGATGTAGCAAAACAGGCCCAAACCATGATACTACCACCACCATGTGTCACAGATGGGATGAGGTTTTTATGCTGGAATGAAGTGTTTTCCTTTCTCCAAACATAACGCTCCTCATTTGAAACAAAAAGATTTATTTTGGTCTCATCTGTCCACAAAACATTGTTCCAAAAGCCTTCTGGCTTGTCTATTTGATCTTTAGCAAACTGCAGATGGGCAGCAATGTTCTTTTTGGACAGCAGCGGCTTTCTCCTTGCAACCCAAACTTGAAACCTTTTCCAGCCTGATGAGCATGAACAACTCTTCTTCTGAGGTCCTCAGAAATCTCCTTTGTTCATGCGATGATACACTACCACAAGCATGTGTCGTGAAGATCAGACTGTGATAGATCCTTGTTATTTAAATAAAACAGGGTGGTCACTCACATCTGATTGCCAGCCCATTGATTGAAAACACCAGACTCTCATTTCACCTTCAATTTTCTGCTAATCCTAAAGATTCACATACTTTTGCCACTCACCGTTATGTAATATTGGGTCATTTTCCTCAATAAATAAATGATCACATCTAATATTTTTGTCTCATTTATTTAATTTTGTTTAATTCTGCTAATAGGACTTGTGTGAAAATCTGATGAAGTTTTAAGTCAAATTTATGGAGAAGTCTAGAAAAGTGTTCGCAAACTTTCAAATACCATTGTGGTATGAACTAAAGTTTAGAATCTGTACTTTCCACACAATGTCTCCACTTGTTTCAATGACTTATGAGTCATAAAAAATTAATCCATGTTCCAGAGCTTGTGTGAGCACAAACATGAATAAAGCTTTAAAACTGATCAAACTACATGGCTAAATGGCTCGCTTCATTTATCGTTTATCATTTATCATTTATCATTTATCGTAAAAGTAAGTCTTTTTGGTCAATAAGACTATTCATTTCTTAGGTAAAAACAAAAAATACTAATTTTATTGTGTATAAAATTATGAAAATTAAATAGAATTTGAAAAATATAAAGGCACTCATGTAACTGAGTGAAACTGAGTGTTGTTTCAGTGAAATACAGTAATTTGTCTGTTTTACTGAACACGTGTTTGTTTGGTCAGTGAACCCTCTTGAGTAAAACTCATCACCACATATATATTGTTTCACTTGTTTTACTCATTATCTTCATGTTGTCTTTCCCCTCAACCTACCCTCTTTGTATGTGCATCTTTATTTTACAGCTTGGTGAAAGTTCCTAGTTGGTAAAACTTCCTAGTTCTGTTGGTGGTTATAACAGTGAGTTTGCATGTTGGCACTGTTGGAACAAAACCGTGTATCTCCAGAAAAGAAACTTTACAAGAGACAGAAAGAACATTCTTAAATTTCACTGTAAGATAATGTAACAAGATTTTATTTCAAGTCATTTTGGACCTGAAGCTGAACGCTGGGAAGATGAATGACACATAGATATAGAAACAATGAATGGCAATGAGAGCTGGAAAAATATGGTAAAAATGCTGCTATATGTAAATCATACCATGCAGATGAATTCATAGCAAGAGCAATGCAGTGTTTCAGATAAAAAAAAAGCATGAGCTGCTAATTTGGCAAACTGGTGGAGTAACTTAATATTATACTTAATATTTCATGCAACTTTTTGAATTGCTTCACATAACCATCAAATTGCACAGAAATAATTTTTGAATACAAAATACAAAATGCTAAGTTGGCAAACTTGTGAAGCAACTTAGTTCATGCAACTTTTTGAATTGCTTCATGTAACTGTCAAGTTGCATGGCAATTGTGTTTAAAATGATACAAGCTGCTAATTTGGCTAACTAGTGGAATAACTTCATGTGTTGCATGTAACTTTTTGAATTGCTTCATAAAACTATCAAATTGCACAGAAATTATGTTTTAAAAAATACAAAATGCTAAGTTGGCTAACTCGTGGCATAACTTAGTTGGATGCAACTTTTTGAATTGCTTCATGTAACTGTCAAGTTGCATGGAAATCATGTTTAAAAAATACAAGCTGCTAATTTGGCTAACTAGTGGAATAACTTAATGTGTTACATGCTACTTTCTGAATTGCTTCATGTAACTTCAAAGTTGCATGGCAATTATGTTGGCAAAGCACAGCATGCTACTATTAAAGCTGCAGCCTTATATTTTATACCGTCCCTTGTAAATGATAAACATCCCATACTAAGGAAGGTGGAAGCAAAGCAGTAAACTAAAAGATGGTGTCTCCAGAAACCTGGAGACCAACCGCAGCACGATGATGAGATCACCGCATGAATATTCTTCATACAATTATGAAGGTCTGACATTTCCATTCTGCCGTTTTGGCATGACTCTGTGAGAACCTGCACCTCCAGTCTTCTCCGAGGTGGCCTCGGCTAAGCTCATCCTGACATGAGAGTCTGAGTGTGTGTGTGTGTGCTTTGAGTGTGTGTGTTGAGTGTGTTTTCTTTTTACCTGTTCCATATTTACACAGGAAGCGCCGGACGGCCCGACCACACCCTGCCAACCTGCCCCAGAGAGGAATGCGGGTAATTACGGTCAACAAACTGACGCAAACCTTTAACTATCAGCCTCGCACTGGAGGGATCTTTCAAGCACCATTGACACTGACATACAGGCTAAGCCCAACAAAGTAGCGCAGAGCTTACTCTTTCCTGCATGAATAACCCCGTAATTTCTTCCCTCTTTCTTCCCTCGTACAATTGCATGTCTAGACGGAGTTTTCTCATCCTGGTGCCTCCAACAAAGCTTTGGGAAAACTTCAAACTCGTCTTCTCATGCCTGCCTCCCCCCTTCAGCTACACATCTTCAGCTAGCAATATTAGCCGACATGTCTCGCTAACACCCACTCAAACGTTCCCTGGTTCCTCCCTTTGCTCTTCATGTTCTCCTGGACTCTAGCTCATCCCAGCTCTGGGCCTTCAGCTTCCAAACAGTCTGGAGAAACTCCTCCAGCTCTTTCTGAAACAGAATCATCGTGAAGGACGGGCCTCGATTTTTTAAGGGGGGGCATTTATAATAGCCTAGTTTTAAGTATAATAACAGCTCATATACACAAAATATTTTCACAAACCACAGTCTAGAATGCTGCGTTTATCCAGGCCTATAGCCTTAACAGATGAAGAAAAGAAAAGGCTTTGTAGAAAATAAACATTAAAGGTTACGTCTTGCACATGCACTTCTCATCACATCACCAATGACTAACTAGTGTGCAGTTAATGTACTGTTTTAAACACAGTTAAGCTCCATAAACTATCCCAGTGGCTATTAAAGCTGTTTAGCTGTCATCTCAGTAAAATACACGAGCATTTAAAAGTTTGGAGTCAATGGTTTCAGTAATATAAAAGCAGCATTTCTATGACTGTAATGATGTGAGGATTCTAGTCCAGTCCAACATCACAAGATTATAGAATTAGTAGAAAGCTGTGAAATGAAAAAAAGTACATTTCAAGACATTAAAACATCTCCAGAATGATGAATGGAGCTGTAGATGAGCAGTGCATGTGCAATACTTTTCCCATTCCATTATGATTCAGATTTTTTTTGCTTTATGCACCTGCAGTAACCTACCTTGTATGTTTTATGGAGCACAACAACATTCTTTGTTCTAGACTACGATAATTATTAATATATTGATAGTATCTAGACTGCTAAGCGATCGTCTTGGGGTACAACTCAGAATGAGGGAGCATAGTCGTAGTCCAGGGTGGGCCCGGCCCCCTAATGCCACAGTTGTGCTTGGGCTGCTGTGAAATCAGTGATGTATCAACATTATATATGTGCAAGAATGTTGGCTAGAATTAGTTCAGACATCAAAGCCATGGAAATAGACAAAGCTGTTTTGCAATCAGTATTTTCTTAACATTTCTCTCCACAATTTAGTGGTGTTATGTAGAATAGAATCAGTTTATATCACAATACCTATTAAGAGTGAGTTGTTCATTCAACCTAATGAGAAACTGTAGAACAGAATCAGTTTATATCACAATACCTATTAAGAGTGAGTTGTTCATTCAACCTAATGAGAAACTGTAGAACAGACTCAGTTTATATCACAATACCTACATTTAGAGTCAGTTATTCATTCAACCTAATAAGAAACTGTAGAACAGATTTTTTTGTGGTGTTTTAACTTTATACAAGTTTAAAACATGGCTACATTAAAATTTTAATTTCTTTGTAGTGTAATCAAGTAAATAATTTCTGCTGCATAATCAGGCTAATGCTAAAATAATGAAAATAGAATTTTTGAGTAACAGACATTACTTATCCAAAGTCTTGGGACACCTGTCTTTTGAAATGTTGCATGATTTCTTTGTCGGTTTGCAAAAACATAACATAATAACTAATAAGCTGGTTTATCTAGAGTAAAACATCATACGTCCATCTATTTAGCCTCTTTATTCCAGGGACGACTCTTTGTTGAACATGAAGCTGAGCGCTGAAGATAAATATGCACAAAATATTTGTACAGAGCTGCTTTATGATAAACAAAAATAAAATATAGCAGTGAAAATCACACATTGCTCAAAAATTTTAACATAAACCAAAACTTGGCACTGGCTGAAGCTGTGCTCTATCTGCCGATAGACCTAAATTACTTGATGCCACTGTTGACAACGACAACATGATCATACAAAACACAAAGATATGCAAAAGCTGAAAGGGCTTAATGTAGAGCTGAAAGGGTTAAAATGACTTTAGTTTAACTTTGAAGGATTTTCTCAGGTGCATGGGGTCTGGGAATCCCCTTGTGGGTCTTTGTCCATCAATATCCTGCCTGACCCTCCGCAAAGACGCCTCAAAGAAAAGCATCACACTCACACAACCCCCCCACCTGCTCCCTGCCTGTCAGAGCCAATAAGTGGGACAGTAGCAACACACATATTTCCAAAGGCCAGTTTGGAGGAATGAAGCATCCTAAACTGAACTGAGGGAAAAATACTGATCCCTCGGCTCCTGCTGTCTGCATTCAGGCTGGAATTCCTCCTGTCAGCCTATATTGATTAAATGGTTTTCTTATTTGCTGTATGGATCTTACTGCTAATTAAAATAGCAAGCAGTCATTAGCTTTGATGTGACAACATAAAGAAAAAAACCAAAAGGTCAGTGAGAGCCTAGACATTGCACAAACTAAGTTGATGGCAGACAGGACTTTTCTTCACATTAAAGCTGACACTCTAGCATGCAGATGATTAATGTGTGTTTCACAATTTCATACATATGTCACGCTGCTTATAAAGACTTCACATGAATTACAGATCAATATTTTCCCTGTTAACATGAGAAAATAATGGAAAAGACACATGACCTGTTAAATCCTTTTAGTCTTTTTCTTTAAGGGAGAAAAATCATTAGCATATTGACATCATAACCACTGTTTAAAATAAAAAAAGGACTGACTTACTAACCAACTAAATAACTTAATTATTCACCTTTTAACCAACCAACCTATCAACCAACAATTGAACCAATGAACCAATCCAACAAACCAGCCTTTCAATCAAACAACCAGACAACTTACCTGACAGCTAAACACTCTACCTACTAAACAACAAACCAACCTACAAAACAACCAAATACACCAACGTACCCACCAACAACCAACCTACCAACATACAAACCAAGCAACAAACCAGGCTACCAACCCATAACCAGCTTATCAGCCAAGCAACTGACTAGCCTACCAACCAACATACCAACCTAAAATAAATCTAACAAACTAACCTATTAATCAACCTACAAACCAAGCAATCAACCACACACAGAACCTACTAACTAACCAATCAACAAACTTACCAACTGACGTAACGGTCAACCAAACAACTGGCCTAACGACCAACCAAACAATTACTGACCTATCCACCAAACAACCAACAAACCTATCAACCAAACAATGAAGCAACCCAACAAACAAACCTTCCAAAAAACAAACAGCCAAACAACCAAAAAACAAACAGCCAAACAACCAACCAACCTGACAGCCAAACACTCTACCAACCAAACAACTAACCAACCTACCAATAAACCAAGCAACCAACCTGCCTACAACCAATAACCAAGCAACTAACCACACAAAAAAACTACTAAGCAACCAAAAATTAACCTACAAACCAACGAATCAAGTAAACAACCTGCCAAATAAACAAACAACAAAACAAACAAAACAAAAAGTAAATTGAACAAATCAATATACAAACCACCAACCTAACCAACCTAACAACCAAACCACCAGCCAGACAAACAAACTAACACAGCAATCAAGGAAAAAACAACCAAATAAATGATAAATCCAATTAGTAACAGTCCAGAAGGATATTTCACAAATCAAGGATTCTCAATTAGCCTGATAAGCTAGGCCAAAAAACAAGCCTGTCCAATAGGAGAATAGCAAAGGAACAGTTACTGGACAATCCTCAACCTTTGACTTAAGCTATTATGCTAACTGAGGATCCTGCTTTGTGAAATGTCCCACAGTTGTTAAGCTGAAGCAGAGTTTGATGAGCAACATTCAGTGAGACACAGCAAAGTGGATGTTCATCAGTCTCTCTAATCCTGGGACAGCTGTGCTGCTGTTTGGTCTTTTCCAATCTGAGGATTTAAGGTGAGCACAAATGAAAAACATTCAGGTTCCTTAATAAGAGATCCAAATGAAATTGCTTATTTATTTCCATTCCAGCTGCTCTTATTTTGATTACAAGAGAAGGACATGATGAAAATGTACTACGTTGTATAATGTAGCATCTGAAATGTTAGGATATTTGAATCATTGTAAGCGGAGAACATGAGGAGAGCTGAGTGAGTTCAGTTCTCTCCTTTGTTTTCCTCCATCTTCTTGCTTTGTCCTTCACTCTATTTCCCAGGCGGCAAGAAAAGGAAGGGAGAGAGTGAGAAAGAGAGAGAGAGAGAGAGAGAGATAGAGAGAGAGAGAGAAAGTACAGGGACTTAGACAAATGCTCCTTTTCTTTGTCTTCAGTCTCTCTATCTCTCTATCATGCTGTCTCTATCTATCTCTGTCTTTCCCCTTTCTTTTTCTCCTCTCTCTCTCTCTCTCTCTCTCTCTCTCTCTCTCTCTCTCTCTCTCTCTCTCTCTCTTTCTCTCTCTCTCTTTCTCTCTCTCTCTCTTTCTTGTCCAGCTGGTCCCTCAATGGCTCCCTGAAGGCCGGTTGCTCACAACTGGGAACGACTCGCGAAGCAGGAATGAAAAATCTTTAATCTGGAATCACAGCTGTCCTCCCCTCGTTACAGTTCTTCATCCCTCTCCTCCTCCTCTTTCTCCTTCTCTCCTTCTCTGCTGCCACTCAAGCTCAATGGCTCCCAGTGGTATCACTCCATAGTGGTAAAATGGAAACTTTCACACCCTTCACAGCCTTCATCTGATAAATGGAGGCCCAAACTGAGAGAAAGTGTTTCGAATCAACATTGATTTCACATAAACAGTATATATTACAAAGATTATGATTGGCTGGAAGACAATAATTGGGCTGATGTAATAGTTGATGTAATAACACTTCTATTTAATAACCTTAATTAATGCACCATATGCTGACCATTAGTATGTATAAACAAATCATTGGTTCATCAAAATTTTATATAAATAATGTTTA
Source organism: Colossoma macropomum (assembly GCF_904425465.1). NCBI lineage: Eukaryota > Metazoa > Chordata > Actinopteri > Characiformes > Serrasalmidae > Colossoma > Colossoma macropomum. The sequence continues at coordinate 36,320,878 of NW_023494788.1, forward strand.
TAAATGATAACTTGAGTGTTCTTGCTATACTCGTACATTATATTCTTTTATTAATAAGTAATGTGTCATGATTAATGTTAATCACAAAGTAAAAAAAAAAATGTAAAACTGATTTTATTGAGCTTTTTTTAATAAGATGTCACTGGTGAACTATGATCATTAAAGCAGAGCCTTAATTTAGAGTAATAAACACCAAACCTCAAATAAGTCAAAAACTATCTCTATGATAATGCTTATTTCTGGTAGCACACCTAAGGGAGTATAGTAGTATGTTAGTGCTAAGCTAATTGTTGCTACATTAATTGAGTTTTTTTGTTTTGTTTTGTTTTTTTGTTTGGTTTTTTTTTTTGGTTTCTAGATCACAGACCTTTGAAACTTGCAACAGACATTATCATATACTTGCGCTTGTATGTATCAGTATTACATGGAATCTTTCAGTAAGGAGTTCTGGCATAGAGCTACCACCACTGTTTTCCATTTCTAACAACTAACCCAAACCTATGGCAGCATATTCTGGATTTTATTCAAATGCGAAATTGAAAATCCAAATGCAAATTTGAATTGAAATTCAATTGTGTATTCCAATGTGAATGTGTACATAAAAAGATGTAGTTCAAATTCAAATGTAATGTATACAATGGCTGTAAAAGTTAATATGGACAAGCAAAGCACTTTTGACCATTCATTTTCATTGTCTTATGGTCTGACATATTAAAAACAGAATAACAATCACCCGTTTGCAGTTGCATTTCCTCACTGTCGCGCTCCAGCGCCACAGAAATGAAAATGCAGTTGCAAGCCTATTTGCAATTGAGTTTTCACTGCCAATGAGGCTTTCTGGCAATCAAACCTTGTGGGCAGGAAGTCAGGAGGGGCTTTTTAGTGTGGAGCGTGTTTTCAGAGGAAGTGACAAGTCTAAACTTTGGTGGAGCTGTATTGTTAGAAATAAAGGTTCTGTTCTTTTCATTCATCAAGGAACAAACAATGTATCCTAAAAGTTACAACAGTGGTTTTAAGGTCCAATTATGTACCTTAAGTAAATTTTTCCAGGTGAAAAGTACATATTTGTGCCTTTTCATAACCGAATGTTTTAAAACAGAACAACAACATAAAAAGCCTGGAGTGGAGACAGGGTGTGTGGAGTCAGTACAAAAAAAATAATTTCAATGGATTATGGTACAATTATGTTTCCTGACTAAAGGTACTGAGATGTACCCTTGAGGGAACCACTCCAGTGACAAGAGGGGTACTGCCCCAGTGACAGTTTAGTATCTTTATTTCTGAGAGTGTAGATGCTTGTTTAATACAACATGGAGCTAGCAATAGCAACTGTGTCACATTTTAAAACTTGCTAACCAGGCCGAGGAGAATTCTATCCAAAGGGATTTTCATGTGGAAGCAATTTTTGACCAACTAGGAGAGCTTGCTTTGCATTTGAATTTGACTTATGTCTTTAATAATGCACATTCACATTGGAAATGCAATTGTAAATACACAATTGAATTAGCATTTTCAAATTTGCATTTGAATTTGAATGGAATTCAGTCAGTGAATCATCTAGAACTTTCAGAAGAATTTTTTATTTTAAAATTGCCCCAAAGTGTGATTGGTTGATCCCTCTGTCACTTTCTAATTATGCTGGTAGTTAACGTAACGTGTAAGGCCCGAAACATACTTCATGCAAGGACGCGAACGCAGACGCTTTGAGCTACGCAGACAGGGTTTCACGCATAGTTGCGTTCAAAAATGTTTCATGACGCAAACATAACACGACGCAAGTGTAAGCTGCATTCTGAGTATTACAGCAAAGGACACTATAACGACAGCCAAGCCTGACCAAGCAGTCTTGTACCGCCAGCATGCTTTCTCAACTGTTATAGCAGACAAGCAGCTGAGTCTCAAACAAAGATGATTAATTATCTCATTTCCAATCCAAGAGAAGAGCAGCTCCAAGAGGAGAGCAGCTCAAAAGCAGGTCACTCTGCTCTGCTGTTCATGTTTAGCTGTTGAGGCTGTTGGAATAACAGTAGACCCCTCTCTGATTTGTACTCAATCACCCCCTTCAGCACTGAGTGTTTTAACCTCCACAACAACGTAAGAACGCACGGTGAGTTTGTACAGAAGGACTGAGCATTTGCAGTGTGTTGACCAAGCGCTGTCATTTGCATTCACGTCCTTGCAACGTAAGAACGCACTGTGTTTCAGGCCTAAGGCCTTCAGTCCAGCTCCAGAAGTCCTAACCAATGGGAGAGCAGGTTTACTGTATTTACCTAGATACCACAGAGAAATCAATCCTGATTGAATAATTTTCCAATTCAGGATTTTAACTTTCCAACCAAAACTGAACAATGAAATCAGCGTTTTACTACAAGGTGTGCAGAATTTAAATACAGCAAACATGACAGTTCTATTCAATATAAATGAATTAGAAATAACGTAAATGTATTTTTTTTAGTTCTCGGAAATGATTATGCTTCTCTGAAGACCCAGAAGACCCTGAGTAAGTAAATTGGAATAATTGTGTTAATGTTAATGTTACTTAATGATGAAATGATGTACACAAATTTGGTGCATTACTTTTTTTTAGTGCCTTTCCATTTCAATTTGACTAGTTGCTATAAATCATTTTTTAATATATTTTAAATGGCACTTTGAAAGCATAGAACATTTATAATGAGCCAAATAAGATAATATAGACTCATTATACCATCTATCAGCGCTAACTGTGCTGGTTTACGACCCAGCCAGATGTCACATCTTTTAAAGGAAACAGAAATGTGGTGTTCTGCTTAATCCTCTTACTGCAGGCTCCTCACAGCCTTTCAACATGTCTGAAAAATTCTCACTAAATGTGTATGTTTGGTTATAATTATGCCCTCACAAAAATGTGCGTGTTCAGTCATATGCTGCCATTTTAAAGAAGAAGTGGAAAAGAAAAACGCCTGTGTGGAAATCTGAGTGCAGTAATGTAGCTGGTGCTGTGGTTGTGTATGAGGTGCGGTTTCGACTCCTGAGCAGTGTGAAATAGCTGGAGTTGTGGTGTGCGGTTTTGTCTCCTGAGCGGTGCTACCAGCACTAAACAGTGAGAGCTTGAGTAAAAGCCATAATCAACAACGAGAACCCGGCCAGAAGGACTTCAGCTAAAGTGTTCTGGGGTTTGTGTTGGACTGGAGGGGAAGATACAGTACCCTCATTCAGCTTAATAACATCTACAACATCATCTGCTCCTGGAACTGCACACTTGTTGAATGTTTATGGTGCAAAGTTCCTCGAATGAGGTCACTGTCCTGTGATCAGCTATGATTTTATCTATTAATTCTGATGCATAGAAGTTTCTTTAAATTAACATACTTAGGGTCAGATAAGACAGGTCTGGTGTCTGACATTTGCTTCTTTAGTTCTGCACTGGAGCTACAAAGCTAAAGTAGCTAATGTGGTGTGCATCAATAATGTAGCATCCCACTATGGGCTCAGCCATGAACACACAGGAGGCGAGGCCATATTCGCTCTTTATTGAACACAGTTTCCCACGTATCCCCTTTTCCAAGAAGTTGCAATTATATACAGTAGCTTAAATATACCAATTAGCCTTGTGCTAACTGCATGTTCAAATCATCACACATTGCTTCAAACCAGGCATGGCAAACTGAGTTTCTTTTTGGGTCACAGCTCTGCGAAGATTCAAATTTTCCTCGTCCACATGCTTAGATGTTTTTAAAAACTTTTTTTTTTTTTGTTTTTCAAAAATTCTTGGCCCACACTAACATGAAAATGTCTCTGTCCACACATGAATATATCAATGAAAAACGCTGATACCCAGTGGTTTTGCTTTATAATGAGAATTGGCTTAATGCAGGGGTGCCCAGTACATCGATCACATAGTGCACGTTGGTAGATCGCGTCTCATTTAAACAGCCTATCAAATTTCAGCACTTTCTTGCTTCTGGCAACAGGCAGGTCAACATGATTGAGCAATGTAAAATGTGGCCACTGTCTCTGTATTTACTGCTTGTTAGCATAGCTCACTGCTGTGAGTTTGCCTCTCTAGCAACCTAGAAGGTTTTCATTTATTGTTAGCCAGTTTTTGTAGTGCCATTTTTGCGCTTTCCTTCTGTAACCTACACTGACCCTACTCCTTTAGAAGACGAGTGCAAGACTGAGCACAATGAAACCAAAAACTTATCTCTTCCATGCAGAACGGGACTATTTTTTCAAAATGTCAAACTCCAAATGCATCTGCTTGATATGCCAAGTAGCCATCACACCTCCAAAGAAGGGGAACATCAAGATGCATTTTTGAACTATACACAGAAAGTGATATAACCCATCAGGAAAACACAGTATACAATTACTGACTATTGGACGCCACCAGAACCAGCAAAAACTTTTAATAATTTCTACTTAATAATCATCAAATCACATTTTGAATCATTTTGGTATTTTTAACATTGAGTAGGGACGGTATTCAAAAAAAGAGTGCAGTACATTCTGACACCACTGTCCTAAGGTTTAATAAAATGTAAGGCTAAATTCAATAATGCACATTAACACTGCCGATCTGCTGAGTGCACTGAAACAACCCAGTCGTCAGCCATATTTCAGATGTAGTACTGAATACTTAATGAATGAAAACAGCCACAGGCAGGAACAAGTTAACAGCGAGATCTCCGCTTTTTCAAAAATCTGTGTTTTGCCTGTACACACGAAAACACTGAAATGTCTACAACCTGCTCAGCTTTTTGAAAAACAGCTTTTGGAGGGCAAAAATGCTGTTTTGATGTGGATTCAGGAAAAAAAAAAAAACAAAGTCAAAAATATCCGGATAAGTGTGTGTGCTTTGCTAATTGATGAGTGGAATCAGGTGTGTTTAACTCCTTAAAATCTCCTTCTTTAAACATACTAAGACTTATTATTCAGTAACTACAGGGACTTCAGTTCAAACTGTTCAAAAGTGTGCACTAAAACTTTGGGTCCACGGGTGGGCTCTGGCCACTTAAGGGGTCAATGAGGCAGACTGCTGCAGTTTGTGGAGCAGGACTGGAGACTGACATGTGTGCCTCAAAATGTGCTGACATGCTGAGTACTCAAACAGACTTGTTTAAGTGCTATTTATTAATTGTGATGAAAAATTCTACACATTTACTGCTAGCTTAAATGAATAAAAGTCAGAGTCACACTATAATAAGTAGCTGGATCTATGCTGTAGTCACTTCACTGTCTAAAATGACTTAATTTGGCATGTTAATTTGACAAGTCTAATAACATGTATTTTTATCTATAAACAAAATGGGCAAGAGTTTGTTGCACACTCTCAGAAAAAAGGTACGAAACTGTCACTGGGGCAGTACCCCACTTGTCACTGGGGTGACAAGGGTACGTCTGGGGCAGTACCCCTCAAGGGTACGTCTCAGTACCTTTAGACAGGGAACATAATTGTACCATAATCCATTTAAAATGATATTTTGTAAGTTGTGTTGACTCCACACACCCAGCCTCATCTCTAGACTTTTTATTTTAGATGATGTAAGGGCACAAATATGTACTTTTCACCTGGAAAAACGTATTTAGGGTACAAAATAGGCCCTTGAAACCATGGTTGTACCTTTGGAGGTACATTTATATTGTTTGCGCCTTAATGAATGAAAAATGTACCTGCACAGAACCTTTATTTCTGACAGTGCACAGCTAAAAACAGCACTAGCCATCTTGAAACCTGACATTTGTCTCCATTTTTGTCCATGTTTAACAGATAACAGTGTGTCATACAGTGTCAGAAACCATCTAAGCACGCCTATTGTTATCTGAAAAGTAACACTGAAAAGCAAGCCGTACTCAAATCTCCTAAAAAGGACAAGTGTCCCCCAACTTTAGCTTTTGAGCATGTGCATTGGGACCGCAAAGGTCTGAGTAACTCAGCAGTGAAACTTCAGTCTGTCGTCATGGTGACGGCCGCAGGCCTCCTGGAGACTGGGGTCAATAGGTCAGTGAGGATGAATGGAGGCTCCAAGTGCTCTCCGTGTTGACTTTGGCATGTTTCAGTACACTGACATTCATCTTTCTCGACAGGAGCAAAGATGTGGTCATGTCTTTGAGGAGAGGAAACCAGAGCTGAAGTTTATAAAACTTCCTTTATACGTTTTCTGGATCTGATGTCATTCTTGTCTGATTGTGGTCGCTTTGAATTACGGCAATTATGAATCAATACAGTCACCTTAACCCCGTAAACTCCAGAGTTACTATTCAGTTACTAACCCTAATATTAATTATCTAATCAGTATTAATTAGGTAATGACTCTAAAACCAATATATACATTACTGTATGTGATTATGAGAGGAACTGAAGTCTGGACCCACCAATCGGTTCTTAAGCTACAAGGCTAAAATCCCATCAATTAATGTGGTGCTAACTATGTGCACACTTGCCTCAAACGTGTCTCACAAAACTGATCCTTGAAGGGGAACTCCACTGATTTTGCAAAATTAGTCAATCATTCAATGGTTTAGATGTAAACAAAATCTTTTAGAGTGGTTTGGTGTGAAATGCGCCTTTCCAGAGCAATTTACCCAGTGAAAATTGTTCACCATTGTAGTGCTAGGAACCAGACGTCTGACGCATTTAATGGCCCTAAAAGCAGAGCAACCTAGGACGAATGGAAATTGGTAGTGTCAACAACAAACCACTTGCTACTCTGCTTAGCAATTTATGAGGTAGGATAGCAAGATAGATAGTTATTTTTTTACGTGGCCCACTTTAGATAGTCTATAAGTTAACGGCTAACAGCGATATATGCACAGTGGCTAACAATGTCTAATTTATTTCACTCACAAATGTTTCTTACCTTGATTCCAGTTTCTGTGTTGGAAAATACAACTGAGGGATCTGCAGTCTTTTTAAGCAGCTGGCATTTGAAGAAATCTTTTTCACTGGACTTGAGTAAGTTAGTCTTCATTGGTGAAGTTGTTGGACTTTAGTATTTGTGTATAGCTTCAAAACAATTAGCCACAACTTCAGGATTTCTGGTACTTGTCATGGCAACTGAAAAAAAAACAGCGTGACATATAAAAACTTATAAGACACATGTAAGTTCACTGGTCATTTTGAATAGCAGATAAAATGGAGATATTTGTAGTGTAGACATAACAACATCTGTTTCCTAGTACTACAATGGTGAACAATTTTGACTCTGTAAATTTCTCTAGAAAGACGCATTTCACACCAAACTACTCTGAATGATTTCATTTACATCTAAACCATGGAATGATTAAGTCATTTTGCAACATCAGTGAATTTCCCCTTTAATTACATTTAAAAGCAGTTACTTTTTTAGTTAAGTGAAAATATAAACTGAATACTATTTTACCAATCTCAGTTTCCACTCAAGTACTGGATTTGTGTACTTTGATCACCACTGCTAATTGGTGTACATTAGTTTCAGTATCTTGTTAGCTACAGTTGCCTCAATTACATGTGGGCTGGAAGATGAACTGGGTAAATTAGATTTCTTTGGCCTAACTAGCACTTTAAGAGGAAGCCACAAAGTAAATGTTAATTGAATGAAATATTGCCCACTTTGCTTAAATGGTAATACTCTATTTTTTGAGTTCTGATCAAACACTTGATGGTTCTTCCACAAAATCCTTAAGTAGTTTATAATGCGATGTGACGCGGCTGAACACGGTGCTCCTGCTGTTAGAATGGAGGGAAAAACTGCCTCTGAAACTGCACTGCAATTATGAAAGCCTGCCTAAAAGTGCAAAACTAAAGACTTTAGGGGATTAGATTACACGGCCCAGCGCTCAGAGAAAGCCTGGGTCTGCTGAATCGCTCTGATCACGATGTTACAGTGTGCCCATGGGCTTCGGTTACACTACAGCATATGGAATTTGTTTCAAACATCAATTAATATCGATGATTCATTCTTTGCTCCTCTGGGTAGCTTTTTTTTTTTTCCAGTGAGGAATGAGCACAGGATTGTAGTTGTTATTTAGGTGCTGGTTAATCTTAATAATGCATGACAAAGGGGGTCCACACACTAAATGCTGCTAACATGACTTACTGCATGCTCAGTATATTAAACAGATTTTTCTACATATCAGGTTTGTAAAGAAACAGTGGAGAACAAAAACAACTCTGTGCATGTAAATGTGGCTATAAATATAAGTGAGATGATTTAACTCTTATTGGGTCACTCATAAAAACCTCAAGAGGGTTAAAAAATATAGAGAACTAGCCACCATAAGGTCTCACTATAATTCAAACAAGCTGCCTTTGCAATAAATAAATAAATACATAAATAGTTGGGTTAACTTTCCATTTTTCCCATGTTCCACTAATGCACTCTTTTATAGCTACTGTTTTGAGGCTGGACAAGGTTTACAGAGCATTGCTAAAAGTCTCATTCAACCTAATGAGAAACTGTTTATATCACAATACCTACATTTAGAGTCAGTTATTCATTCAACCTAATGAGAAACTGCTGAACAGACTCAGTTTATATCACAATACCTACATTTAGAGCCAGTTATTCATTCAACCTAATGAGAAACTGTAGAATAGACTCGGTATATATCACAATACCTACATGTAGGGTCAGTTACTCATTCAACCTAATGAGAAACTGTAGAACAGACTCAGTTTATACAATAATACTTTCAAACATTTGGGAAATGTCAGAAGTGCAACCTGTACATTAAATTTAAATGTAAATTAAATATGCAATAATTCAATGCTATTTGAACAGTACCATAATAATAATAACTCTGGACAAACTCATTCAGAGTGGTTTAGTGTGAAATGCTTCATTTTAGAAGTGATAATTGTCAGAATTGTTCACAGTGGTGTTGATAGGAATCAGATGTCTGAAGAGCTTATTACTTACAAATATGAAAGTTTTGGGTTAAAACACATTTTGAGTAATTTATTACTGTTTGATATGTACATGCTGAGGCAAAGAAAACTCATTATTTCAGATTTTCCCATAATCAATATTCTACATAAAAACTCAGAAGACACGTGTAGGTTCATTGGTGATTTTGGATAGTAAATAAAATGTCTATATTTGTGTTGAAGTCATGGTGACCCCTGGTTCCTATCACCACTACTGTAAAGAAATCTGAACTATTTCACACTAAACCACTCTGAATGACGTTCATATCTCAAACACTGAATTATACACAAATGTTTTGTATAATAGGTGGAATTCCCCTTTAAAGAGGAAAGGCAAGTGTTCTGTATTATTGCATATGTAAGGGCACCCCAGGGTAACATAGAAGTGTAAATCACACAAGTCAACCCAACACTGTAACAGCCCCTTTGGGTCAGCCTACTGCCCCTTTATAAACATAGAGCTGAGAAGTGGACGTTAGAGGAGAATTCACTGCTAAGCATGAAGAGACAACATAAAGACAGATTTAGAGGAGGAGCGGTAACCGGATTGTTTTCTGTTAAGGGAATTGGTGAGAGATTTAGGCTTAGCACAGGAGCAGAAGTGTACTTAGCATGCTAATGGTTATGCAATTACATTTGTGTATTATTTTTTAAGCAGTTCTACAACAGAGCACATCATTGGCAGGAACGTTAATGACATGATTAATAAGGCACTTTCATGTAATTAGAATACAGCCAAGCAGAATGATAAACGCAATAACTTGAAGAAGTTCAACCATTAAAGAGTGGCTATCATGTCAGATTACCATCAAACACGCTAGACCTTCCTGTCTGTTTCTCAAACTCATAATTATCATAGTGAAGCGTTCTGTTTTGCTCATGGAGAAACCATGTTTGATGGTAAAAGGGCTAACGACTCTGGAAGAGCGGGACAGCTAATGACAGGCTAACATTTATGAGTGCTAAGCTAAGCCCTGCTAGCAGCCGCTCATAAACTCAGCAGTCCCGTGGTGCAGTCTGTGGCCAGAGAAGGCCCTCAACTTTATTAAAGAAAGCTCTTTTTAGGCCCACTAGAGTCACGTATTAGCAGTGGATTGCACCACATTAGGATACAAATGAAACATTACATGCTGGCTAATGTCAGTTGGTTAGCATCAGCACTTAAATCTGACATGAACTGATCTACAATGTACTTTGTTAGTGTAAATCATATTAATGACAATAAGCAAAACACAAACAACGACAGGAAATGACAGGAAGTGCAATGTTGGTAAGCGCATGGGGTAAATTACAGTTTAACACCTGCTAGAAAAGTCTGATAAATTAAAGTTAATTCAATATAATTCTATGTTGTAAGAAACAAATGTATTTTCCAGCCGAACTGCATTATATATTATCTCTCTTTATAAGGCAGATAGACAGATCAATCAATAGATTCACAAACACATCAAATTATATATGAAAACTGACATAAGACTGTGAGTCAAAAAATAATGAATGTATTTTTTGTGCAGTGAAGAACAGCAAATAAAAATATCACACATCAGTACATTATGGAACATTGTTTCCGAATAACTACAGCTTTATCAACTGTTCATGTCATTTTACATTAATATACTTATTTAAAACCAAAATACTAATATCTGAAAGACACTAATAAAGTAGAAGAAAATCCCTGTTTTCAGATGTTTCTCATTTTAAAAACTGTGTAAACATATGGAACAAAAAGCCTAAATTTACAACCATGTAAGAACTAACTGCGCGGTACAGAGGTTTTACTTGAGCCTAACTAGCGCTTACTGTCAGCTTGTCAGCTGCTTCCTAATAGTGCTACCTTGGTGCAACAATATGGTGATTAAAGTGATAAGGTTGGATTTCCTGATTTACACAAACAGCTCAGGAAAAAAAAAAAACAGAAAAAAAAACATAAACCACATTTGTGATGAAAAAAGGTTACTTATATGACCTGAAAACACTCTTTGGCACAGATCTCTTTAAAACACTGACGAATAACTCTGAATTTTCACAGGAGAACATGGCTAGGATATGTGGTAATGTGGCCAGAAGCACACGCTGCTTGATCTTCTTTATCAATGTAAAAAATCAGTGTTAATTTGTGCCCTGCGTTAGGTTGCTCCCTGCAGTCCCCTATTTGAAAAGAAAAAATGATAAAGGAGAGGAAATGAGGTCAGAAAGGGACATTTTTGACAAATAAATATCTAGTATTAGATATTATTAGTAATATCTAGTATACAAATAAAAATAAATAACTAGATGCTTATTTCTACTTCTTCAAGTGCTAAGCATTTTCCATAGCACTTTTATTTGTGTACACATCATGATCTTGTGCTCTGTAATATCTGATCAATACTTCAATAACAAATCATCAATAACTCTAACAAACTGACAAACTCTCTTCATTCTATAGTCAATATTTCTAGTTAAGGTGTTACATTAGGTGTTAACTTCTGGTGTTTAGGCCTTATTTAGCATGAGGTCAGTATGAACTATCCTTTTTAATGGAGCTTCTAGTCTAACCTATCAGAATTTCATCAGATGGCTTTAGCTAACATTTTGGTCTACAATTCAATAAATAATGTGTAAAAGATTGTGATGTATAAAAGGGCTTAGTTACTGTGTAGTTTATGCTTAGTAAAGTAATAATGAATAGCCAGTTGACTGGAACTTATCAGCTTAATTGGAACATAATAATGGACAGCTGAAGATTATAATATAATATCAGTGTTATGGAAAATAATTATTAAGGCAATAAGCCACAAAAGGCTGGTCGGTTAAACTCCCTTCCCTGTTATAAAATCACAGTAGCGCATGGCCACAAGTGGCTTGTTGCTTTTATAAAATGGCAGCCAACAAAAAATATGATAAAAAACACAATTTGTCAAAAAATTATTTAAGTTATTGTAGATAATAATCAACATAAACAAGCATTCTGCCAGGAAATGTAGTTCCTTTAGAGTATGGTATCATTACCAAGCAACCATGTACCACTGAATGAGGAGAACATTTAGTCGCCCATCACTGTATACTGCGGTCATTTCATGAACCTTTTAACTTTTTGTTGTGTAACAGTGAACATATGATAACACAGCACTGTTTAATGCATGAGCAATTTATAAGCACTTCTTGATCACCAAATTACCCCAGCGAGTCTTATTTAGCACCAATCCAGCAGCACCCCTCTTCTCGTGCTGGGGCTGAATCTCAAATAGCTCCCTGCTCCCTACATAGTGCACAACGTAAGAGTTTAAATACTGAATCCTGCAGCCCAACAGTGCATAATATAGCTAAGAAATAGTCATTTGGGACTATTTGGCTGTAGAGGCTAGAATTTCTAAACGTTCTAAACTTAGTACACTATTTAGGGAGTACAGAGCCATTTGGGATTAAACAAAAAAAACAAAACAGTTCTTTCATTCATCAGTATACTCGTTGGTCCATGCAAGCAGCATTACAGTCAAAAATTATTTCATTAACAGCACAAGGTTGTCACAGTGATACACAATTCAGTTGTTGTGATGCAGTCATAGGTGTACGTATATCGTGGATTTTACAATGGCTTCGAACGTGACTCAGCCAATTTTAGGACTGGGACTATAGTAGTTTAGAGCAATCTATTGTCATGTAATCTATTGTTAGCTTGGTGCTGCATGTCTTCAGAATTTTTTAAAGTCAACAGTTATGTGATGAAAGTCTTATCATTGATGATGTCATGAAAAAAAAACACAGGAGAAGGGAATCCTTTGCAACAATCAACTTTACAGATCTGTGATGAAGCCAAACTCCACAGGTTAGTAGAGCATGATGGGTCCTTTCCAACAAGCCCTGGATTGCATTGCTAGCCTTCAGGGATCCAAAAATATGGACCCTGGAATTGTGCAAATTTGTATCCGACTTGGGCACGCCCAAAGCGGCATTGCCTTGCCTTGTCCAATGGCACATGACTTTTTACTGTAGTCTTTAAGAAACCAGAGATAATGACAGTAAGTATCAGATCTTTGAAGCACTGTAGAATGACGATGAAATGTTAGAAAGAAGCCGAATACAGGTCAGTTTTGGGTTGTAATGCTAGCCTTCAGGATGCTGGAGATATAGACCCCAATATCGCCAGGCTCCTCACTTGCTGTTTTCTCCAAGGTGTCAATGTTGTTAGTGCCATAATCACATAATCAGCGACTGGTAGACATCAAGATTAAAGCAAGCTTGATGTTAACTTGTCTGTGCAACCCCTAGTGTTAGCTTGATTAAACCCAAATTCTTGGTGGTGGTGGTTAGCAATCTTCCAATCACCTTTCCCAAAATCTAACCCTAACCCTGGCCCTATTTCTAACCCTAACCCTGGCCCTAATCCTAACCCTAACCTTAACCATAACCAAAAACCCTCAATCCTAACCCTCATATGTTTGTAACATGTCACTGAGAGTCTGTTGAGTGTCTGTTTTATCTAAAAAGTCTGGATCTTCTGGATCTTAAAATCACTGTTGTACCTTTGAGGGAACATTTACATTGTTTGTACCTTGATGAAAGGAAAATGTACCTGCACAGAACCTTTATATCTAACAGTGTGTGGCCACCCCAGTGAAGCTTCTCTGAGTTGAGATGGAAGCTCTTGAAGAGCAGTGATGAATTTTTTTCATCATTCGCCCTCTGAGCTCCTCCTCTAACCTCAAAAAGGGGGAAACGAAGATGAAGGTGGATTAGCGGCACCCGGAATCGACCAAATTACTCTAAAATGACTTCACACAGCCCAGAACGAGACAAGCTTAAGATGACATTTCATTCACAGGAGGTAATTTGCATCCTAGTTGACTCTGAATGACATTCCAGATATTAAGGATTCTGCTGGAATGTTTTATTATTTTTTTTTTATCCTTTCGGTTCAACGACGTGAACTTAATAACTCATCAGTCCAAAACAAATCAGGGTGTCGGTCTGAAACTAAAGACGCACGTGCACCTACCCTGTCCACTCTTGACACGGAGCAAATCTTCAGTGCACCGATTCCTCTTATTAAACAGCGATCGCGATCCAAACACATGTATCTCTAATATTGGTGAAATTAAAAAAGGGGTAGAGAGATAGAGAATGAGTGAATGGGGGGAGGGTGAGAGAGAGAGAGAGAGAAAAACAGATTCTGTTCAGGTTATTACATGCGGCCGCACATGGCGAGGTGTGATGCTGCTGTGATCCTGTTGCTAAGATACTTGGCTAATACCACGGAAACAAGCCCATATTGCTAATCTAGAAGAATCCATGCATGCCTCCACATATTTTTGGCCGAGTGAGGCTGCGACTCCATTACATGTTGTCACTCCCTCTCCTGGAGTCTATGGCGGTCTCCTCCTTTATCTCCATAAGCCTCCAGGATCTGAGAGAAATATAGAAATGTGACACACTTTTGCCACTATATTTGGTCACCACGCTCAATTTAAAAAGGATTACGGCAATGGCGCGAATAAGCGAAGCCAGTGATCAGCCCGAGTGTCCTTCAGAGGTGAAGATCTAAATAAAAACGTCCCGTCTGATAGGCCTGAAGTTGCAGGTGATCTCCATAAACAACAGGATACAAATCAGATTCACACGAGAGTCCTCGTGGGTCACAGCCGGCTGATGAGAGGCTTCATGCCTTCGCTACGCTGAGCTACCCTGTAAATACTTGCATTAAAATTAGATTTTCTGATGATTACGGACCCTTGAGAAGATGTCACACTGTAACAGATCCTGCTAGCTTACTTTGGAAACTGTATAGAAGCTTTTCTGCTAAACTGTAACTGTACTCTGGTGCAGTGGTCCATATAAACAAGTATACAGCACATATACACCTCTAAAGACACCAGTTTAACATATAGCATCTGTTCAAGCCTATTTTTTTTCCCATTTTGTTAGGAAATAAATGGGGAAATTAGCCACCAACTGGAAGACCATAGCAGTGGCCTAGCAACACCCTTGCAACCACCTGTGTAACATTAGCAACACGTTAGCAACCACATCAATGGTATGGCAACATTTTAACAACCACCTGAGATAACATAGCAATGGCGTTGTTATGCCAGCTTAAAGTTTGACCCCGTCCATTTGCATCAAAGTATTTCAGCCATGCCTGTTTCTTTAATGAGGGCAGCCAATAAGAACCAAAAATATTTACATATATCAGTTTTTAAAGGCACGGTAACAGACATCTCTCCACATTCTACACATTCACATTTATGCATTTGGCAGATGCTCTTATCCAGAGAAACTTGCAATTTAAAGCTGCACTATGTAAGATTTCTTTGTTAAAATGGCAAGAATTTGCATTACTGAGTCAAGAGGAAAATAAAATCTGATAAAATATGGTGTTCTTGTACTGCTGAAAGTCTCCCTGTAAGGCATGAAATACTCATTCAAAATTAGAGCTGTTGGGTCGGATTTGAGTTTCTTAGACTGCATCAGACGTCTTTATGTATTGACGTCACACACATAGACTCAGAAAGAATATCCAGCTCAATATGGGCTGCTTAACTGAGCAACATTGGTGGGGGCTTTGCTCACAGTGCTGAAAGCTTGTGAAAGGAAGGAGAGAGATATCAGCAAACACAGTCATTGTCTGCAGCCTCACCCATGGTTAAAATAAAGAAACATAGAGCTGAAGAGAGCCAGAGTGTCACGCATTTGTCAGTATCACGGGATGATATGGACTCCATTGCCAAGAACTCTCAGGGGGATCACATGACTGGGCTACTTCCCTCTGACTCGGAGAATGCGACCGACTACAATACCCACAATCCTCAGAGGGATCACATGATGTCTGACAATATCTCGCGCTTCTATCAGCGCTCTAGTTCTCCAGAGTACTAATTATGTGCACCTGTTCTTTAGATCATATGATCAGCACTAGATAGTTTATAAGCCCGGGCTTTAGTTAAGTTCAGTGCGAGGTATTGCTTCTTTTCAAACTTACTGAGTGTTATTGTCTGATCACTTGTCTGCTGTGTATTTGACCTTTGCTTTGTTTTTCTTAACTCTGCCTTTTTGCCTAACCCCTATTGGATACTGTTGCCTGTGATTTTGGTGTTCTGTGTTTTTGACCTTTTGGACTGTTTTTTTGACTCACTCTTTTGACTTGCCCCTTGGATTTGTTTCACACAGTGATATGCTTATTGTTGTGTTTTGTATCAGCTTTTTGGCTTTGACCCATGCTAGTTTTTTTTGACTCTGCTTTTGCCTAACTCCATTAAAACATCTTTCGCCTTTTTACACCGCGAGCGTCTGAATTCTGTTGAAGTATCACACGGAGTTCTAATCCCATTGAGCAGTCCCACAGAGCATGCACATATCATTAGTAGATTTTGGCTCTAAAAACATCCTAATTATTCTTTTAATGCTGGTAACGTTTTCTGATAAGAACATTTGCCAGCCTCTTGTTTGAATTTTCTCGTTCCACCTTAAATGGTGTAGCAGCATTTAAGGCATTATAATAACTGCTGCACCTTTTAAGGTGGAATGGGGAAATCCAAACAAGAAGACGATGACTTCAGGTTTGTATTTTTAATATTTGTCATATTTGGTCATATTCTGCCCAGAAAGTGCCTGGATAGGCTCCAGCACCTCCTGTGTCCCAGGACCCAGGACAATAAGTGGCTCAGATGATGAGTGAGAAACAGTGATTTAGGCAATTATAGGCTACCTAGAGGTTTTGTGTTGGGAGCTATCTATAAATATGGTAGGACACTTCAACAAAGGGAGAGCAACAGAGCTCAAGCTTGGACCAGAATCAAAATTGGCTTGGCTTTCACAGGTAGCAACAGTTCCATGACCTGAAGGGACTCAGGAGTGATGGTGAATTGACTTTTTTATTGCTGGACAGGTAAGTTTTGTTGATTGTTTGCTAGCTAACTACAGAAAATAGCCAGATTGTCACTGTTGTGGAATTTAATGCGACCTTTGTAACATAATGTGAAGTTGTTTAGCTAATATTAGCTTGCTAATTCACTACTATTAACCGATTACTTTGCTAACGGTGTCATTTCTTGCTTCAGAGTTCATCGTCTATTGTTTGATAAGCCAGGCTAGTCATTATTGTCAGGTAATTTCCAACGCTACCCTGTCTCCTTTCAGAAATGCAGCCAATATAAAATATACCTGGCTAACATTGCCTGAATGGATATCTGCCTGAGTGGAGGTTTACATGACTAATGGACACGTGCTGCCCAGCTTGGATAGTAATGTTGAATAGTAATGTTAGTTAGTGACCAGTTAGCTGTGAAGCAGGTAACATATCCATATGTTTCCCCTCAGTTATGAAACCAGCATTTCAGATTTATCTGCTCAGAGAAGGGGACCGCAGCACAATCTATGTTACAAAATGTTCTTCTGGGTCATTCTACAGAGACGTCCATTTTTGTGTCCCTAGCATTCACAGATTATATTCCAATAGAAAAACATGTCAGGGTTACAATTTATTTATATCTTAAAATAAAATAATGTTATTTTAACAATTACACCTTTTTGAGCCATCAATTTAGCAATATTGATCTTTAAATCAATTATATAGAATTCCAAGCACTACAGAAGTGCTCGTCCTCACAGTCATGTGTAAAGGGTGAGGCCATATTTGAGGTAAAAAAAGTTTTTTTCTGCAATTTTAACTGCAATAATCTATCTATACTAACATGACTATGAAATATATGAATTAAATGACATGAAGAAAACAAATGCCAAATAAATATTATAAAATATATAATGAAAGTTGTGGTCCCCAGGAGTTGTGTCACTGGTGTTACTGCATAACAAAAAATCTCTTATTTTGAAATAAAAATCACACTGATGACATAACTTGACTTTCTTTTAGCTATTTTCTGAAGATCTATGAAGAAAAGCACATGTTAAGTTGACTGTGTCTTTTCAGTTATCAGAAATTTTCTCATTAAGCTCATGATTTCATATGAAGCTTTTAGTTGAAGTCACTGGTGTGACCTACTTTATTCTTAGGTAATTGTAAAAAAAAAAATGGATTAAATTACATATTTTAGTGGATATTCCATGATGGACAAGCAGCCATTTTGTAAAATGCATTTTTCATTTAAAATGTCACTGGTGTTACTGTCTCTGGTGTTACCTTTCTTATGTGTAACACCAATGAGGATTGGTAACAGCAGTGACCTCTATGGACAGATAAAAAAGTGGATGTTTCTGTAGAATGACCCACCTGCACGTTTTATGCAGTTACATATTTCCACCAGATAGGTCACAGATTCCCAAATTTGCCAAAGTTACGAAGTGCAGCTTAAATCATGTTACAGAGGCAGGCGGATGTAGGAGTCCAGCTCAAGGCCTCTTATTGTTATAGTGTGGTGTTCCCGCTTAGGTAGGGAATCAAAGCCCAGCGGTGATACCCAGTGTGTTATACTGAGAATAACAACAATAACATCACTGAAACTGTAGTAGATACAAATCAGAAGGTCTGACTTTTTTGATGGGTGTAAAATGCCATTGCTGTTTAAACAACACTTTCTATTTCCAAAAGGGTAATTATAAAGGAAAATAAAAAACAGGTTTTAACGTCCTAATTTCTTAACATTAATGTAATATTGGACCATTTCTTATGATCCATTCATTGTTTTTTACTATCCAAAACCATGGGATATTTGTGTTCTTACATAGGAGTTTTAATATGTTATGTTGATGATGGTAAAATAGTTATGAATCTGAAAATGTTTTCTTTGGGTACTATATTACCATACAATGCCCTGCATCCATCATTAATAGACTTTCATAACCATTTTATGTAATAACTTTCTGTGAGGGAGCTTTTAGAGGTGGACGTCTGGTTCCTATCACCACCACTGAAAACAATTCTCACTCTGTAAGTTTCTCTAGAACAGAGCTTTTCACACCAAACCATTCTGAATGACTTTGTTTACATCTTGATTTAAAAATCTTTAAACCTTTAAACTAGCTTTTCTATCAATACAGTTTTGAAACTGTCAAATGATTATTAATCCAAAACCCGCTCTTCACACTTTGATCATGAAGCTGAGTGCTGAAGGTCAACATACCCAAAGCTTTAGCACAGAGCTGCTTTATACAATCAAAGCTTTCCAAGGAAAGTACTCAAATTTCAAAAGAAGACATGTCTCCAAAGTTTTGATGGACATTGTTTATATCATTTTTGGCTTGTAAACCTTTGTAATGAGTTTGGTCAAAACCTTCAAAGCACCAGGTTAGGTGTAGTTGTGGGGCTAAGCAGTGAATAGCTGTGGTCCAGACTGTAATAAATGTAATTATGAGTGATCTAAAGTAGTGTAGAGCTCCGGGGTCCGGCTGCAGGACCTTCTGGCTTGTTTTGAGTGTGAGAAGAAACAAGCTTCCTGTTTCTCACCTGTGTGATGCTGCGGAGGGAAAGTCCTGTGGTCTTACAGAGGGATGGAGGAGGATGAACACGGCCTTCAGCTTTCTGTCCAGATTCACACTGGCTCAAGGCAGCCAACAGGAGGAGCGGGTTCAGAAACAGCCGAAAGCCACAAACACACGCACACAAGATCAGTAACAAAAGCCCGTTCTGAACAGGGATATTAACGAGAGAAACGGCAAGAATCCAAAGCTCATAACTTTGCCGAAGAATTCTGGCTGAATCCTGGACCACTGCAGGCAAGACATGGCCTCTACCCAGGCTAGAGTTATTTTGCTATTTGGGAAAAATTGCGACAATCAAATTAAGTGTATTACAGTCTGTCAGAATGACTGTGTGGAATATATGAACATTATAGAGCGCTTTATAAATGAAGCAATAAAAGCCATTTCAGCCCCTAGACCTCCTGTTGGGTATTACAGTCTGTCAGAGTGACTGTGTGGATCATATGAATGTTATAGAGAGCTTTTCAATATGAAACAATAGAAGCCATATCGCCCCCTACACTTCATGTAGAGTATTACAGTCTGTCAGAATGACTGTGTGGATCATATGAACATTATAGAGCACTATTTAAATGAAACAATAGAAGCCGTATCGCCCCCTATACTTCCTGTAGAGTATTACAATCTGTCAGAATGACTGTGGATCAAATGAACATTATAGAGAGCTTTTCAATATGAAACAGTAGAAGCCATATCGCCCCCTACACTTCCTGTAGGGTATTACAGTCTGTCAGAATGACTGTGTGGATCATATGAACATTATAGAGCACTTTTTAAATGAAACAATAGAAGCCATATCACCCCCTATACTTCATGTAGAATATTACAGTCTGTCAGAATGACTGTGTGGATCATATGGACATTATAGAGTGCTTTTAAATGAGACAATAGAAGTTATATCGCCCCCTACACTTCCTGTAGTGTATTACAATCTGTAAGAATTACTGTCTGAATCTAAAAAACATTATAGATCATTACAGAATGCATTTAAAATGAAATAATAGAAGTGATGGCATTTTGAAAACACTGTCTTTAAGTAAATGGTGCACAAACAATAAAAATCTATATTTCTTGTGATTTATTATCAGCTGTTTCTTTCAGCCATAGAGCCAAGTGACAGTAGTATGCAGTGTGCTGAATTTTAAGGTTAAAGCTGGAGGACCTTCCTCGTGCCTGTTCAAGGTCATACCACACTGGGTCATTTAATTCAGACATCAGCAAGAGCTAACAGGGGCTCAACTGCAGAATCATCTCCTCTCCTCTAACCTGAGCCTGAAAACTACCTCCACTTGGGAATGTTAAAGAGTTGATGCTAAAAATGATGGTAAGCTTTGGAAAATTCACATTATTGGAAAAAATAATGAATAGAATTTTCTGCTTAAAAAGCATTCAGAATAAATTAAAATTAAAGGCATTGAAATCACAAGATGCTATTCTTGATATTCACCACAATAAGAACGTAATCATCAGCTTTCTGTTCACACTGGAGCAAAGAAGCCTAGAGGAGTAGTGGGTTTAGGAATGGAGGAAAGTCATGGACACATGCCCACCAGATCAGTAAAAAAACCCATTCTGAATATGGATATTGATTAGAGAAATGATGGGAATTCATAGCTCACAATTTTTCAGATAAAACAGCAAAAGAATTCTGACTGAAGCCTGGACGACTGTAGGCAAGACATGGAATCTACCTGGGCCAGTAATCTTTTGTTATCCAGGAAAAATGGTCATTGACAAAGTCCTAAATCTACCCATAAAAAATATTGGTAATCAGATGAGTTTAGCGACATAGTTTGTCAATGATTTGAGCATCTCTATATACACAATAGGGAGACATCAAAATAGATTGTGAGCGAAAACAAAATTGATAAAATCCACAGTGTTTCCAGCAACGGTCATCTGTTTTTCTCAGAAAGCAAATAATTTCGGCCCAAGTAGGTCCCTTGCCTTATCCCAAACAATATTGAAAAATCACCCCCTACACTTCCTGTAGTGTATTGCAGTCTGTCAGAATGACCGTGTGGGTCATGTGAACATTATAAAGTGCTTTTTAAATGAAACAACAGCAGCAAGCCAGTCTCTTTGGACGTGTAATACAGTGTTAATTTAATGATAACTTTTCTAGCAGTGAATACAGTTGTTATTGCAAAGGAGCCCACAGCACAGTTTCAATCAATGAGCTGAGCAGCAAGGGAGACAAACCTTTCTCTCTCTCTCTCTCTCTATCTCTCTTTCTCTCTCTCTCTCTCTCTCTCTCTCTCTCTCTCTCTCTTCTGTCATTTCTCCTGGTGGATAGAGAAACAGGCTTGTTTACTGGCGCTGCTGATTGTCATCGCCCTGCAGTAAATGGCCAAGCGTGCGCCAGATCAATAACCATCTGCACCAATCGCTCCAGCAATAACATTCAATAGGGAAAATCCATTTACTTTTACTTACCTTTCGTTTATTTCATTTTACCATAAGGACTGCTGGCGCAGGCCTGGGGCTTTAGCGCTAAAACGTTTAGCATGGAACACACACAGTGCTGCCTTAAGCCTGCCTGTTTTCTTTCGCAAAATTGGCGGCTGTGAGTAGACGCTCGGAAAGAGAGAGAAAAGAGAGAGAGAGATGAAATAGTGAAACCATTTCACCTTAAACGAGTAAAGTATCATGATACATAACACAGAAAGTGTGATATGTGTTTTCCCAGCAGTTCACGACAAGACTGTTTACATTCAGCTGAAATTGCTTTGGACTGTGCGCATCTGTATTTATTTATCAGCCTCGGACCTACATGATACTTGGGGTGTCGTATCTAATAGTGCAATTTTTTTCCTCCCCTGCTAAAGTGAAAGCAGTTATAACACAAAAAGAAAGAGCGAGGCATGAAAACAAAAAAAAAACATTTGCGCCCTCTTTTATCACCTAACAGTAGTGCCTCAGTGTTCTTCACTGCTGGTGAGCGACCATCTGCCAGAGTTTGTAGCTAAAGGCCAGAAATTTGGTTTAAGAGCTTTTTTGAATCACAGTTCTCTGCAGAGCAGCACCTGGACCATATCTCTTCCAGCTTCAGCTCTGTGTATGTGTGTAAGAGTGAGTCTGGCTGACCTCCCTGTAACCTCACTTCCACGCTCTGTCTTTCTCCATCCAGCGGCCAAAAAACACTCAGTAATGTCTTCATCCCGCCTGTTCCGCACAGCAGGAATTCAGTTAAAAATACGCAGGCACGCTACCAGTGGCGTGAATCTCTGACCTCACTGAGATTCGATTTGATTCTCTAGGAAATGATTCATCATGAAATCTCACGTCAATTTGATTATCATAATTTAGAACACAGTGGTTCGTGATTTCTCAGATGTGATTCAGTTGTGATTCTCTGTGATTAAATTTCAATATTTTGGTTAAAAAATGATTCCATGATTTATGAAATCTCAAATTTTACAACAATTTGATTAAATTTGACTACAGAACTTTAAAAAACAATGATTCTTTTTTGCAAATGATTCAGTGCCTCATGAAATCTCATCAATCTCAAAGTTTCCTCAATACTTTAGGAAACTATTATGTGCATCATATCTCAAATTTTACTACAATTTGATTGTTTGATTACATTTTCTTAGAAAACTTGTTACTTTTTTTCTTAGTGCCTTGCTATCCCTTTGCTGATGTAGCAATGAAAATTTCCCCATTGTGGGACTAATAAAGGATTATCTTATCTTATCTTATCTTGTCTTATCTTATAAAACAGTGGATTTCAGATGTGATTCCATAGTGATTCAATTAAAAAAAAAACAAAAAAAACAATTGTTTACTGATTCATGAAACCTTAAATTTTACAACCATTTGATTCAGTTTGATTACAACCTTTTAGAAAACACTGACTCTTTTTGCAAATGATTCAATGCCTCATGAAGTCTCAGAGTTACTATGATTTGGTTCAATTTGATCATGATTCGTAAATAATATCTCAAATTTCACTACAATTGAATTTGGTTCTTGGATATGATTCAGTTGTCATTCAGTTTAATTCATTTTGACTACGGTTTGTTGTTATGTAATTAATTCTAGAACTGTGCAATTGATTGTGGAATTGTTTTTTTTAATTATATAACAAAATGAGAGTAATAACTCAATGATAACATTTTTGTGTCACCATTGTGATTGTAATGTAGAAACTTTTGCGAATGAATAAAAAAATACCATACAAAAATTTGGAATCAATTACCTTTTTTGTTATAAGAGATATTTTTCTTATGTTATGTACAATAAGTCACCCAATGTGGATTTAAATAAAACAGTCTATTCACCAAAGGGTCTTATAGATGCATCCATCAATATTTCAAGAATTTTGTAAACAAAAATTGGAACAAACTGATATGAAATGAAATGAATATCTATTGCTAGTCATTTTTTCTCAAGTTATCTACCTTGAGATTTAATCTCCACCTTTGAAGAATGAAAATTCAGGATATTAATTTTATTATAATGATGCAAACAAACTGGCTTTATATTATTGTAAACACTGAATCTAAACTTTTGAAGGGCACTGTAATTGCATTACACTTGTAAAAGTGTTTTGTTCATATTGGGCAGCTCTACTGCGGAGGTGTTTTTACACACTAGGGCTCACAAAAGATCAAACTGCCCCAGTACAGTAGCTCCTGGTGGGCAGTGCGGTGGGTATATAGTGCTTTATGAGTATGTGTTTATGAATGTGAATGCTTTATAGTACTCAGTCTCAGCATTTGGCAGGGATGAGCTGTGCTTTTGTCCGTGATATATTTAGCCAAATCTCCAGCTAGGCCAAAAAAGCGTCATCGGATGAGAATGGATTTCCCTGGAAGATCACACAGAGCTCAGCGAGCCCAAACAGCATCCATATAAAAGCCATTTACTGTCATACATGCACAGTGACCATTCCATTACACACACCGGCTTTGTAGAGAAACAGGTCAGTTTTATGTAGCATTATGGTGGCATACCGACATGACAGAGAGACACAAAGCACAAGCATTTACTGAAGGTTATTACGTAATCTCATGTCAGTATGTTTTCTCTGAATATGTGCTGATGTGACCTGTGAAGAGTCTGGAACACTGTAAATACCATTGGAAGGTACAGTATGCTGCGCCTATTGTTGGGCTTTAAATATAGCACTGCAACTTTCCACAGCAGTCGCTAGCAGTAGACACACCACAAGACTCTAACCTTAAAGGGGAATTCCCTTAATTTGTCAAAACATCTGCTTGATTAAATAGTCAAAATGTAAACAAAGTCATTCAAAGTGGTTCGCTGCTCTCAAGGAACTTTCCAAGTCAGAATCGTTCACAATGGTGGTGATACGAACCAGACGTCCACCTCTAAAAGCTCCCTCACAGAAAGTTACTACATGAATTGGTTAAGAATATACTGATGTCGGAGATAGATCTGAGAAAATTTTGGGCCAAATTAAAATCCATTAATGGTGGAGGGAAACACGCAGGGTGTTGTGAGTCAAAATAGTCCCCAAAGAAAACTTACTGCCACAGTTTTAACATCTTCAACATTCCATACAAATCTCAGAAGACACGTGTAGGTTCTCTGGTGGTTTTGGACAGTAAATAAAATGGCTATATTTGTGTTGTAGACATGGTGACCGCTGGTTCCTATCACCACCACTGTAAAGAAATCAGAACCATTTCACACCAAACCACAACAACAACAACCAATGTCCCCTTTTTGTGTGTTCATCTCCCCACAAAGAGATAAATACACTTGTGTAAGTATGTATTTACAATAATATGCCCCATATATACTGTAGATATGTTAATATCTCTATGTAATCATATAGATAATATGCATAATAACAATATTATGTCCCATGTTTATTACATACGTGTATATACCTAAATGCATTTTTTATGTTCCAAATGTATTATTTAGTGTCTTTATGCAGTAATAATATTTAACATTTATGTATTGTGTGCATGTAAGTAATCAGTTGAAATTTTAAAGCATCTTTGTTTTCACATGTGAACTTTTACACTTACAACAAACAGTTTTGCTCTTTATTTCTTCTGTTTATCAGCAGATGCTCTAATTACACATTTAAATGAATACAAACCTGCTGTGACTCTCTGTAAGTCGAGTCTGTTCCTCAGTATGTGTGCAGTGAGAGGCAGTCACCGCTGCAGCGCAGGCTTGTTTAAAGCTGTCTTTTCTGCACGATTAGCTGCATTCGTCACGGACTGTCATGCTTTCACTTTATTCAGCGTAGAAAGTTTGTAAAATAGAATGCTGTGATTTGTCTGAAACAAATGTGCCAAATGAACATTAGATGTGTTTCAAAGTGGTGCTTTCGAGGTGAAGACTCTGAGCTGAGGACTCTAAGATCAGGTCATCTGCTTTGTTTACATCAAATATCTCATAAAATATAACAGCTTGCATCCAAAATAAAATACAATATATTTGACTGCAGTTGATTTACTTTGGATGTAGAGAGGAGTTTGTGGGTACTGCTTTAGAATAAGGCTACCCTTTTAAATGGTTAATGAAAATGTTAAAATTAGTTTATTAATGATCATTAGTTAGCTCATACACGCTTGATAAACAATGATTAATAAATAGTTATAGCACATTAATAAAAAAGGCAAAGGTGACCTCTTATATTGATGAACATGAATATGGGAAGAAGCTGACAGGTTTACTGCTGGCCAAAGGAGAAGACAAAGAAAGATCAGCAATATAAGGTTTAACAGTATGAATGAATATGGGTTCACTATTAGGTAAACAACAGGCCACCGTTTCCCTCTTTATTTATGTGTTATAACTGCTTATTATTGATTTTAAGGTGCTTATGACCTAAATAATACTAATTTTAAGACCACTTATAAACACTTTATAAAAGTAGTATCATTGTACAATGGTACTTAATATATATATATATATATATATATATATATATATATATATATATAATATGAGATTTTGCTCCAATAGCAGTAATATATATATATATATATATATATATATATATATATAAAGCTATGTATTACTTTATTTTTTTTATGATATACATATATATGTGCAAATTTGCATGAAAATATTTTTGAATGTCATCCATTTAACAGCTAATCACTGGCCCAGACATTATGTTTGTGATTTCTGCGCAGATGCTGGTAAAGTGTGGTGAGCCGCCGCTGTTTTACATGGTTTATGGTTTATAAAGGCGGTTTAAACAGAGACAGGCACAGCGAGCGCTGATGTTCGGCGGATTAGCATCAGCTGGAGCTTTAAAGGCTGAATCCACTGCGCTCACTCTCCTCAGTCCACACAGAGCCACTGTACAGCACTGAATCAGGAGTTTATCACTGCGGATCCCACCGTACTCTGAGTGAGACTTGCTTAAATTACTGTTTTACTCATTTCTTTATTTTGTTTTGGTGCAAACATGTAAATATTTACAGTTGCATTGTGGTGCTAATTACAGTTTAGCTCAATGAAATGATTGTTTCATTCCTAATGCTTCGAAACACTGATACTGACGCAATTGAAGTGATCATTTACAGTTAGACAAACACTTGGAAATTTGATTTTTTTTTTTAGCAAAGATAGTTTTTGGTGTCAAATGTTACTGTTAGAAGAAATAATCCACTGATAACACATTAACAAAATTTGTTTATTATTGTTTTCTGATGTAATTTCACTGTGAGGTCACATTGATCCACATCAAGCACAGTTAAGTGGCACTTAAAAAAATGAATTTGTCAAATAAGGTACTAAACTGTACCTTTCAGGTTCCATAATTTGTCACAGCATTCTTAAAAAGATGGTTCTTCAAGGGTTCTTTAGTAAAGGCAATGAACCATAAGTTCTATATAGAACCATTGGCACACTTAAATGGTTCTCTGCATGGTAAAATGGTTCTTCAGATTGGTGGAGAATATGTTGTATATGATTCTATATAGAACCTTAAAAGGGTTCCTCTCTTGCATACAAGCTTGACATCGTAACAATAGCAGAACCATTTTTGGTGCTATATATAGCCATATACAACATTCACCATCAGTCTGAAGAACGATTTCACCATGCAAAGAACCATTAAAAGAGTGAGGTGCTTTCACTACCTTTAGTTATGGAACAGAATGTTTTTTTTGTTTTTTTGTTTTTTTGTTTTTTTGTCTCTGTAACACTTTTCTGAAGGATGGCATTCATAAGGCTACATAACACTTACATTTGCTCTCCATAACACCTGATATAAACCTACATACAAATTCATAAAGGCTTATTCCAACAAACATCAGGTGTCATAAAGACTGCTTTGGCTAATATTGGTCACTCCACAAAAAAAAGATGTTGGGTGTTATTACTCTTTATAAGCTTTCATAAGCCTCTTTATACACTCATAAATTTCACATTTAGTGCAAAAAATAAGTCCTAAATTCTGACACCACAGTGGAAATCTGGGATTTTTTCATTTAAACCTGGAAATAAAGAACAGAAAGTTTGAAAGTAAAAAAAAAATGTTTTGACAACACTATTCAAACTGAAGCAAATTTGTGAAATTAACCATATTGAGATATTTTGTACAAAAAGTTCAGTTTTGTTTTTAGTCTGATCTCTTATAGTGAAGCTCATGTTCAGATGACTCTCAGGTGAAGAGAGTCAAAATACTAAAAAATTCTGAAATTCATGTAAACATCACTCGGATTGCTATGCTGATAATATCATTTGTGCACTCTCAAACTCTCAAAAAAGGTACTAATCTGTGACTGGGCCAGTACCCCCCTTGCCTTGTCACTGGGGGGGGGGGACTCTCAAGGGTACAATCTCAGTACCTTTAGTCAGAGAACATAATTGTACCAAAATCAATCCATTGAAATTATATATTTATTGACTCCACACTCCCCGTCTCCTCTCCAGGCTTTTTATTTTATTGTTCTGTTTTAAAATATTTGGTTATGAAAAGGGACAAATACATACTTTTCACCTGGAAAAACTTATTTAAGGTTCACAATTGGACCTTAAAACCTGTTGTGCATTTACATTTACATTGTTTGTATCTTGATGACTGGAAAATGTACCTGCACAGAACCTTTATTTCCAACAGTGTATATGATGGTTAGCCCTTCATTACACCTTTAAGTAATAAGTTATTGACATTAGTAATTAACTGATCATCTGACAAATGCTGAAAAAAGTGAAAATGATTCCAGTAACAAATTTTACACTATGTACAGTAGCTGAAAAAATGAAAAAGAAAAAAAAATTATTACTGTTTTCTAAAATCCTAAATCTGTCATAACAATAATTCTGCTGGAAGTTCGGTTTAGCGCGTGAGCGTGAACGGAGTACAGTAAATGAAAGTTCCTCATAGAGCCGCAGGAATTTACCTTAATCTCTATGAAACGTTTGGAGGTATATGAGCAAAGACAGAGTGTAAGAATTATTCTTCGGTATTTGCGAAAGAAGGTAGAGTAAAATCCCTCCATTGTAGGACACATAATCCGAGATTGCTTACACAGAGCAGATTCACCACCGAGCCACTGCTGATGTTCAAATTGATATGCATTTTCAGACACAGCGGAGAGAGAGAGAGAGAGAGAGTGAGGGAGAGAGAGAGAGAGAGAGAGAGAGAGAGAGAGAGAGAGAGAGAGAGAGAGAGAGAGAGAGAGAAAGAAATTGTACAAATAAGTAGTGACATGCAGAGAAAATGTAAGAATGTTCATGCATAGTAAGAGAGACGTGGCTTATTAAGCCTTTTTTACTTTGCGCTGTGACACTGACTTCAAGTGTATTTTAGAAAATGGATTTAAAGGAAAGCTGCTTTCACTGAGTAATTGAAATGATCTACATCATTATTTTTATATTGAAGAGCAATCCCAACTCCTTTCTAACAAAAATGCAGGCTTATAACTTAGTAATAACTCCATTGTTTTGCATTGTTCCCTGTGTAATTACTGAATAATAAGCCCTGGAAAATGGAAAAACAAAAGAAAAATAATGGGTTAAATATTTTATTAAATATGTACCATATTTACTATGTAATTTTTCTTGCTTTCCATTGAAACATACTTCAAAACTTAAATATATGATAAATATATCATATAAATATAAACATATACATATGTGATAATTCAGTAACACATTGCCACAAAAAATAACACAGTAACCAAATTTCCCACCTTGTGACATCTGTCCTATATAAATGCAGATGCGAGTGACTGGTTGGTTGATTGATTTATAGATTGATTTATTAATCTATTTTTTTAAAACTTCTGTTTTCAGTTATTGTTATATTCTAACATTGCTTATCAGTTCATTTTTCACTTTCCCACCAACCTATTCATAAAACACTTAATAAGCTTATACACCTATGCAAAAATTAGGACAAACACTAAGATACTGACCCAGACAGCAAAACTGTAAAGGTGAAAGAGTAACGTTTCAATGAAACCAAAAAAGGTTAAGGGGTTAATTTTTTATGTATATCTATTAAACTTTGATATATGGTTCCCACTTGTTCTCATTCAGACATCCTGCAAAATTAAAAAATTCATATTATTATTTTAATACTGAAATTTCTTAGAACATAAATGCACATTAGACAAATGGCATATTGAATGTGATTAAAATGACTTTCAAAGGATTCATGAATTTATTTGATACCTCTGCAGTTTCCCATTTTTTCTTTTTTATATAGTTTTACTTCTATTGCAGTTCTATTTCCTCTATTTATTGTATTTCAATAATGATTTTCATTTTTTGATTATTCCTTTACCTTCGTCTTTTCAAAATCACTTTATACGTTTACATCTATGAGCACAGATCTTGAGAACCAAACCAAGTGATACCGACCCCTACAGTAAACAGGTAAAATGAGAAATTGCCACATTTGAAATGAGCTAAAATTCTTTTGAAGGATATTTTAACCATATTTATCTTCTTTGCTGTTGTAAATGAGTTATTCTTGTTTTTCACTGACACACGGTCCAAAATAAAAAAAAAAAATAGGTTTATGTTTTTATTTTAAAACTGTTAAGCATTAGAACCCAAACATACAGTACAGAATGTACAAATGACATCCCGTATCTCTCCAAAGTGATTTCTAGAGCACTGCTGAACGTTAAAGGCCTGAATTTGTGCTCTACCATCATCTCACATCTGTCAGCCAAGCCGCTGCTGCTATGTCTAATTACCTCTCATGGCAGAGCAACTTCAAAAAAAGCGAAGGAGAAAAAAAAGCATGAGGTTGAACTTTCATATATATTGATCTTAATTATTTCGGCCCTAGAGGGTTAAACAAACTCCTAAAGTGGAAGCGGAGGGGGAGCGCTGTTTTTTTCCAGCTTTACTGGGATTTGGCTCAATTGGTGTGGAGGTGCGCTGTGCGAAAGGCAGAAAAAGAAAAAGAAGAAGAAGAAGAAGAAGATGGAAAAAAAGGAAGGCAAAAACAGCCTGGGGCACCTAGCTGAGGATTTGACCTGCTCTGGCAACCCGGGAGAGAAGAAGACAGAGAGAGAGAGAGCGAGAGAGAGACATGGAAAGGAGGGGTGGGGGGCAGCTTTCCCACACTCTCCAGGTTCAGCTTTCATGGGTTGGATATAGTGAGGCTGTATAGGTGTGTGTGAGGGTGTGAGTGCGTGAGCTGCTGAACAATTCAAACCCTGTGCTTCTCCCGACGACGCCTCGGCTCAGCTTTCACTGCAAAATTAAACAAATAATAATAATTAAGTAAAAGAGGGAGAGAGAGAGAGAGAGAGAGAGAGAGAGAGAGAAAGCTGTGCTTCAGCCACTACACTGCAGAGTCTCTCATCATTAGCACTAGTCACGCTAGGCCTGAGCTAGCCCCCTGCGATAAAAGGGAACTCCACATCAACACTGGGCCTGTTTGTTGATGGAAGTCGAGTGGGGTTACAGTGTAATCTGCCGCACCTCTGAAGTGAACGCTGCGCTGTTTGGCTAAGAGGTTATTTCAGAGTTGATGAAACAAGCCGCCGAAGGCCACAGTCTCATTGTTGTTTCTCCTCAAAAATAGCCTCGCCGAATGGCCGCGCACAAAGTTGAAACATTTTCATAAAAGTAACTTGCGGTGGGTAGAAAATACAGCTTATGTGATGATTCCAAGTATTTTTTTAAAGAGGTCGCCGAACACTAAAGCCTGGCATGTGAAGTCTGATCTACGTTTGCGATGAACGTAAACAACGTCTTTCGGTCCTGCTCATCTAATGTTACAGTTTATTTATGGCCAGTGCACTGATCATGTTTTTATGTTTTTTTAGTATGTACATTCACGTTTTTAGCATTAGCAATAAGAACCTTTATTCTTATTGTCAAATACAAAGTTGTTGCTAATTGGAACAAGCTAAAGTCATGTAGGAAACATATTTTATGTCAAATACAGTTTAATGTCCTAGATATTTTCGCTTCAACCTTCTTCAATCTTTAATTCATTTCTTTTCAATTTAAACAGTATTATAAAAGTTATGTTATGTTCCCCACACATATATGTCCTTACCAAGGCACTGACCAAACGACCTGAATACATGTGTTTTGAAGGCAAATTTACTTTTAATGGGAGTATAAAGAGTGAAAGAGCTCAAGTAAAAATGTGGTAGAGTAATAACAATAATACAATTATTTATTATAATAAAATAATAAAAACTATAGTATTAGCTATAATAACAGTGTTACTACAGTGTAATAATTGTTGTAAAAAGTTATATAATTAAATGATAGTACAAAAATAAAGTATTTTATCAGATAAAAAATGAAATTATTTTAAAAATAATGTAAATATGGCTGAAAAAGTATGAAATGTGCAATAACTTTTGTCACAGGTTACATTTTATGTTTTATTTTAATAGTAAGTATGCCCTATATATATATATATATATATATATATATATATATATATATATATATATATATATATAATGTCTTTTGCCCTTTACATTCTGTATACATGGCAAATGAAGCAAAAAAAATGGTCTGAAATTACAAGGAAAAAGTCTGTTTCCATTTACTCAATCATTTTGGAGATATGAGGTTTTGTTCCAACAGCAGTGATATACGTCTATATGCACATAGAAAGATGTGTGTATATGAGCAATACACAGTTTCCCAGTTCTAACTATAATTACCAGTTTTCAATGCACTGTTCAGTATAACTCCAGATTTTTGCTTTCTTCTATTCCTCCCTCGCTCTCTGCCTCTCTGTTCTGTCGGTATTTTTTGCAGAGCGGTTCTGCTGTACTCGGGCTATGATAATTTGATCTGCGAATACACAGATATTTGAACTGGAAGAACAGGAAGATGTAAATCCCCCTGTAAATCCCCGTGCCATACAAGCCTCCGCCGACAGTGCAGTCTAATATCTGCTGCTATGATTAAAAAGAGAAGGTGAAGCTCCATTGTAGTAATAAGAAGAATGAATGTGCAACAGGGGCTGCAAAAAGAGGGGCGCTGCATAGGCTTTTTTCCTTTTTTCCTTTCTTCTTCTGCTCCTTCTTCCTCTTCTTGTCGCAGTGACCTTCCATCAGGTCGTGTTTATGAATGATAATTTTAAAGATATGAAGTTTGACGATCCAATTTTTCCCGTCACTTAAGGTTCAAAACAATTTGGAATAATAAATCGTGTACAAGCGTTTTATACAGGGTCACCTGCTTTACCTGCTCTGAGTTTCTCGTACAGAGTACAGACCGTATGGAACACACCTATTTAACATTCAATATCATAGACATGCTTTACATATAGTTGTATATATCTAATATTATTTAACATATATGTTTGCCATTGTGATGTATTTGTACACTAAACAGACAGATAAGTACAATATGCAATATACACATCTCTCTTTCTTCTGTCTATATATCTATTTCTCATATAAATATAAACAAAGTTATAAATTTAGTATATACTCACAAAATACATAGTTTTATGAACGTTATTCATTTACACCACACATTTATACTCCATTAAACAGAATAGAGCAAGTATACACAGAGAGTACACAACTCAACAAACTCAGGTTTAATTGCTGATTGAACAAAACTAAAACATTTCAGTGCAGTTTGAGTTTCACTCAAATAAATTTCTCTTTGTGACAATAAACCGTTTTCATTCACTTAAATGTACTTTCATTCATTTTTGTCCATTTCACGTAAAGCAGTTACTTAAAGAAAACACAGTTCATTACTTTAACATCGACATACTTTCAGTCTGTAGGTCAAACAACGCCATTGGTTCATTTTTATGAGTGCAGTGTTTATAAGTCTATAACAATTAACTACAACTGTGACTAAATTAAGGATGTAAAGCATACAAAGTTTTTTTTTGTTTCAACATTTTTCTCTTAAAATCTGATCTTCTACTTTAAATCAATTCTCAGTTCTCAAAGGTTTAGTTCATCATCTCTGTTGGAGTTTTTCAGAAAAACTGTCCACTCATATTTATACAAAACCACATGTTCGTAATTTCTCCTCTTTCTTCATATCTGGACCTGCTTTTGTTCTCCAGTCGTGTGCAGTGAGAGCAAATTTGGCTTTTTTTTCATCTATTGCAGAGCTCATTTACGATCAGGCATGCAATTCTGAAAATGTTCTTCATTTTTTTAATGAATTTTCCACTTTACTGGAAATGCCTTTGTCCACATCAAAATGTGTAATGTAAGTTAAAGTAAAACCAATCTTTTCAAAGTGCTTTTGGAGGATTTCTGGTCCATTCATCATGAGATTCGGCACATTTGAATGGCAGCTGATATTTTTAAATTATGTAAAAACATGTAGATAAACATGTATCTGGATAGTAAGTAATGCAAGACTGTAAAACAAGACATAATTAAAAGTTTGGTCCCATATTTCACCTGCAGCACACCTAATTTATTGAAGTATTTAATGATTATGATGAAGTATTGATTATATAAATCAGGTAACAGATCCTGAAGGAGAGGGCAAATGAACACACTGACACATATAATATCACTACTTATTGTGTTATGATTAATTTTTTTATAAATTTTATTGGAAGTTAAAATTGTTTCCCCCCCCCCAATGGAAGTTAATGTGGAATTTTTTTTTTATGACAAACTGTATAATATTGTATTGTATAATGTTTATTATATATGTTTTTTTTATACTGTATTGTATTTATGCATATTGGGCTAATACAGAATAAAACTGTATCTTGATGCACCGGAAACAATATGTGTCATATCTACCAAAGTGAATGTGTATATGGTGAGATTGTTACTTTTATTTATTTATTTATTTATTTATTCATTCATTCATTCATTCATTCATTCATTCATTTAGCAAGCACCAGCAATATTGTGTCAACATAGATCCACAGGAATGGTCCAACACTATTAGCAATACATTCTTGGTACATTAGCACCTATTAATTCATAATAATGGTTTTCTTTCTCCTATAAAGCCACCATTTTGGAGCATGAGGAACTGTTTGGGAAAAAAAAGGTACAATACTCTTCAGAATATGAACACTTGTCACTGGGTTGGTCATCAGTACATGTAGTTAAAGAACACAACTGTACTCCATTGCAGTAGTTTGCATTGATGTACATTAACTCCACCCACCCTGTTCTGACTCTAGACTTTTTACCTCATTTTTAGTTGACAAAGATAAGTCAAAATAAGTACCTTAAGTGCACAGATGGGCCCCTGCTCTACATTTGAGGACACATACATTGGCTAAATTTTGTTTCTGACAGTGTGTGGTGTTTTATTTCCTTCACACATGTTCCTCTGCTGGCTCAGAGCATGTTTAATACATACAGTCGCCTCAGTCTAGATACCCAACCATGGATTATGGTTATCAGCATTTTCTCTCCCCTACAGCCAGCAGGGCAAATGACCTGAAGCCCCTGCAGCTGCCCTTTTGCTGACCTTTCAGGGGACTTTCTGTCCATATGCAAGCAATGTATCTCTAGAAAGATTTGAGTGTGCACTTCAGTGCTGCTAACAGACTCACACGTATTTTAAAAGGTTTAAATATGCTGATCTCAACTCATGCTGACCGATTTAAATTCCCAAAACACATTCAGTGTTTACTGTTTTACTGGGTTCCTGGTTATGTGCATGCTTAAAATTGCAGTATAAGTATAGATGACAGTGCTTTACCCTTAAAAGTCTGATGTTATTGTCATGTAGCTATACATTCAATTCTTTTGGCATATTAAATATAATTACATGTAATTACACAGCTAATTACATAGTAGTTACAGAAAATTTATATTTATAGTCTATATTGCCATATTCAAGTCTGCACCTCTGACATTATTGATGTTTTAAAAAATGTGGCAAAAATTAAAATTTTCTTCATTTTGAAGGTTCTTTTTACAACCATTACCAACACAGTCCCCATTAATCTGAACAACCATTCCACCATGCACAGAACCATTTAAACAGAGTTCTACTACTGGTACAATGTCAAGCTTGTATACAATAGCAGAACCCTTTTTAG
Organism: Colossoma macropomum; assembly: GCF_904425465.1. NCBI lineage: Eukaryota > Metazoa > Chordata > Actinopteri > Characiformes > Serrasalmidae > Colossoma > Colossoma macropomum. The sequence goes on from NW_023494788.1 coordinate 36,356,616, forward strand.
CGTGCTACTTAGAACTATTTTTAAAAAGGTTCTATACGCAACCATGTACAGCACATTCTTTATCATTCTGAAGAGTCATTATTTGACTCTAGTTATTATATAGTAGTTACACAAAATGTATTTTTCTAGTCTGTATTGCCATGTTTAAGTCTGCACTTCTGCAATTTTTGATGTGGCAAAACTGTAAATGATTTTTATAAATTATTAACAATGATGTGGATTGAAAATTCTGAATTTTCACACAATTACAATTTTTCAATTTATAATTAAACCAAATGTAAGACTAAGAGTAAAACACACCTAAATAAGTAAAATACACCTAAATATAATAAGATTTTAAAATGTACATTTTTGTTCATTGTTAGAGGTGCTTTATGCAAGCCTGAGCGAGATTTACATCAGTGCTAACTGACAGCATCAGTGATCCAGTTCTACTGGCTCTAGTTCAGAACCCTGAAGGTGTGAAATATGGAAAGACGCTGCGAGCCGTTATAAGACACGTCTGCCTCTGCCTCCCTCAGCCATCAGGGACATTCATTACCACAGCCTGCACAGCATGTTCCTGTTTGGGGTATTAATATGTTTAATGTGCATTTGTGGCCTTATCAAAGCACTAGCATGAGCATATCTAGACCTGTGTGTAAGCTTTATGTTTGGAATATTATGCAGTTCTAATATCATCTGTAACTACATCACCATGCAAGAGCAGCTTTTCACTGTAATTATGATACAAGACCAAAAAGAAAATATAACAGAGTAAAAGAAAAAACCCTTAGTATTAGCTTTTGCGTAGACTTTTTTTAAAAAAAGATCTTCAATCTTCAAGGGTTCTTTAGTAAAGGCAATGGTTCCATTTAGAACCATGGGTTATATGCAGCACCATTGCATGTTTAAATGGTTCTTTGCATGGTGAAATTGTTCTTCAGAATGATGGAGAATAGGTATATGCTTGTATAAAGAACGTTTTTCAAAAGTGTTTTGCATACCCTAAAAAGTTCTTCTATTGTTATACACTTGACATGTAACAATAGCAGAACCCTTCTTAGAGTGCTATATAGAATGATTAGCAAAAAGATTCTATATACAACCATATACAGCACATTCTCCATCAACCTGAAGAACCATTTCGCCATGCAATGAACCATTTGAGCAGGGTTCTGATACTGTTACAATGTCAAACTTGTATACAATAGCAGAACCCTTTTTAATGTGCTATATAGATCCATTTTCAAACAGGGTCTATATACAATCATGAAAAACACATTCCTCAATTAATCTGAAGCACCATTTCAGCATGCATAGAGCCATTTAAGCATGCAATGGTTCTACATAGCACCAAAAAGTGTTCTGTTGTTTTGTAGGATTTCATACAATGGAAGAACACTTTTTGGTGCTACATAGAACCATTTTTAATTACCATTTTTTATACTATCCTTCATTCTGAAAAACCATTTCACCATGGAAAGAGCCATTTAAGCATTCTATATAGAGGTCATAGTTCTAAACAGGGCCATGAATTCTGTGTAGAACCTCTTTACATTCTCTTTACAACCAATGAAGAAGCATCTGTTTTAAGAGTGTACATCACCTACAGTGTCTGATACTGCTATTATAAGACACAAGCACATGGATGTAGCTGTAGGTTGATACTGTCTGAAGAAATGTATTAAATTGATGATTTTAATGCATCACAAATGTATCATTTCACCAAAATTATCACCCAAAAAGAAAAAAAAAACAAGAAAGGAAAAAGAAATTTACCTGGGTGTACATCAGTGTCGGCATCTGCCAGCCCCCGTTTCACACCTGATTGCCACACCGCAAATTCAGAAAACACTAATTTAAGTCAATACTAATGAATGAATACAAAAGGAAAAAGCAAAGTAAAATGTTTGTCCTGTATGTTAGTCTTTGTGTAGCTGAGCTACAGTGTCTGCTAGCCTAGCCTCGATTTTATAAGACATTAGATCATGAACGTCAGATGGATCGATACTGTCTGAAGAACTAGAGCAAAACTCTGTAATGGAAAGCAAATTGCGTGGCTAGTTTACGGCAGCCAGACACTGAGGGGAATGAGGCCGGTGCTCTGAGGTCATCTGGGGTCAGGGGTCAGAGCATTCTCCAATCATAAAGAGCAACATCAGACTTAGCATCAGACAGATGATCTACGGAGGGCACATACAAACATCCACACCTTCAAAACAAAGCGTTCCCATACAGACAGATGGTCTGACAGAAAGTCAAAACACATACAACATCTGCTCTACATGTATTGATTGTATACCAGGTGATGTTACATAGACCCAGAACCACACAAGTGAAGATATAGATGCAGATCCATCAAGACTTTGACTGGTTTCACAGCTCAGGCATCAGTGACTAAATTGTCATTCTTCACCTGAACAAATTGTACTGCATGACCAAACCATCCAGTTGATGAAGTATGTATGGTTTACATGGACATAACGTCTTTGAATGTTTGTATATGCTATTTGTGCTCATGCTTATGCACAATTACATAATTAGTTCTGATGGCATAATCTGAATTGTTTTTTCATAATAGCTGTATCATCTCTAAGTAATGATTTGCTTTCCACTGTAGCTACTTTAGCATATAGAGAAACAGAAAATAGACAAATTAGATAATATTTTAACTGGTCAGATTCTGATGAAGAGAGTGACGGGATGATATCAAATTCTGAACTGGCTCTTCAGTCAGTAACTGTGATGGAACAACTAAACAAACTGGATTTAGTCAGAATTTAACAGATTACAGTTCAGCAAACAAGAAGCTTTGTAGACTGACAGGAACAAAACAGCATTCAGGATCATCTGGAAAATATTAAAAAAAAAACTGAGCTAAACCTGATATTGCCACAGTTTTATGGTCTTATCTATAATGTGAAAGGGTACTACTTTTTTGATGGAAGGAATTGCCAATGTTCATATGTTCCACACAGTCATTCTGACAGACTGTAATACTCTACAGGAAGTATAGAGGGCGATATGGCTTCTATTGTTTCATTTAAAAAGTGCTTTATAATGTTCATATGATCCACACAGTCATTCTGACAAACTGTAACACACTACAGGAAGTGTAGGGGGCGATATGGCTTCTATTGTTTCATATAGAAAGTGCTCTATAATGTTCATATGATCCACACAGTCATTCTGACAGACTGTAATATATTACCCTACCCTTACTGTAGTGTATAACAGTCTGTCAGTATGACTGTGTGGATCATATGAACATTATAGAGCACTTTTTAAATGAAATAATAAAAGTCATATGGCCCCCTACCCTGTCAGAATGACTGTGTAATACACTACAGGAAGTGTAGGGGGCAATATGACTTTCATTGTTTCATTTAAAAAGCGCACTACAATGTTCATATGATCTACACAGTCATTCTGACAAACTGTTATACACTACAAGAAGTGCAGGGGGTAATAGTATATGCACCAAGAACAGATTAGCTAAAGAAACCACAGACTGCATATAGGTTAAATTTATTGCTAAATAATAAAAATAACTGATTAATTATAGAAATAATCATTAGTCGCAGGCATACTATCCACCAGTGACAGCAGTAATGGCTGTCTGTCATTAAGAGGATGTCAGGATGAGGTTCATTGTCAGAGCTGGATGAAGGTCAGGCCTCTCTGTGTGTTCATCACACCAGCAAGCATTTCAAGATGGTATAAATGTCGCTGTCAATTATCAGCTCAAATACCTTTACTGAACTTCATATGTGTATTGTGGCTTTTTATAGCTGCTCTCCTCTCTCTCTCTCTCTCTCTGTTTCTTTATTAGCATATAAGCATAATTAATTTTACATGAAACATTGCTTATGGAATTATAAAAACACAAATACAAAAACAACAAAAACTTAACACTCAAAACTACAAACTACTAATATACAAAGGATGTACCACAATTAGACGATGACATCAGTTAAACATTATGTGAAAAATGGTAACACACACACGCACTGATCTTAATACAGTGTCAAGAGAGGTCACGCATTTGTCTCATGTTAAGTAAATATATACACTGTTAGAAATAAAGGTTCTGTGTGGTGATACACACACGTACACACACACCCACACCTACACACACACACCTCCCAGGGTGCCGCCACATCACTGTGATGCTTCCCAGTTACAAGCTTCTCCAATTCCATCCTTTCTTTGGCTATTGAGTTGTTCGAAGCCAGCCAATCGCTAAAGTAAAACCCCCCCGCTGTGGAGGCCGCTGGCGGACAAAGCAGTTTTTGTTTGTTTGTTTTAGGAAACAATGGCCACAGATCTATGTACAAACAATGGGAGAGACCTTCCTAATTAAGCTGATGAAATCTATAATCCTAAACCTACACAGGACAGCATGGCATGTTTATCAGTAGATCTGAATTAAAGCAGTAATTTAGCAAAATAATCTAATTTACCCCACTTACCCCAAATGCAGTCGATCAGCCAAAACATGTTTAGTGTTTTCTTAGTTTTAGTACCAGAGCTACACTCTTAAAAATTATGGTTCTTCAAGGGTTCTTCATTAAACACAGTGGTTCAAAATTGAACCATGAACATTCAAAGAATTGTTTGCATGCTAAAAGGGTTCTTTGCATGGTGAAATTGTTCTTCAAATTGATGGAGAATGTATTGTACGCTTTTTGAAAAGGGTTCTAACATAACACCAAAAATGGTTCTTCTGTTGTTACAAGCTTGACATTGTTGCAATAGCAGAATCCTTTTTGGTGTTATATAAAACCATATACATCACATTCTCCAACAATTTGGTGCTATTGTCATTCCCAAAGAACCCTTGTAGAACCATTTGTTTTTAAGAGTGTATGACACAATTGCAGCTAGCATATAATAGAAGCTTTAATCAAACCAGTGGTCATGGTGCTAACTGCAGAAATCATCATGCTTGTTTCAAAACCATGTGGAGGTGTTCAGTATCTCTATTAGACTTGATTATGTTGTTTCTGACACTGTATGACTCACTGTTTTCTATAAACATAGACTAAAGTATGTTAGCGTAGCTAAAACTAGTAGCAACTTGAGTCTTGAAGCTTGAATTGAGTTGGTACTATTGTATATTTGGTAACACTTTACTATAGTGCACTGTTCATAAGGCTACATAGGTCTGTCATGATAACTGATTTAAACCCTACGTAAGTCTTTATGTTGTGTTCTGTCATCTGTCATATAGACTAGCTCATTTTGATTTGATTTTATCATATTACACCTATTAGAATAGGCTTTGGAAACATTTATGTAGGTTTATGTCAGTCATGACAAGCTTATGTAGACGTCATGTGGCTGTATGAAAAGTACCATAGTGTTTACTTAAGTGTTTACTTTTCTCTTTTAAGCGTATCTCATTTGGTTATACATATGCTTCCATTGGTCCACATGTATAATTTTTGCCTAAGCTATCTCTTTAAGATGACTTGTTTTGGTTATTACTCAGGTCTTCAAAGGTGTTTTAGGGCCACTGTTAAAAAAAAATAAAATAATAGACTAGAATATAGTCATATTTTCTAGAATAAAATTGTAGTATTTTAAGAATAGAGTTGTAATATTTTGAGAATAGGGTTATAGAATAATAACATTAAAGTGTGATATTATCTGGAAAAGCTGCAATATTGTGGCCAAAAGTTTTGCAAAAGGAAGTTAGCAACTTCCTCTTGTTGAAATGAGGGATGTTGAGGAGTTGGTAAAGTTTCATATCAGTTTCATTCAGTCTCCTGGCTCATCAACACCAGATCCTCACCGCTACAGCAACCAAGGCCCCAATGCGTTATCGCAGCCTCCCTACAATTAGCCCACTTTATCTTCCAAATATCGCAAGTTTTTTCTTGAAACCTTACGAATTTATTCTTAAAGTATTATGACTTTTTCTCTCAAAATATTACAGTTTTATTCTAAAAACATGACTTTATTCTTGAAATATTACAACTTTATTCTTGAAGTCTATTATTTTTTATTTTTTTAACAGTGGCCCTAAAATGTAGTCGTACAGGTCTTGGTGTGATAGACATGAGACAAAAGTGGTGGTATGATATCTACACTAAAAAACAAACAAACACACTGAATTTGGGCGATAATCTGTTGATAACTGAGGTTCACAGGATAGTTGGTCAGTTAGGCATTAGTGGTTAAGTTTCAAGGAGATATAAAGTGGGAGGATGTTTATTTGTTTATTTGAAATCACTATATAGAGATTTAGTTTATTATTTTTCTTTAGTGTCATAACTTCTTATTGTTCCCAAAATACTTTTGAAACCGCTGGTTTATGTTTTGGTGTGCTGTTCAGAACATTTCAATCTGCACTTTATGAGTTAGTAATACACTAACAGTTTTTACTACTGACAACTGATTGTAAACTGTTGAATGTTATTGTATTTATTTCTTTATGTATTTATAGTAAACTATAATGGACACAGGATGCTCCTAGTGACACAGATTGACCTTTTTTCTCTGTAATTCTGGCTTTTTGGTCGTCTCCAGTCAGGCTGAGATGGTTTTCCTCACCGCTATGGATAAAAAACGTCAAGGTGAAATTCCCTGAGAAGCTGTAACTTTTCAACATGCAGTCATACGGTCAGATAGATTTACATGCTTCCGTGACTGACTAACAAGGTCAAGAACAGAAGGCTGATAAAAGAGGAGGAGGGGGGGCAGCTCCCTTCTCTCTCTAGCACTCTGCTTCAAATCCTCTTAATGCACATAAACAGTGAGGAACCAGAGAGAACAGAGCCAATCTGGCATTTCTCAGTACATTCACTTCAGTTCAGGCACAACGATGTCTTTGTTTTGCCTTACCCAATCGAATAAGCCTGCTTAAAGTGATGACACATCAAATCTACATGACATTCCTCTATTGTGAATATAGTCGATCAGCAAAGATATTGTATGTTTAGTGTCAGAAGATCGCCTCTTTAATGTTGCACTGATGGACAATGATTACTAACGGGGTAAAAAGCATGACTGGAAAAATATTGATGCCATTTGAACTTTAGACCAGGGGTCGGCAACATGCGACTCTTTCACTGCCCTGTTGTGGCTCCACAGCAGAATTAGATAGATTAGGTATAAATAAAATAATCCTCCTTTGCAGTAAAATAAGGCTCTGCTGATCTTTCTAACACAGTTCTAACAATAAATGGTCTTCAACGCTGGGGTTAATGTATAACTGCTAATTCACCCTTTAAATTAGAAGGTTGGTGTGCAGACTGCTAGGCACCATAGCAACGACAACAGTCTTGCCTAGCTAGTACCTAACAAAAAAGCAAAGAGAAAGATTTGAGACGAACATCGATAATTTGGAGATGAATAGACTTATTTGCATTTATAATCACTCCAGCTGGTTTCCTGATACGTTTAATCTGCAACAAGAAACTAACAAACACTAAAAAGTCACGAAGCTGAAGCTTGTTATTCAAATTATCACGTTCTACCTTAAATGGTGCAGCAGTTACATTCTGGCACCTCAGGCCCCATTAAAGGTGGAACGGGAAAATTCGAACAAGAAGCTGATTTCAGCCTCGTAAAAAGTCAAACGTTGAGAGACATTTTACAAGAAACTATTCTACTTTTGAGAAAAAGTTTCCAGTCAGAGATGCAAGAAAAGCGGCTATAGCTGAGTTAAAGCTTAAAGCAGAGCAAAGTAAGTCTGCATTTTTATTTATATTATATTTTTTATCTTATACTACCACATTAGCACATACTGAGACTTATTTACAGCCAAGATAGTAAAATGGACATAAAATGTTGTGGCTCCCAAGGTGGTTTGATTTTGTTGAAAGGACAAAATGGCTCTTTTTAACATTTGGTTTGCGACCCCTGCTTTAGAGAGAACCTTGGACAGCAAAGGAAAACAATGTGTTTTTGACCAAATTAAGCTTCACCTCTCACTTCAAGCCCAAATAACCAAACTGAAACTCTTATTGAGGACATTATTTTAAGAAGAACCAATTCACTGGAAAAGGCAATGAACCTTTTTCACCCCTTTGTATTTGACACAGCAAAAGACATACTAACAAAAACATTACAGCCACAGTGCCATTTGCCACTGAGAACATAGAGCACTAGCACATTTTTACATCCTCACTAAGATACACTCTTTAAAAAGATGGTTCTTCAAGGGTTCTTTAGTAAAGAAAATGGTTCTAAATAGAACCGTGAACACTCAATGGTTCTTTGCTTAAATAGTTATTTGCATGGTCTGCTTCAGATTGATGGAGAGTGTGCTGTACATCGCTGCTGTTGAAAGAAAACCTTGTATCTCCATTTTTGACTTTTTTATCTGTTTTTGACATAATTTGGAAATACCTGTTGCCCTTTACATTGTTTGTAACATAGATTTTTCCTTCTCCTGTAAAGTTACCATTTTGGAGATATGAACATTTCTTCTGACATCAGTGATTTGGCTCTATATAGCACCAAAAAGGTTCTTCTAGTGTTACAATGTCAAGCTTGTAACAGTAGAAGAACCCTTTTGGTGCTATATACAACCATTTTCAAAAATATTCTGTATAGAACCATATACCATACATTCTCCATCAATCTGAAGAACAATTTTACCATGCAAAGAACCATATTAGCATGCAAACAGTTCTTTGAGTGTTTATGGTTCTACATAGAACCATTTTCTTTTCTAAAGAATCCTTGAAGAAGCATCTTTTTTAAGTGTCTATTTATCTAATTTATTCATAAAAGATCATTTGGTGGAGCAGTTGTCATTTTCAAAAAAGAGCAAACTAGTGATGCTCCTGCTTCAGAGCTCAAAGTTGTCTCTAAACAGAAGACAGAAAATGACTTTTTCCATAAATAAAATAAAAAGTGTTGGTGTTACTTTAGTTTGCTAGCGTTAAGTAGATGAATCAGTGAATGGTGCTCTAACTGTAGGCAGTTGTGTTGATCAGTATGTACTGATGCTTTTCCTTAGTGAAACTAATTAGCATTAATGATATTACTGCACAAACACTGAAGTAATTAAAAGTTTGCTGTGTCAGTCAGCTGACGTTGGAATATTTACCTGATCATTAACAATATTGAACACAGTACAAAACAACATTAACATTAGAGAGAGGAATTGTAAAAATGTAAAGTTGCAGGTAAAGCACATGTTGATTTGTTAGAAACTTAAACCTATCTTATGTAAGTTTGGGGGTTTTGGAGACCTCTCTGGAGGAAATGTGTAATTGTGCACATTATGTGGAAGAACATTTTGAATCTGATTACTGAAAGAGAATTTAAAGAGTCAGAACTTGGTGAAGGACAAGTCTTCTGAGGATGTGAGTGACATGACACCTGTGACTTTTAAATGATTATTTCAGGCTTTATTCAACTCACAGCAGCGCATGCTCAACATATTTTAGCCTGATTTTTTTCTGATTACTCAACGACAATTATATAATGAATCTTAAAAAAAGACTTTCTTGTGGTTTCTGACATATTCTTATCTATAAACATGGACAAAAGTCCATTTCAAGATGTCCAGTTCTATTCTTTTAAGCTTTGTGACGCCCTTTTAGCTGAACTATTCCTTTAAACCTTTGCACTCACAAGCATGCACTGCAGGCCAGAGAGAGGTCAGAGTTCAGAGAAGTCTCAAAGATTGGCTTGTGCATGTAAATCTGAAGGTGCTTGAAATGCTACTTTTCTTCTCCCTTTCTCGTCCTCCTCTCGTTTTTTCTCACGCACTGACCCCCAGCTTCCGATGTCACAGACACATTAAAGGCGAGTTTATTATCGTGCCCCATGGAAAGACAACACACTCTGAGTGGCTGAATTATGACGACAGTTGGAAGTCCGTTGTCTCAAGCATGAGGCCAAATGGGCTGTATTTCTTCCCTCTGTGAAAACATACATCACCCGGCACTGAAGGGCAGACGCTCAGCAGGTAAAGCATTCGGGAGTCCCAGAGTCCTCACTTTAACCAACACTGGGGTCCAGATCTCACCGATAAAGCAACTATTTAACCCCGCTGTGAACCCTCACTGAAAATATGACCCTGGCGTGGCACCGTCTCCACAAAGGTCGGCGAATAAAAAAACGGCGAGGGAAAGAAAATATCACGTGCGCCCAACAAGCCAGAGAAAGCAAACATTTGCTCAAGTTCATAAGCTTGTTATTTGGGTTTGCCTAAGATCTTATCACCAATTCTGATTTGAAACACTTACACATAGTCAATATTGTCTGGGGATCCTGACCGTCTTGTTCTGTGACCAGGTTCAAATGAATGGACATGAATGGATCACTAACATCCACAGTGGATTCTTGTCAATGTCCACTTTAGTTCATTTTTTAAATTATAATTCCTTTTTCAGAATCTCAAACAAGTTTATTTGGCATGAGCCTTAAAACAAGAAATTTGTTCATACACTTTACACAGCTTATCAATGTAGTGTCCACTTCAGTAGAAATTACACTTTTAAATTTAGGAACACTTTTGTAAAACACATTTAATGATTCAATGTAGTTGCTTTGTAGATTCTCTAGTTTGTCTATAACTTACATTTAAACTTAGAAACATAACCTTTCCTGAACTTAAAGTCTGAAGTTTAGAAAATAAATGAATTATTTAAAGTATCATATGGATATGGATATGATGGATATTGTAACCAGACTGAAGCATATAAAATGGAGCATATAGACACTAAACAAAAGTTGGCCAACAAGTGACACCTGAGGCACACCATAAGTGATAGTACACCTAATAAAAGTGGCCTTATAGGTGACCCCTGTGGCACACCATAAGTGAAAGAGCGCTAAATAAAAGTGGCCCAAGAGGTAACCCCTATGGCACACCTTAAGTGACAGCTGTTGGGGCTGACTAAATTTTGTTAAATTTTCCTCAAGTAAGACTGAAACCAAGTGCAAGTGGAAGATCAGGAACATTAACAAGATCAAGCTACAGAAGGCTGAAATAAAATGTGACTTTAATTTTTGATTGTAATGCTGGTTTCGCTTTATATTTTTACTTCTTTGTCTCATTCAGACATGCAACAATCTTATCATGATGTTTTACTAGGTCAGCCACTCCCAAAGATGAATGGACAAAAGTGAATCATTCTAATGATTTCTTGTCATCTTGTCATATTTAGATCCACTTCAGATATCCAACATTTGCTTAAGACTTGTATTTGTATAAAGAAATCACACCACTATCTAGTATTCGTTTACATATTTGACTGTTTATGAAACTATGATTCTTTCATTAATATCCACAATCACTGTCTCCATGATCACTGCCTAAACAAGATAATGTGCCCTCTCTGTTTCGCCATGACCAGCATAGCTTTTTTGTCACATTTCAACAGACGCTAGTTTTATCACCAGCCCCTCACCAGGCCGAGCGCTTCTAAAACAGCTATCTAGTGGCTGTCAGTCAAGCTTGCCCTGTGGGGTGTGAGCGAGTGGTGACTTTCCCAGGCTTGAGGTTGCGCTGGCATCCTTGCGCTTCTTTCAGACAAACAGATCCCATTCCACTGCAAACAGCTCAGAGTGCCCCCCCCTCACCCCCCGCCCCCTCCCATAACACAGTCATAATTCAAAACAAATGATTCCCGGCTTTGATGAGAGCACTTTTATGGGTCACGGAGAGCGAGTCTCCCCGCCGACATCTGTTTGATTTTATCTAGTTGAACTTTATCCTCGGCTGGAGATTTATCTGCCTGCATCGGGGCCGGATAGACACAGAGAGAGAGAGAGTGAGAGAGAGAGAGAGACAGAGAGAGGGAGAGATGGAGAGAGGAAGAGGGAGGGAGATGCAGGGGGTCGGGAGAAGGGTGCAGAGTGCAGAGGACATGGAAAAAAATCAGAGCAGCGACGGCACTCAGAGAGATGAGCCAACTCAGATAACCGAAAGTTGCTGCAGAGCTGCTGAGGGAAAGGAAAAGTGAATTTTTCAAAAGTTTCAAGAGAGTTTACTTTTTCTCACTTTTTAAATTAGAAGCACCAGTACCTCAGTGAAACACAGTATATGTTATTATTAATATTATTATTAGTAGTAGTAGTAAATAAAAAGGAACCAAAAAAATTAAAAAGCTTCAATTTTCTTCATCTGTGACCAAGATTTAAAAAGCAATATTGGTCTCACTTTGTATAGATAGTCCACTATAGTCCCCTGTATATTGTCTACAGATGTTCAAATTATTACCCAACTATCTGTTGAAACCCAGGTGATTCCAAACAGTGGTGGGGTTAGGGTTAGGATTTGGACCAGGGTTAGGGCTAGGACCAGTCTGAGGGTTGGGTTTAGGTTCTGGGTTAAGGTTAAGATAAGGGTTACGATTAGCACCTGGTTTAGAGTTAAAGAGAATGTCAACTTAGTAGATATTTAGTTGAATGTAACTTGAAAGTAAATTAAATATCTACAAAGCATCTTAAGTGAACTATCCAAATAAAGTGATACCACAATGTCCTTTAAGCCAACAGAAATGATCTTGTTCAAACTTACAGTCACAGTCTCAAACCTTTTAATGAATTAAGTGGAGGATGATTCCAAAGTCCTTAGAAGATATAGGGTCCCACAAAGATGTCACTTATTGGTTTACTTAAATGTCCATGAATTAAATGATTTACGCATTAAATATTAATTAATCTCTAATTTTAGAAACAGTGCCAAGAACAATGCATCCTGCATTGTCACCCCTTCATCAGACCCCTCAGTGTAAACATTCAGTGGTTTAACTCACTCATGGTATGTAAGATTAACAAAATGTTGATCAAAATTTTGATTCACAAGAAGATTTTGTCAAAGCCATTAACCAAGCCCTCAAAAACACCAGGAATAATGAAAACAAGAATAGTAAAAACAGGGAAGACAGTGTCACCCAGTTTGTTAGAGGTAAAGGACAGTTATGAAGATAGACTGGAGTATATAGATGGTAGGTGGTAGATTACATAAAACTAACTGCAGGTGTCAAATGGAAAAGATGCGACGGAGCTGTGTTTTTGAGTTTTTCATCATAAATCACTAGTACAACATACTCTCTGTTTTTTTGTTAACATATTGTGTTCTTTTAACAACTGAAATGTAAAGTAAAGCAAAGGTGAAGCAGTAAGTAGTCAGATGACTTCTATGTTACGGTGTTACAATATGTTACACCCTTCTTCAAGGGTTCTTTAGTAAAGGCAATGGTTCTTTGCATGATGAAATGGATCTTCAGACTGATGGACATATACTATATACCATACATATATACATACACCATATATAAACCATACACAACACATTCTCCATCAATCTGAAGAACCATTTCGCCATGCATAGAACCATTTAAGCAAGAAATGGCTCTATATAGAACTCATCATTCTAAATTGAACTACTGCCTTTACTAAAGAACCCTCGAAGAAGCATCTTTAAGTGTGTCTCTCTATCCTCCCCTTCCATCTTTCTGTCTAGATAAAGAACATATTAACCCCTTAAATGGCCAGGGCTCACCAGCAGGCCCAAAGTTTTATTATACACTTCTATAAGCTAACAATAGTTCAGCCAGTTTGCATTGAAGACCCTGTAGTTACTGAATAATAACCCTTAGTATGTAATAAGCCTGTGAATTTAATGGGTTAAAGCCGAAACTTTCAAAAATTTCACAAGGCCTGAAATTACTACCGGCGCCCCTGGTCATGAGTACTGCACATTACGAGATGGTTATTTAGTATGTGGTTTAAACAGAAGCTTTAAGCTCTTACAGGTCTATAACTCCTACTAGTCTATAGGCTTAAATATTTTGGAATACCAATATTTGGGGATGAATGGAAACCGAAACCAACAAAATGAAAAATGCTCATTTTAAATGCAGTTTCAGCTAACAGACAAAAGCGGTGCTCAAACCTACCATTTCAAATCTTATCATCATTTAATTGTAATGCATTCCATAAACACATTTGCCGATTCCTACCAAAAGTATCTAAACAATGCCATTTGAGCCAATAAAGCCCAATAATAGCCCAGCTGTAGCCGCTCTGTACATCGACATGGTCATGAGTGCTGTAGGTTATGAGCTGCTTATTTAGTCGGCTTGTGCGTGGTTTAGGCAGAAGCTTTAAGCCTTGGTCAGAGCTGAGAGATTCCCAGACTTTTAGAGGTCTATAACTCATCCGTCCAGCGCCGGAGCCGCCCAGCATCCTTCCCAGCCTTTCAAAGGCCTGCTGCAGGAGACAGATACAGAGGTGTTTCAGATAAGGCCCGAGACGCATTAAGGGATTTGCCCTTTTAAAGTTGCTGAGGATTGTTTTTTTGTGCTCCATCCAGCCCCTGCTTTTTTACACTCTTACATTTTTCTCAGAGGCTGGAAAGAAGAGGAAAAAAAGGGCGAGTGTAGAGGAGAGAGAAGCAGAACGTTAAGCATGGGGGTTTGCGGTCACTTCCCAGCTCATAAAGGATCTAGAGAGGGACCGTGGGACAAAGCCAGCGGAAAAGCATTTAAAGTCCTAGTTCACTGAAAAGTTTGATTCATGCATTTTCTCCTTTACCCAAAACATACACCTACAACATGTGGTTGCTATGGTGTAGTGGGTAGCACTTCTGCCTGTAGACAGGCGTTTGATCTCCACTTGAGAAAGCACCTTATGCTATCCTTGGGCCAGACTCCTAACACTGCCTTCACCTACCTGAGTAATGTAAATTATCAGCTGCTCTTTATAACAGAGTCTGCCAAATCAGAATCAAAGTTTTATTTGCCTAGTACCAGACATATAAGGAATTTCTCTTGGTGCAAATCCAATAAAATAAATTTAGAAAAATATATACTTTATATAAACATAAAGTACACAGTACAGAAACAATGCAAGTAATATAAAGGATGTACAATGCTGTAAATGTAAATGGTGTCCTACGCTGTGGAACATCTAGGAAATTTTACCAGGGGTGGTAAATGGGGTGGAAGGTAATTTCTTCAAGGTGGCGATATAAACACGTGGGCTGGGGGTTGAGGGGTTGAAGAGAGGCTGGATAGTTGTTCCACTGATCACCAATAGCAAAACAACTCTCCTTTTAAGGTGCAAAAACCCACCCTGCAGTGAGGTGGAAGTCAATCACATTTCAGAAATGTGGGGGTGGCACCTGGGTGGCAAATTTGATTTTAGGGTTGGCACTGGCCACACCAGGCACCTGTTGAAAACTGCACATGATCCTACATCTGTGGTTTCTGACCCTGAATGACGTACTAACCAGCTGTTGAATTATTGTTTCATTTAAAAAGTGCTCTATAATGTTCATATGATCCACACAGTCATTCTGACATACTGTAATACCCTACAGGAAGTGTAGGGGGCGATATGGCTTCTATTGTTTCAGTATCATTGTCAGATAACGTACAAAAACATTGTGACAATTTGCAATACACTACAAGAAGTGTAGGGGGCGATATGGCTTCTGTTGCTTCATTTGAAAATTATGATCAAAATTAATCAATTCTATAAATCTACTGATGTACTCACCATATGCTCATTTAGGTGGTTTTTAATTATATCCACACATTTATACACACATCTGCCCACAGAAATGTTTTAAATACACACTGTTTCTCTGAAACACACACTTACTCTTGACTTTATAGCAGTGCTATTTGTAGACTTTTGCGTCTTACATCTCACATAGCAGGAAGCCACTTCCCATCAGGAGAAAAGAGGGAAAAAAGAGTTTATTTCTCAATTAAACTCATATAAAAGCAGTCATTACACACAGGGAACCCTTCCAGACTGGATTTAAGTGGCAGCCGGAGCACAGCTGGATAAAACTGAAAGCATTTGTCGATAAGGATTTCTTTTGTTGATTATACAAATACTAAAATATGTGAGTAGTAATTCAATGAGAATTTTTTACAAATAAATAATTCGATAATTAAATAACAGAATAGTTTTGTTCATATCTTATGCATCACTAAGTGAATTATACATTTAAATTTCACGTTGCAGATCTTAACAGAAATCTCTCAAAATTGTAGTTTTACATAGCATTTTAAAGATGAATGCCTCTGTAATGTACATATTGAAATAAACCAGAATATTTTTAAGTATGTCTTTGCTGTGAGAACTGTCTGCCTGCTCTTAGCAGAGAAAAATAAACCCCTGTGATAAAAGCTGAATGTTTAGCACATTGGACAGAGTTTATTGTGCTTTTAATGTGAATTAAACATTTAGCTTGTAGTTGTTTTGTTTGGGTTTGTTTTTGGAACTTCTGTGACGTATTTCTGTCGTCCTCAGGGAGCCTAGCTTTTAAATGAGTAACGCTCTTAGAGACTCAGAGTTCACATCCTAGATAACTTATATTACTACTGAATGTTATATCAGTTAGTAACTGCACTGGACTGTTCTCCTCACATAGACTTTCATTCACTATGCTAAGCTAAGCTAAATGTAAACAATATGCTTAACTGCCAACTCTGCTACTTCAGCAACTTTTTATATTCATTTATAAGTCATTTATATTGTGCTATAATGTGCTATTTTTCTATTTGTCTACTTTTGTGAAAAGTAATAAATATATTATTTTGCTGTTGTGCAGTTTTATTGTTGTTGGCACTGTTGCTTTTCATGATAGAGAGAGAGAGAGAGAGAGAGAGAGAGAGAGGCAAAGAGAGCAGCAGACAGAGAGAAAAAGGGGGGAGAGAAGTAGAGAGAAGGAGAGCAAGAAAGAGGCAGTGAGAGAGGCAGAGAAAGAGAGGGAGGCAGAAAAAAAAGAGCAAGAGAGAGAGGCAGAAAGAAAGAGAGAGAAAGAGCCGCAGAAAGAGAGAGAGAGGTGGAAAGAAGGAGAGTAAGAAAGAATGAGAGATAGGCAGAGAGAGAGAGAGAAAGAGAGGCAGAAAGAAAAAGGCAATAAAGGGAAAAGAGCGAGAGGCAAAGAAAGAGAGAAGCAGAGAGAAAGAGGGAGCAAGAGAGAGGCAGGGAGAGAGAGAGAGAGGCAGAGAGAAAGAGAGAGCAAGCGCAAGGCAGTGAGAGAGAGAGAGTGGCAGAGAGAATGAGAGAGAGAGAGAGGCAGACAGAATGAGAGTAACACTTTCTCAAAATATCAATGAAACAGGAAGTGAAAATTTACTTGGAAAAGAAAATTGACATTGTTCACTTCATTATAAGTATATAATATCAAAGCTTTTTTCCTGTAAAGTTTTTTAAAGAGCGATGATTGTTCAGTGGAATCACCATTTATGATTTACAGTTGGTGGGACCAAAATTGTGAGAAAAAATAACAACACTCAACATTCCTGTCCTTCTAGAAGTTCTAGATACGCCATTGACTGTGAATATGAGTTGTACTATAACCAGGTTTGGGTTAGTTGTTAGGAACGGAAAACAGCAGTGGCAGCTCTATTCCAGAACTCTTTATTGAAAGAGTCACTGTAAAACTAATACATACAAGCTCTAATATATGATAATGTCTATTTCAAGCTTCATATAAAACATATGGAATGACTTTGACAAGCTTCAAATGTTCTTCTTTAATCTAGAATGGCCAAAATATGTTCAAAATCTACAAACTACATTAACCCTCAGGCATCTACGAACTCACTCGCGCGTCAAATCTGTTTCTGTATCTTTGCGATAATCCAACACAGAAATACAGTTTAAACATTTCCTGAATCTGTAGCGTCGCCCTTTCCATTCCGTCTTATCACAAGATCATATGTGACTCACATCCGGAGTTATGAGGCTATGAAGAGGGGCTGAGATACATGTCATCTGCCTCTCACCGTGTGGAACTGGTGGATTCCTGTGTCCATCCACATTTTGAGTGAAACTGACCAATGGACACTCAGGAAATCTCTAAGGACTGAATCATAATACCAGAAACCCTTAATTCTTCATTCAGTCCACATCGGAGACACATGTGAAATGGTGTGCAGAGAGTTTAATGTTGCTGGATTTGCTGCAGTGATTTTGGAAAGTAGTGATGCAGATAACTGAGCATTTTGATGTAAAATATATGAGCATCATGTTATATGAAGAGCCTTTAAAGGACAATTTAAAAAGATGTGCAAACATACAGTCAATATTTGTTGTATCATTGTAATTTGTATTTGATTAGCAATATATATATATTGCTATATTAATATAGTAATACTAATATAGTGATATCTTAGAAAAATCTTTTTTTTGTTGTTGTTTTTTTTTTTGAGCAAATAAACCCTTACTGTCAAATAAACAGCTTTTTATATCAAATTGACATTTTAAATTTTAGTCATGGTTGATATGATGGGGAAAATTTTGGAAAACGGTTCTGTGTAGCTCTAAGATTCATGGTTCTAGTTCCATAAATGTATTGACACAGAATGAGCTGTGATTGGTCAGGATGCTCATAGCCCATTAACTATTCTTTTACTATGTACGGACACATTCACATTCTCTCTCTCTCTCTCTCTCTCTCTCTCTCTCTCTCTCTCTTTCTCTCTCTCTCTCTCTCTCTCTCTCTCTCTCTCTCTGGAGTGGTTTAGGGGTGTTGGAGGAGCTCTTGTCCAGCTTGGTCAGAGATTAAAGCTGGACTGTGATTGGAGAGTAGGTTGACTCTGAGCATTAAGGGGGATTAAAGTTGGGCTGGCTGTGGCAAGCCCTCTACACACACTCGCTGTGTTTATGCACTGTTGCAGATCCTCTGTTCACCCACTGTGTGTGTGTGTGTGTGTGTGTGTGTGTGTGTGTGCGTGTGTGTGTGTGTGTGGGCGTGCATGAAAATTTAAGTGTGTAACGTCTGAGCGTCTGCATTAATCCATTAATCCAAAATTAGTATAAAAGATCAGTCCTGACCACCAAGCCGTAGAAGAGCCGAGCACTCGCCGAGCTTTACGGAGAGTCTGTGTTTGTTTTCAGAGGAAAAACAGAACAAACCTACAGAACCGACAGAACCAACAGAACACTCCTGACCTTCTAAAGCATTCCTTACATAATGGGAATATGGGCCCTATCATTTACTACACTCTTAAAAAAGTTGGTTCAATATAGAAACATGAACACTCAAAAGAACCATTTGTATGCTTAAATAGTTCCTTGCATTGTGAAATGGTTCTTCAGACTGATGGACAATGTGTTGTACATGTTTCTATATAGCACCAAAAAGGCTTCTAAAATTGTGTATGATGTCAAACAGTATACAGTATACAGCACATTTTCCATCTATCTGAAGAATCGTTTCACCATGGAAAGAACCATGTAATGTTCATGTTCATATATAAACCCATTGTCTTTACTAAAGAACTCTTGAAGAACCATCTTTTTTAAGATTGTAACTTACATATGAAGGGTTTGAGGGATTTTACATTATAGATTTTCATATTTTTTTCTTGACAGACATTGTTGTGAGTCAGCCTTACACCTACATGAAATATCAATGTTTTATTATGATTAATATCACCTGTATTAGACATATTTCCCAGTACACATCAGCTGTTACTCTTTTCAGAAACTCATTATATCTCCAAAATTATTACAAAGGGACATGCAGAATTTTGGACTGGAACACTTCAAATAAATTCAACACATATAAGACCTTATTACATAAATATACTTATATAGAACAAGGCAAAAGTCCTAGGCACTTAAGCACATTGTTTAAAACTCTTTAGATTGGCAGGGTGTTTTTGTTTGTAAATAACCATACATAATCAGAATCTAAGCAAATAAACTTGAATACGGTAAAATTACAGATCAACTCATAATCAACAGCACCTGGTATAGTTTAAAGTATTGATTAGATAATAAAAGGTATTAGTTAACTACAAATTAAATTGAGCTTCTTTGAGGAGAGGGCAGGAAATGGAAAATGTATACATTGATAAATGTACAATCACTGCTAATTATATTAATTTTATTTGCATTTATTGTTATATTAATGTTTTTTGAGCAAATAAACACAAACTGACCAGATAAACGGCTTTGTAAATCTAATTTTCTCAGGTGTCTAAAACTTTTGCACAGGGCTGTATATGTAATACATATGGAACATTATTACATTACACACCCACACACACACACATATTTATATGTACTCACAAAGTACTTTGTTAAGACCAACTCCTTCTATCTACACTCATTGTCCATTTTATCACTCCACTGACCATATAGGAGAACTTGGTAGCTCTACAATTACAGAGTCCATCTGTTTCTCTGCATACTTTGTTACCCTGTTCTTCAATGGTCAGGACCCCCACAGGACCCCCACAGTGCAGGTATTATTTAGGTGGTGGATCATTCCCAGCACTGCAGTGACACTGACGTGGTGCTGGTGTGAGTGGATCAGACACAGCAGTGCTGCTGGAGTGTTTAAACACTGTATCCACTCACTGTCCACTCCTATAGACACTCCTACCTTGTTGTTCCACCTTGTAGATGTAAAATCAGAGACAATAGCTCATCTGCTGCTGCACAGTTTGTGATGGTCATCCTCTACTCCTTCATCAGTGGTCACAGAACGCTGCCCACAGGACGCTGTTGGCTGGATGTTTTTAGTTCTCAGTCCAGCAGTGACACTGAGGTGTTTAAAAACTCAGCAGCACTGCTGTGTCTGATCAACTTGCACCAGCGCAACACACATTAACACATCACCACCATGTCAGTGTCACTGCAGTGCTGAGAAAGATCAACCAAATAATACCTATTACATGTATAAAACACTATTTTATATATATATATATATATATATATATATATATATATATATATATATATATATATATATATATATATATATATATGTCCCATATACAAAAAACATACATAACACACATCATGTATGGTGGGGGAGTTGGATGCTGTTTATCTGTAATGCCTATTTAAATACAGATGAATCACTGAGTGAGAAATGCTCTCCAATACATCATAAATGCCTTAATTTTTAAAAGAAATTAAAAACATCTGCAGGCACAGACTCAGGACCAGAAACAGTGTCCAAAGCTTTTAAAATCCATTTATTTTTAAGTCGATTTGAAACATCTGCAAGTAAACATCAGCGCACCTGCCTGCCTCTACCACAAAAGCATGGGAAATAAATGAGTAACACCTGGACACACGGCTTTACACCAATCATTATCATTGTTTTTGTCCTGTTATCACACCTGGTGGTGTTTATTTAGATCAATTGCCATCCCGCTGCTCTCGCAGAGTGTTTAAAACCTCCAGCGGACGCCTGAGTGTTCGCTCTCCAGTCGTGCAGCATGTCTACATGGGACATTTCCTGTGTTAACAAAATCCAGAGAAAAGCAGTCAAAACTTTTCTGACCTCTCAGCGTGAGGCAGCGTCTCCAAATCAAAATCGCCCCCATATCGCCCCTCCTCCTGCTGGACGGCATCCAAAAACACTGCGTTTTTCCTGTTCTTTTTTCCATTTACTTTCTATTTCCATTTTATAGCAAAAGAAAAATTGTGTCAATCCGAAAACAAGCAGAAATAAAATCAGTCGTAAACACAGCTCGGCCAAACTGAGAGAGAGAGAGAGAAAGCAAAAGAGGGACAGAGAGAGAGGGAAAGAGGAAAAGAAAGAGAGAAACAGCAACAGAAATAGGGAAATAAAAGAGGGAGGGAAAGATACACAGAAAGATGAAAAGAGGAAGAGTGAAAAAAGGAGAAAGAGATGGAAAAGAAATAGAGCAAAAGCAAAACTAGAGAGAGTGACAGACAAAACGGGAGAGAGGGAGAATCAGAAAAAGAGGATGAGAGAATGAAAGAGAGAGAAACAGATAATGAAGGAACAAGAGAGACAGAAAGAGGGAGAAGAGAAAGAGAGAGAGTGAGAGAGAGAGAGAGAAACAGATAGCAAAGGAGGGAAAGAGAAAGAAACAGTGAGAAACAGCAACAGAGAGGAAAAAAGAAAGAGGGAGGGAAAGACAAACAGTGACAGACAAAAAGAGAACAAGAGAGACAGAAAGAGAGACAGAAAGAGAGGGAGGAAAGAAGGAGAAGTGTGAAAGTGTGAGGGATGCTGTGTGAGAGAAAGTGTGGCAGAGGAGCAGAAGTGCAGCTGTAGATGATTGTGTGATAGAGGGATAATAAAAGAATACGGAGGTCTGAATCTGTATGGATGTCTGTCCAGCACAGACAGAGCTGATGGTCAGTGCTGAGGAGCTGCTGTTGAAGGTCTAGTGCCGCTGCAGTGATTACAGTGGCCCTCGTTACGTGTTAAGAGCAGTAATACAAAGAAGTTGGAGGTATAAACTCTGT
The DNA here is from genome assembly GCF_904425465.1 of Colossoma macropomum. NCBI lineage: Eukaryota > Metazoa > Chordata > Actinopteri > Characiformes > Serrasalmidae > Colossoma > Colossoma macropomum. Next base: position 36,378,780 of record NW_023494788.1, read on the forward strand.
CTGAGGCCGACCGAGCGCCTGCAGCGCCAACCGAGCTGGCAAATAGTTTCCGAAGTGCAGCTTCTTTTATTATTTATACAGATTTATAGAGCTGGAGTAAATTACAGTGGCCTTGAAAAAGAAACCAAACATCATCTCCTCCATCAGCCTCATCTGCACACGCCAACACTCATTCGCTCTCTCACTCTCTTTCTCTCTCTCTCTAACCCTCTCTCACTCTTTCTCTCTGTCTCACCCTCTCTCTCTCTCTCCATTTCTCAGTCTCACTCTCACACCTTTTCTCTCTCCCTCTCTCTCTCTATCTTTCTCTCTCTCTCACTCTCTCACCCTTCATTCTTCATCTCTCACTCAGTCGCTCTCCCTCTCTTTCTGCTTCATTCTCTTACACTCTCTCTTAATTTTCTAAAATATTTGAAATATTCTCTGTTCATCTGTTGTATTTTCTCCTTTCCCTCTACTTCTCTTTCTTCTTTGTCTCTCTCTCTCTCTCTCTCTCTCTCTCTCTCTCTTGCTCTCTCTCTCAGATGACTGAACGGAAAGTGAAGGGAAACATGAAACACACACACTCACACACACACACACACACACACACACACACCCTCACTCTGTGCGTTTGGTCTGAGATTAAATGAGTGTAGATGATCTAAATGTGGATTAGATAAATGAGGCAGATTAGGTGAGTTTGGTCTGAGATTAGCTGGGTGGAGATTATCTGGTAAGGCTGTTCTGTCCCAGCTGTGCTTTAAAGTGGTGTTAATGGCCTGGCTGGTTTGCTGTGAGAGCCGCAGTGCTCTCTCTCTCTCTCTCCGCTCAGTTCGGGTGGGAAGATTTTTTTTCTGCAATGGAAAACTCATGTTCGACTGCAGCAGAGACAAAATGAGGCAGACATTCAAACCCAGCTCAGAACATGCCAGCACCGTGTTCCTCAAACCAGAGGTTCTCATCAGCGTTTTCACAGAACACTGCTAGATATATATCACCCTTAAAGCAATACATACACACATATATATCTGTACAATCAGCACTTATTTACCTGTATATACTTATTTACCTATATATACATATATATATATATATATATATATATATATATATATATATATAGATATAGATAGATAGATAGATAGATAGACAGATACATAGATAGATACAATGTTTAGTTCTGACAGTGATAATGTCTAAGTGTATATACATTTTTGTGTTTGTGTGTATGTGTGAATACCTACATGTTATAATGTTCTATTTATATCCAATATACACACACATACATATATAAATGGAACATTATATCAGTATTTGACATAATTTAAAAATTATTGTTGCCTTTTACATTATGTGTACATTTCATGATGATTGTATTTAAAGGAATTGGTCCAAAATGACTTGGAAAACAGTCTAGTTAGTTCTATTGACTTACATTAAAAGTAAAGTATATTTTTTTCTTCTCCCGTAAAGTTACCGTTTTGAAAATGCGATTCAAAAGTCTGTTTTCACTTTGTCATTATAGGGTATATATATATATATATATATATATATATATATATATATATATATATATATATATATATATATATATATTCATATATACAGCATATAGCTACTTACATATATGTAACACATATGGGAAATATTATTGTTACACATAGACACATACATGTAATAAATATCTTGACATTGTATGACAAGAAACCCGTGTGTATGTGTGTGTCTGTGTCTGTGTGTGTGTGTGTGTGTCTGTGTCTGTGTGTGTGTGTGTGTGTGTGTGTGTGATGATCAGTCTGTCAGTGCTCTCTGTTAGAGCTGAGAATGAATGTGGTGAATATCAGAGAGGAGCCAGACGACAGAGTGATCGAGTGAGTGTGTGTGTGTGTGTGTGTGTGTGTGTGTGTGTGTGTGTGTGTGTGGAATGACAGGAGCTCCTGAGGAGCGCAGTGATGGATATTCTACTTTCAGCCATATCATCACCTTTGAGCATGTGCACCATGCTGAGAGTCAGTGTGTGTGTGTGTGTGTGTGTGAATGTAGATGTTCCAAGAATACACTGAAAACTGAACAGCGTGTGTGCGGTCAATCACTGGCCTCAATGTCCGTGTTTGAATGAGTTAAATGTTATTTATATTTCGTTTTACTACAGTGTTATATTTCTCTACCCTGAGCGGCTCTATGGTGTCGCAGCTCTATGGAGGCAAAACTGCTCATAGATTTCACCAGAGATACTCATACCACTATTACTATTGTAGCTAATAAACAATTATTATTATTATTATTATTATATGGTCCTACATAGAACTTTTTTGGAAAATTATTCCATATAGCAACAAAAAAGGGTTCTTGTATTGTTATGAACCTTTTCCACAACCATATACAACACATTCTCCATCAATCTGAAGAATCATTTCACCATACAAATAAACATTCAAGCATGAAATGATCCTATATAGAACTCATGGTTCTAAACAGAACCATTCCCTTTACTAAAAAAACTCTTGAAGAACCATCTTTTTAAGTGTGCAGCTAGGCTAGTCTTGCTAACCACGACTGGCTCAGCTAATAAAAGTACAGTCACCGTTTCACACTCGAGTGCAGCACTGTTGGAGACTATGAACTAAAACTGCATAAGTCACCTAAAACTGCCCAGATGTGCATATTTGAAGATAAAACGTTTACGGCCTTCATAGCCAACACAAAAAGCTGATTTCTCATTAAGACGCGTGTGTTCACTCTGGGAGGGAGAGCTGAGCGTGAAGCCGAGTTACTCACGTCTCTGATCTGGCCCAGGACGGCCTTCCTCACGCCCGAGAGAAACCTGAGAGTGCTCGGGCCCCCAAAACATAAAGCCTTCATCTACACACCCACCGTGTGTCTGCAGCTAATGGTTTTACTATCAGCGTCTGTGCTGGAGAGGACAGAGTGATTTAGGGTGCGTTTACATTCACTGTACAGGGAGTACAAACCTTGACAAAAGCATTTAAAGTCTACAGCTATTACTATTATTTTGCTATAGTACTTGTTAATTAAAGTATGTAATTGTACACACATACATATATATATATATATATATATATATATATATATGTGTGTGTGTGTGTGTGTGTGTGCATATATACACACATATATATACACACACACACACACACACACACACACACACACACACACATATATATATATATATATATATATATATATATATATATATATATATATAATGACTTCAGTAACAGATTGGCTATTATTGTCTATTATTTAAGATGAAGATGTTTTATTCAATATTTCAAGTTTTTATTTAGACAGAAGGTATTAAATGATGAATAACATACTGTAAATATCTATTTTCAGCTATTTCTGATCACCACTTTTCAAACATGATGTTAATTTTTTTACAACTTCATTCCTGGTGTTTGAATAAAACTAGTTAATATACTTATTACCACATGAGGTAATACTATACTAAATACGTACGTCTATACTAAAAATATAATTGAACGCCAAATATACAGTATGTGAACTAAATATATACTTGTGTACTATAATATATCTTGTGCTATATACTATACCAAATATGTACGTATATACTAAAATACTTGCCCATATAATTGATTTGCATTTACATTTAATTTTCATTCTGCATTGTCCACACTTCAGAGATATTTCCATCTGTTTAGATGGGAAAAATCTAAAAGATGTTTTTTCATTCTGCAAAATATGACTGTCCACACACACACACACACACACACACCAAAACCATCAAATTCAATTCATAATAACAAAACTTCTCTTCTGCTCACAAACACTAATTTGGTCTGGAACGAAAGTTTAGCCTCTGCACTTCCCACAGAATCTCTCCTCTTGTTTCAGTGAGATATGAGTCAGAAATAATCTAGTAAAATGTAGCAAGAGGTGTTTTAAGGCATTGTGGATCTAGGAGGGTTAACCTGTTCAATGAGAGCACAGAAAGCACACAGTCAAGTCTATTAGATTACTGAACAACACACAGTGAGGGGAGCGTGTGATGACTTAGACATGCACATAGCACCACACTGATTGGTACAGTATTAGCTTATATTACTGAGTTAGTCTTGTAGCTGCTACAACTAAAGAAGCAAACTTCGACAACATTTAGAGTAAAGGGAGAGGGATTTTATCCTGATCTATTCCTGTAGTTATGTCTTCAGATGTACAATAAAAAGTTAGTGGGCATGTAGTCACAGCCTTAGACGCTCCGCCTACCTGTCATACTGATATTTTTTTGCATGTTAAGTTGGCCACAACTATCAGAATCGTATATCGTATCAGAATCGTATCGGTTCTTCAGCAGGTTGTATCTCTCAGAAGGGAAACACGATTGCAAGAGTGGCTGTGCCTTTCAGAGTGACACAGTCAATGGATTGAAGAAAAGAGTGTTTTTCAGGGCATCACATCTTTTAAAGTTATTCAAAAGTTTTCCTTAAAGCATTTACTAGAATTAAAGCGAGACATCCTTACATTTGCAAACACATTTTTTTCATATGAGTCTGTTTTGGTGGCAGCCCTGTTTTTAAAGAAAAAAATCATCTCCCCATGCACATCATGCTAAAACAACGGTCTGTGATTGGTTGCGTTTAGTCAAATGGCCTTTCTTCTCAAAGTAGGCAGTTCTTGGCAACCCTAAAGGGAAATTCCAGTAATATTTCAAAGTTTCTGCATAATTGAAGATAAAACAGGCTGGTTTGGTGTGAAATGGTTCAAATTTCTTTAGAGTGGTGGTGATAGGAACCAGGGGTCACCGTGACTACAACACAAATATAGCCATTTTATTTATTATCCAAAATCACCAGTGAACCTACGTGGGTCTTCTGAGTTTTAGTGTAATATGGAATGTTGATGGAAAATTTGAAAATAAAGTAAGGATCAAGCAAAGAAAGGAGCATTCCACATCAAACCACTCTGAATGACTTTGTTTACATCTCAAACACTGAATTATGCAGAAATTATAGACAAAGAAATTGCAAATTGAGACTAGTGAGCACACATCACTGCAGTTAGCCAGATTAGCCAGCCGCTCGGCTTCCACTGCACAACGTCCTACAGCTCAATGAATCTTTCTTCAATTAATAACCACTTGAAACACTTGCTGTCCTCACACATGAAGTACTTCAGGATTTATGGCCTCTATTCTCATTAGAGCATGCAGCCGTGTGGTACGTATCAAAGGAACGACAAGCGAAAAGAAGGAAAGAGAGCGTGAGCTCAAACGTATGGAAGCAGCAGGGAAGGGCTGTGTCTATCAGTGGGGGAAAATGTGTGTGTTTTAGTCCGTGGTGGGCTCATCCCGGCACAGTAATGATTTATGCGAGACGCACACTTGAGTGTGTGAGTGGAGTCAGCGTTTTGAAGATGGAAAAAAAGAAGGAGGAGTCTATAAAGCCAGTGACGTTAAAACCGCACTGTTTAACATTCACATGTTTCACATTTTCAGCCGTGGAGAGGGTGACATTTCATTTCTCACACAGAGTCATCCAACTTCGCCTAATTTAATTTATCCACCATCCATCTCCACCCTAAACAAAAAAACTCAAATTTGTCCCACATTAGATTGTTTTCACCCCTCTTTAATCCGCACACTCTGACACCCAGGCCTGTAAACAAGCGTCTAAATAAAAATCGACTTTGTTGGATTTGTCTCTCATTCTCTGTTTAATTGCGTCTGCCGGTGAGCTTTAAAGCGGGTCAGGATCTGCACATCTTTCTCTGGTTATGCTGAACGGAGGGAGTGATTAATAGAGGAGTAGATGGCGTAGGACATGGAGGGAGGGAGGGAGGGAGGGAGGGACGAGTGCTGATGTACTCTTCCACTCTCTCCCCAGCAATCCCTGCTGACCACTCACTTCTGACCTGAACACCTATATACATACATCTAAACCACTTATCCTTCTGGGTCGCAGTATGTATATATATATATATATATATATATATATATATATATGTATATAAATGTCTTTCGTTAGATGAGATAATAAAGCCTTGTACATGCCCTTTACAGAAGAAGGGAAAACATGTAAGGCAGCAAATTTTGATTATCTATTGGTCAAATAATTATGAAATTTTTACACAATGTAAAGAACAGCTGGCATTTTAGAACTGCAGGTTTTTAATGTGATACTGAGAATGTATTACAATCACAATAAAACAAGTTCATTGACATCTACTTTCCTAGAGTTGATGAACCCTCAGCAACTTCTGAATGGAGTCAGGTGGATCTGATTAAAGCTGCAGTAAAACTACTGCACACATTTAAGAACAAACCCATCTGTTCTGGGTTCATAAACACATTACTGTCCATAAGTCCTTGATAAAGTACAATTATCATATCTATTTTTAGTTGCTTTCACTCTTTTATCCCTTTAGAGTGAACTGTACATACTGGGGTTATAAGTATTTTACTGTATTGTCTTCATAATTTTCTTTTTTCAAGCACTTTTAAAGATCGTGACCATATCCAAAGACTCCTTTTTTATAAGCTTTCACAATGCCTTATAAACCTGTCCTGTAATGTTTTTATGAAGCCATCCATGCAGTAATGTCTGCGTCATGCTACCTTACCATCACCATTTAATTTGTTCCATACATACGTCCCAACATATCATAGACACAGCTGCACCAAACAGAGCCGTCTACCATGTGAGCTAAACACGGCACTGCCACAATGCAGAAACATGCTTACCCACACTGATGGAGTTACAGACTTCAGTTCACTTTAGTTTTATTTTAGAGCATTTTTCCTACAACAGACATGGTCCCAAAACAGGATTTAATCCAGAAATTAAATGGTGAAACTCCAAACAAGCATGAGGAAGAATCAAGAATTTAAATGGAGAAACTATCTAGAAGCACGAGGAAGAAACACAGGGAGGAAGTAATTCACTAAGGGCATCTAGAAAAATCATCGAGCGGAACCAAGACTCAAAATGAGAAATTATTCAAAAGCTTTAAGGCTGTTTATTGGCTTGTTTTTACAGAAGAAGAGACTGTAAGAACTCTGTAAGATTTCCCAGGGATGCTTTGTTATTTTGCACTTGGTTTACTTCTCAATAAGCCAAAATATTTGGGCGCCCTTTGTGTTCATTGTGCTAAACTGGTCTGATTATCTTCATTCTGCATTCGGGGAAAGAAAACGGTTTTGTGTAATTCATCAAACTTTATCTAGAAAATAAGATTAGCGGCCAAGATGTTGAACAATTCACCTTATAAGTAGATGTTGAGCTCAGCCTATGACTCTGCTGCTTAAAGCAATCACTATTTTTTGTCACAGGACACGTGTTTGACTGTTTCATTCAGTATTTTCCTCAAACACACATAAACACATCCTTATTTATGTGTGGTTTGCTGAGTAGCGTAGAATGGTTTTATATTAAATTTGCCTTATATAACCAAAAAAATATGTTTCTTTTTATGGAGAACATGAATAGTGCAAAAACTATGTAAAAGTATAAAAGTAAGGGCTTATTTAGCCTGTGCATGTATAGCTCTTATTACTGTCATTGCACTATGTGGTTTAAATGTAATTACACAATTACATACATCCAATTTACATTACATTTACATTCCATTCAGTACATTTTGTATCAACAAGTCTTCAACTAGAAACCTTTTTGTTTCTTTCAATATCAAAAGATGATGGATAGATTTTCTCTCAGCAGCAAAACAAAAACTAGTCATCAAATTCAAATCATAATAAAATATCTTCTCTTCTACCTACAAAAACAAATATGAGATGGATTGAACGTTCAGAATCTGGACTTTCTTCACAATGTCTCTGCTGAGTTCTATGAGCAATGAGTGAGAAACAATTCAACAGAATGTAAGAACAGGCCTTCAGCTATGAGGGACCTAGGCAGACTTCTAGCAATGCCTGCATTCGTGACTGTAATTAGCAACGCTCCCATACAAACTGCACCAGGCCCACTGCTTCGAATCTGTGCAGTCTGTGGATCAGAGCGATCCTAATGAAACACTTTTTACACAGAGGAGAGGAAAAAACAGAGCGCTAGTAAAATGAAAGAAGAAAAAGGTTTAAGAGGCTCTAGAAGGAAAGCTGAGAAACCAGCAGCTGGCATGAGTTCTGCCCAGCGCTGTGATGTGTGAGCCACTTAGATTTTCCTACTGTGCGATGATGAAGCTTTTTTCTGAGCTACTATCTGCCATACAACGCTTATACACACCAATATACACTTATACAAACCCGTTGTGCTCCACTGCAGAAAGTCTGAGTGTAAAATACAGCCTTATAAGCTGTATATGAGACCATGAAGCAGAATTCATGCCGTAGTACAACGTAACTACTTCTAATTTTTAATGCAAAGGAGAGCGGAGCACAAGCTAACACATTTTGTTTTTTGTTGAATAATTATAAATACTCTGGAATTACCAATTTATTTTTTTTATAACACCAACCTACACATCTCTGCTATGAATGAAAATGCTAACTTTTTCTCCAGCACCTACTATTTGCAAACAATTCAGTTGCTAGCAGCGTGAGTGGGAATGTCACCGCTTACCCTATGAGCTAAATATCTGTAACAGACTGTTGATAAAAATTATGGTAAATTGACACAAACATAATTAATTCAGCTTAAGTCTATGTTGATGAGATGAGCTGTCCAATCTAAATACATATTGATATCTAAATAAAGTAGAACAAATATCAAAACAAATTCAAATGTTTTATTTATATTATATAGCATGTTATTGATGGTGCATAAAAGTTTCCAAACATTAACAGTTTTGTATTTTGGGGGTCTTAGTTGTAACAGTGTGTTAAACTAACCCCCCTGTGTGAAGGCTGTACACACTTAAAAATTATGTTTCTTCAAGAGTTCTTTAGTAAAGAAAATGGTTCTATATAGAACCATGAACACTCAAAAAACATTTTGCATGATTTAAGGGTTCTTTGTATTGTGAAAGTGTTCTTCAGATTGATGGAGAATCAATCAATCTGAAGGCCACTGAGCTATACTACAGAGACCAAGAGGAGATTAAAATAATATAAGAGTCAATTCTGTCAACAAAAACATTTATGATAAAAAAATACTTCTGTGGTACAAAAGCATCTTCAGGGTGAATCTGGAGAACTATCTGAAAACTATTTTTTCACAGTTGATGTTGTTGTGATGACCAAAAACATGATCTACTTGCTGGTTTTGACATAAAGAATGTGAACTAACAATGCCTAAAAATTTGTATTTTTCTAAAAATTTGAGTTTTCTAAAGCAAACACACGATTAAGAACATACTTCACCCTTAAGAAGCCTTTATTGGTGCTCCAATAAAACCTTTTCATGGTGACCTGAATGTGTGGACACACTCATTCAGAAACTATCACAGTGCATCCAACAATAAAGACAGCATGAAGCATCTTTTATACAGAGATAGGAAACACAGTAGCTCACAGAGATTCCACATGCTGATCCATTTTACTGACCAACATGGACATACATGCTCACCAGCTACTCTGGGGGCAGATTTTAATCAGTTAATGGAGGCATTCTTAAATGTATTACTACAGTTATTGTAAACTGAAGAAAAAGTTGCATTGATGTAATAAAGTTTGTAGACTTTGGTATTTCTTCTGATATGAAGAGTATTAATAGTGAGTTTGTCCTCCTTTGTTGCAGTAACAGCCTCTTTTCTTCTGGCAAGGCTTTACACTAGATGTTGGAACATTGCTGTGAGGATTTGATTGAGCATGAGTGAGATCAGGTACTGATGTTGGATGGTCAGTTCTGGATCACTCCAGCTCATCCCAAAGGTATTGGATGGAGCTCCATCACTCCAGAGAACACATCTCCACTGCTCCACAGCCTAATGGGGGGCTTTATACCCCTCTAGCTCACACTTGGCATTGGGCATGGTGATCTTAGGCTCATGTGTAGCTGAATTCACTTATAGGATACTTTTAGACATGTAGTGCATTTTATCAATGTGTAAAGGATGTACACATTTGAATCGGGTCAATTCAATGCATCATTTTTTTCTCAGTGTAGCAGTTAGCGTGGATCACATGACTCATGGTTTGTCAGTGGTGACTCGAACGTGGTTAGTGACAAACATTTGTTTGTGTTTTCTAGTTCAAGCTGGGGCTTAATTTCAAAGGGAGTTGTGTGTGTCGCAGTATAAGGCTCGATCCCCCCGCGCCAATGAGAAACACATTTAAGCACTGAATTCCCACCAAAATGTCAAACCCACCACCGCGCCCAGCGCAAGTGACATACAGCACTGTGTAGAAGTCTTAAACCATCCAGAGGACAGAAAAACTGTAAATATTTCACTTCACTTTCCTCACTCATTTTTCTAAAATGTGGAAAATAATGAAAATAAGGAAAACCATACTTGTCCACTTAATCCTAGCAGAAATATGGAGAAGGTGATGGAAAACCTGTAGAATTTGGTAAAAACCCAGCCTGTGCACTGAGCTCTTCACTCTCACTATTTATTTAAATACTTTTGTTTTATTTTCATAGCTCTTATTAGAGTATTTCAAATAAGGCTGCCTGCATTTTATTTTATTATTTTCTTGCTTGGTCTGGTGAAACACTGATCACTGAACTCACTAATAATTTCAAGCAATCAGAAATCTATATGTATTTTTTTATTTTTATTAGTGGTGACACTTTTAGATTAAACAAACACTCAACAGACTCTCAGTAACATGTAAAAAACTTATGAGGGTTAGGATTAGGTTTTGGGTTGAGGTTGAGGTTAGGGTTAGGATTAGGACCAGGGTGTACATGATATCTGATCTTCCTTTACTTCCAACTTGTGTAGTCTCTTTTTCTGCAAGCCTCCTAAGGGTCGTTCCGCTGGCGGGCTCAGATATTTTAAAATAATATAATCAAATAAAATATTTTGCTCCCCATAACTGTGATCTGATAAACTAAGCCTCTGTTGTCTCTCTATGTGTGAAATGTTGTTGAGCTGCTAGCAGGAAATAAGGAATAAAAGTGAAGGACTGAGAACCACAGCTGTGAAAAAACTCACACTTCTCAAAGATAGCCATGCTGAGATAAAACACAGCTTTCTTCATACCAAATCATTACATACCACTGACAATAAAAGTGTTGGCTTGCTTGCTCATCTATGAAGATGAAAATCCAGTTCCAGGTTTTGTAAATCATACACATTTCCTTACAAATATGATTAATCAGAATCAGATTTAATCAGAATCAGATTTATTGGCCAAGTATGTTGACACACACAAGGAATTTGGTTCCAGCCATTGGCGTTTCTCTAGTATAATATGTAATATATCGTTAATGCACATATTATTTACAGACAATACACAATACATAAGTAACATATAGATTATATAGAGACAAGCAATATACATAACTGTGTGTGGTAGTGCAAACAAGAGAATATGGTGTACAATTGTGTGGATGCGAAGCAGGGTGTGATAACTATCTAGAGAAAACAGGAGTAGCTATGGCCTAGAAGATGACAATACTGGTCAGCTACTTATGAGGATAATGGCATGAGCAAAGAAACTGGTCCTCAGTATTATTCAAGAAAAACGCATAGTTGAACTGAGGGAGTTCCAAAACAGGTCCAGAAAAGGTCTAGTTAGGTTATAGAAGCATGTGACAAAACTTCAGGCCCCGGTCTTTAAAGAGGTTAAGTTGACAGGGTTGTACTGGCCAGTAGTTCTGGCCAGTGCTCTGCAAATAAGCTGCTGAGCCCAGTATCGGTTGTTGCTGTGATGCCACTGTGCACCACATCAGAATTTGGTGAAACAAAACTTTTCAAGTGTGTGAAAACCAGTGAGATTTCCACCCATTTTAATACTGGTTTAACAAGCACTCGGTTTAACACCTCAACCTCTCCCCTCAGGCGAATCCCAAAGCCATCTTAAGGGCCATTTCATTACTACATTAGCGTAACTGAACTTCATTAAAGTCAAAAAGAAAGCAACAAACTACTTTATTTCTCCTGGCCGCTTAAAGTAGGTGTAACGCACTTCTGAGAGCTGAGTTGAAGTTGGCGAGGGCCTGTTAAAAAAGTATTGAAATGAGGCCTTACATTCGAGACTGTGAGCCTGCAGCATAGTCTCTTGAATAGACCATGCCATTGAACAGCTATGTAAAACCTTTCTATGAGTAAATCCATAGGTTACTGCTACTGTGTTATACAGTAAGCCCTTCTAAAGTAGGCCGGTCATTCATGTCCACTTGGAGACACGAGCATACACTCAAACATTAAGAAACCATTAACCCCGCCAACAGGCCCAAATTTTATTACACACTTTTATAATGCCTCAACCAGTTTCTATTAAAGTCCCTGTAGTTATTAAATAATAAGACTTAGTATGTAAACAGCCTGAGATTATAAGGTTTTAAGATCACAAACATGTAGCATAATATGCATGCGTGCATATGCAAGTGATGCCGTGGTTGGCCCTGCACTTATTTAACTGTATTTCATTACCTCATGGCTTAGTTAGCTGGAGCTGTGCTAAGCTCCAGAAGGCTGATGGCAAGGCCAGTCGCTTTAATAGCTTTCAACACACCACACGGTCCGACGGCTAGAGTGCTGACAAGCAATGTCATTGGCGAGACCACCAACCTTCATAGCAAAAAAGGCAAAAAAAGTCCTTCTTGTAATTGTGAACAAATTCAATATCAAGAACCATATTTGAGGTTGGTGGGGGGAGGAGGTGTCAGGATGTTTCTACCATTTTTTAATTCAATTTTGAAAATTAATAAAAAAGATGGTGACATTTCCAAATGTGTCCTATAACAGTGTATGAGGAGTAATATGTCACTTCTGTTTTTTGAAAGAGATCCTTCAGTGTAGGGGGGTTTAAAATTAAATTAGGATCCCCTCGAAGTCACATTTGCCTCAGATGACATTTAACAAGACCCCTGCCAACTGATGGTTGACAAGCTTTTCATTAAACACCGCCATGCTCTCTCCTTACATATTAAAAACATCTTATTTCTACAAGAGGAGCGAGAGGAAGCTCGCTGAATTTGAATTTCCTGTGACTACAGGTTGCAGCAACATTTTCCAGGTCAGGCAAGGAGATTTTGAGATTTTTGTTCAGCAAGACAAAATAAAGGCCACTAAACATAAACTTTGGAAGAATGTTGTTTGGCCTATTATCTGTGTAATTTTCCCAATTGGCCTCTGTTTAAAGTCCACCAAAAAATATGCCAAATGCAGCTGATAAGCCCAGACATATTTGTTACCTGAGGGTCACATCTTTAGTTTCACACTGCCGTTACGAGACTAATGTAGCTAACAAATAATGGAAGCTAATGACCATCAAGTAGCTTTGAGCTAATTACAGGCCTATAAGATCAAATACTTGTGTCAAACACTAATTAGTATGATATAATTAGCTAACGGTAGCTAATATAGCTAGCTAGAAAAACATCCGTCATTACATTTATAAATATCAAATAGCAAAATAAATAGCTAAATACAGCAGCAGACATATTGAAGCCTGAATTTGTCCATACTTCTCATTTTATAGTTTAGCATTGCATAATGCTAATTGGTGGGATATAGGTTTCTATTACTTACTAGGTACATTAGCCTCACAGCTCCAGTGCAAAAGCTAAAGAAGCAAACTTCAGAATCCAAACATGTCTTTATTGATTGACTAAATTTGTGTAAATTAGCTTTTTCACCAAACTATCATTTAAAGAATTATTAGTTTTAGACCCATTAGTTTACAGTGAGTTGAAGACAAAAAGTCCCACCATCTCAGTGTGACGCAAAATGTGTGTTTTGCATGATCTGCCTTATTACACATAAACACACGTCTGCCAGGCTGGAGCAATGGTTTAATTTAGCTGGAGAGCAGATTTGGGTGAAGATCAGTGACTTTAAACCCTCTGCACACATTCCTCCTTTTACCCTTTCACACACACACACACACACACACACACACACACACAGACACACATACACACAGAGCAGTCTATTCCATGAACATGCTGATAACTATTTCCAGCATTTCCATGGTTACACCCATTTCTATGGTTACATTATACCCATTTCCATTGTTAGACTACACTCATTTTCATGGTTATGCTATACCCATTTCTGTGGTTACGCTATAACCATTTCCATGGTTACCCTACACTCATTCCCATGATTACACTACGCCTATTTCTATGGTTACGCTATACCCATTTCAATGGTTACCCTACACTCATTTCCACAATTATGTTGCACCCATTTCCATGGTTATGCTACACTCATTGTGGCACTACACTTATTTCCATGGTTACACTACAACCATTTCCATGGTTACAATATACACATTTCCATGGTTAATCTATACTCATTTCTAGTTATGTTGCACCCATTCCCACAGTTATGCTACACTCACTGTGGCACTGCACCCATTTCCATGGTTACACCACACCCATTTCCATGGTTACACAACAACCATTTCTATGGTTATATTGCCCCCATTTCCATGGTTATGCTATATCCATTTCCATGGTTATATTGTACACCCATTTCCATGGTTAAACTATGCTCATTTCCATAGTTATTGTACACCCATTTGCAATGATTATGCTGCATCCATTTCCATGGTTATGGTACACATATATAGATGATTATACTACACCAATTGTCATGGTTACACTACATCATTTACAATGATTATGTTTCATCCATTTGCATAATTATGCTACACTCATTTCCATGGTTGCACCACATTAATTTCCATGGTTACACCACATTCCTTCCCATGGATACAGTGCACCCATTTTCATGATTACATTTCACCCAGTTCCACGGTTGTGCCACATCCATTTTCATGGCTACACATAAAAAGTGTAGTGTTGGTTTTGCTGGTTCTGAAAACACACACCCCTCGAATTACCGAATGCTGCTATTGTGAAGATGAAGAGGCAAAAAAATTTCTTTGAAGCATTCAAAACTTTCAATTTCATAGTGCCCTCCCCCACCCGCCCATTTCTGAAACCAAAACTACACCCTTGACTTACAGTATGGGACAGGAAGTGACGACTGACTGACAGGCAAGCCCACCATTCCCAGGAGGTTGTCCAGATGCCAAGCCTTCATTTCCCTCTAAGCATGTACAGGCGGCCACATGAAAAAAAGAAAGGAAAAAAGAAAGAGAGAGGGAAAAGCTTGCTGAAACTGGAGCCAAGGCCCACCTGTCTGCGGGCTGGGTGGGTGGTGGGGGGCTGAAATAAAGTCCATATGAAAGCACTGTGATCATAATCTTCCCATTCACAACCCAGCTGTCTCTCCACTGCCCGGCTGTCCAGACCCCAAAAATTAACTCACAGATCAGTATGTGGACTATTAGACTATGTATTTGTATATTAATCCACATATTTTTGGATTTTCTTCCTGTTTGTGCTCTTAGAGATGCTGTATAAGTAAAAATAGTCCAAGTAAATCCACTAGAGAATGACTGAGGCTTTAACCCTCATTGTTGACACAGAGTAGGTGTACATATTTTAGAAGGAGGATGGGTAAATGGCAGTAAAACATCATTATTACACATTATTATATGTTATATGAACTATTAATGAGCAAAATAGAGTCGCTGTCATAACAAAACCTCACATCTCCAAAACAGAGAAGAAAAATGTGGAACACGATTTTATTCCACAACATTTTTCACCAATTCTAATGGTCCATTCAGCTTGAAATGTTCATACAGTGTTCTGTCGTGCCATAAAGTCAACATCATATTTATAAGCAGTTCTCATAAAATTACAGACAGTTGTCAAGTATCAAACTGATGAAAATTGATTGAAAAACATGATGTAAGTAGTGTTTCTTTGGCTGTTGAACAGATCATGAAGGTTAAGCACGTAAGATCTTAGAGTTACTGGCGAGTGTACATGACTTACACATTCTCCAACAGCAACACTCACTTGAACTCAAATTTCCCAACGCAACAGCACTGAC
The DNA here is from genome assembly GCF_904425465.1 of Colossoma macropomum. Classification (NCBI taxonomy): domain Eukaryota; kingdom Metazoa; phylum Chordata; class Actinopteri; order Characiformes; family Serrasalmidae; genus Colossoma; species Colossoma macropomum. The sequence continues at coordinate 36,394,722 of NW_023494788.1, forward strand.
CGTATAGGCCAAAGAGAAGGGTATCTTATTTTTAGATCCAGAACAAGATTGAAACAAGCACCATGCACACACTCACCCTCCTAAAATAGCCGAGGCGCATCCATTTATCCAATCGAGAGGATTTAGAGGCCTAAATAAAAATGAGAGATGTTTACTCATGCGCATTTCTCTCTCCAGCGGGAGGAAAACAGGCGCTAAGCCCCAATCAGGCTTAAAAAGGCACATCGTTAGACAGCCAAGGCTAGGAATAGCAGGCCAGGGTAAAGGAGGGCCTCCAGAGATTAGGCCCAACTTTGATCTAATTATAAGTTGGCCTCCATGCAGAAAAAATGATTAGCACTTTGGTACGGTAATGTAATTAGTGAAGTGGACATATGTGAGTTTGTGCCAGTAACGTTTTGGGTGACAGTTGAAGTGAATGGAAAATCTTCCCAATTGGAAAATTAGGAGGATGTGGGATTCATTTTCACTCAAGGTAATGTCATATGACAGCATTCATAAAACAACTTTTATGCATGGAAATGATTTGTATATCACATTATTAAAACAATTTTTGTTTGTTCATAAAACCTGAACACATAAATCATGAAACTATTAATAAGAAAAAAAAAGAAAGTAATAAAAATGGGTTCACCTCAGAAAAAGGACGGTGAATTGCTCATTCATGCATGTATGGTTTTCTATATTTATTTATATTTATTTGTTTGTTTATTTTCCTTCTGTTTGTCACCCCGGCCATTCGAGCCGCTTGCGGAGCACTCGGGTCAGGTTACATTTTGCCATCCTTTCCGAGTGGAAATTCTCCAGGGCGGCATTTTATTTTCCATCCGGTTTGGAGGGGATTACCTGAGCTTTGGAAGCTCACTCAGCCGTTGCCCACTGTCCCCTAGCTGCCTGCACAGAGACGTCTTGTGGCTGGGGCGCAAAGTACCCGTCATTTAGCTGCTAAATGCCCCCTCCGCTGCTGCCAGCACCTCGTGCTTTAACTCTCTCCTTGGCCTTTCCCTCCAGCTTGAGATCCAACGTGTTAATAAGGGAAAATTCAGAATAATTCAAGCCAGTTGTTTGGCTCCCATAACCAGACATTAGACTTCTCTCCACACCCTAATGAAAGTGTTCATTACTGCGAAAAAAGAGAAGATGCCTTGCATTCCACTCAAACTGTTGGCAAGCGTCTGACGGAGCAGTATCTCTACGAGGGTGACATTATTATTTTTTGGCATGGAACTGGTGGAGGGGTTTTATGGAGGCTGTCGTCCTCTACTCTCTCACACTGTCATAATTCATCGTTTTCCAGACCAGCTCCATCCCCAGCCAGCAGCTTAGTGTGCCGGCCCAGATTTTATACGAAATCAGACCGCAACAAAACGGTTCTCAGGCTGGAGTCACTTAGGCAACTTCGCACAGAACCAATCAGCGAACCTTCTGGTGATGAAAATTGCTCAAGGGCAGCTTTGTGATTAGTTAGATTTGCAATATCAAGAACCTCTTTATAAAAGGCTAGCAATTGCACCAGATCTTTCAGGGCTCCTCTAAGTCTTTCCCCTTGGCTCTTGAGAAATCCTTTCACTTTAGTTATTGTAATTTGATAGTGTGAACACAATATCTGCTTATTACTCATTTGTTGGCTTTTTGATGTGGTGTCATTACCCCATGGTAAAAATTTCAATCACGTTCTGCTGCTATAAAACGAGCCCCAAAACTAGCGGCATGTACTCTCTTCTCGTCTCTCTCCCTCTTTTCCTCTTTACTGCTAGTCCAAAGGGCACGTCTGACAGCTCGTGTTGCCGCCCAGACAGAGAGTGGAGAGCTCATAAAATCAGACCCGAAAGGCTCCCCCTCACCCACCTGTTGCTGCAAGGCTGGATGCGGCGGTGAGGCAGCGGTGTGGGTATTTAAGACCCACCTGCGATGGAGCAGTCTGAGAAGGAATATGGAAACTCCATCAGTAAAGTTTGAGCAACAACAACCATGCTGTGCTAAAACTGAAATGGACCTAATATTAACTCCTGTGGAACCCCTGACCTAGAGGTGTCAGCTAATGCTTTAATTTCAGATTAAGTCACTAAAACTCCTCAACCTGCTGTTCAGCATTGACAGAGTACCCACTCTCTGTATGTTTGGGTTCACATCCTCAAAGATCTAGAGATCTGCAGATTGAGATGGCAAATGTTTAACTGAGTAATAAACGCTGCACTTTGGTGACCTCATGGAGAGACCAATGATACTGAATTTCAAATGGACATCATCTACATGATACGCCTTTGCAGACATTTTTTTTTGTCAAACACACAGGACTGATACAGAGATAAAATGCCAGAAAGTGGACATAATTTATAATAAAAAGGTCTAGAAGCTAAATATTCTCAGCATACTCTAAAATGTCTTGAAAGAGAAGAAAACCTAACAAATGAGAGAAGGACTGACTAACAAATGAGAAGAAACCTGTTTGTAATCAGAGTAAAGCAAATGGAATTCTCTTTTTGTCCTCTTTGCTCATCCCTTTTGCGAAGTAGTCTGTTTGTTTGACATTGATTGGTTTTTATGGGGCTCGGCTGAAACTCGAACCCTGCCGTCTGCAGCCCCCGGTCGGTGAGTCATCGTCCAGGAGGGAGGGTGGGAGCTGGGTGGGGGGGTAGTGCGGTCACCCACAGCAAACTTGGACCGCACTTGACTTTGCGTACCTTCGTTGACATGACTGTCCGCTGTCGAAACAATGGAAGGATTACAGCGGAGGGTTCTATTTAAAGACCAAAGCATCCGAGTGGAGATACGCTGGGGTTCACTCATTCACTCTGGGACAACCATCATCATCATCCCCATCTGCCAGCAACGCTGCCAGGGCACTAAACAAAACTAACATTTACTCAGTATGTGCGCGCGCCATGGCTTCGGCGTTCATTCTTCTGCCTGCATTTTTGTGCGTGTGTTGGAGATGAGGCCGAAATCCGAGACGCACATAAATTAATAGCGAAGATATTCTGGCAAATATTCAAACGAAAGGCCGTCTTATTTATTGCGACGGAGAGATTGACCCATTAGAGGAGCCATAATTCCAGGCTGTCATGGCATTGGCATGTTTTTAATGGCGGAGGGACTACCTCGCTCCCTGGATCATGACAAGTATTGATGACAGGATGAAACCTCGCCTGAACAACAAGCAAATAGGAGACACTTGTGCTGCATTGTTCCAAGGCTAGCTGTGCCACTTATTTTTAGCCAGTTATAGTGGCTCTTCCACAGATCCACATAAGGCGCCATTGACTTTCATGTTTTTTGGTGCTTTGTGGTGGGATAGCACATCATGTTTTCCCTCCTCAAAAGATGTAAAGCACACTTAACAATCATTTGTGGTTGATTGTTAATTTGAGATCAAAAGCTGATTCAGATATTGTGCATTCAATATAAATGTGACATTTTTGTAATAAGCTATAAGCAGACTGAAGGAAAAGCTGACACTGCAACCTAATTGTTGGTAACAAATGAACCAACTCTGTTCATTAGTTATCAGACAATTCGGCTAATTACAACAGTGAACTCAGAGATGGGGGAATTCCTCAGGATATCAATTCTGCATACATTAACAAGGCTTCAGACAAACTTCTCAGCAGATTCATCACGCAAATGAAAGCCCAAAAGCACAAAGCAATATTCACTGTGAAATACAGCGTTTGTTCTTTGGATGCCCCTTGAATAATTACGATACAGAGACAGCACTAAGCAGTGATGGAGTGTAGTTAATGGCGGATTGTTTAACAACCTCTTTAATCAACCTTATTTTGCTCTTTTCATGTTAGACATGAGGGCAATCCGCCCACATGCGTTTTATTCTTCTTCTCGGTGCAATTTTGTAGAGTTCTTCAGGCACAGTAGAGGAATCGTGCAGGGGGGGTGGGATATTACTTCAAATCCATATTGATTCCGCTTATAGAAACATGGCGTTATGTGGGTGTCGGGTTGGCTTGAATAACTACCCCACGTTTGGAGGTATCGCTTACAGTGGCTCAAAAAGAAACATCTGGGCAGGCGAGCCTCCAAAAAACACAAACCCTGCTGAGTGGAGAGAGCGACGTCACACGGACCTGGCAAACCATAGAAAGTCAAGCCCCTCCTACTCCCTCTTCCGTCCACACATACAGTATGTGCACACTTGGCCAACGCTGCAAAAACCTACACCTTTCTCTAATTTTTGTTTTCTCTTCGGGAATTTGCTCGGGCGGTGGTTCATTAGGCGACGTTTGGTGGAGATGACAAAGTCAATAGCTAATTTAATCGAAATACAGGAGGATTTCGGGACATGCGCGGGCCATCTGTTTTGAGTTTGATTGTGGAGATATGTCAGCAGGGTGCAGCTCAAATAAAATCCACACGCTGATGCCTCTCAGCTTCTACAACTGAGCCAATGAACGGTCTAGTGATGAGATGGGCAAATGCGTGCTGGGTTATCCTCATTTTTATGCTGATTTTGATTGATTAGGGGCGTTTTAGGGGAGCAGTAAATACGCACACTCCTTTTCTGGCATGAGGCCTGTTGCTCATCTCTTTTGTGCTGTCTTGCCGTTCTCAGAAAGAATTTTCTTCTGTAATTCATTAAAAAACCATCAAAGGTCAAAAGGTCTGACCACAGAGAGATACCAAGCTCACTGAAGCTTAGAGCTTAATGGTTTGTTTAGGCTGGAGAGGTGTGGTAACAATGTACAGTAGACATTTTTTAAAAGCTAGAGATGGTATATCGGTATCAGGGCAGGGGTATCAAGAGCGCTTTTTAAAGTTTAGTAGTTTTTAAAGAAAAAAGTATCAGATCAGTATTAGTACTAGTGGCTGTGTTTACATGCAAAGATTTTTGTCAATGTGCTTGAATACATTCCGATTTAAAATTAAGACTGAGGTGTTTATGTGCACTCTATTCAACAATCTAATGGAAAATCTCTATTTAAATGCACACTGCAAGTAATCTGATCCAAAATTACCATTTAGTGTAGATGTTACCATGACAACAAGCATGACATGAGTTCAGTCAGAGTGAGACGAGCAGCAGTGTGACTTTTCAGTTGGTGTGCTTGTGTTTACTTGAAAAGTATGGAAAATGTACTTCACATGTACTTATTAAAGAAGGCTGAGAGGTAGATGTCATGTTCTAAGACACATAAGGTGGACGCCTGTCCCACCGCCTACTTTTAAACTTCAAAGCATAAACTTCATCAGATTGAATGTTATAAACTTTCACTATGAGGGGAACGCACATGTGAACAAAATGTAATTAAACTTTCTAATTAGGAAAGTGTAGCAACTTTAATGATGGGTGGAGGAAAAACGCCAGGGGCAGGTGTGAAGACGGAGAGCTTTCTTTTATTATTATTTATATACAACGCAAAACACTCAGGTTTTCAGCCCTACAATGTAAGACAAGACGCTTGCTGGGACTTTTCAGTCCTTTCTTTTCTTTCTTTCTTTCTGGTTCGGTTCAGCTCAGCTCAGTTCAGTTCAGTTCAGCTCAGCTCAGCTCTCACGCCTTCATAAGTCTCCTTCTCTCTCTGGGCTCTGCCACCTACTGAAGGAAGAGATGGCTATAAGTAGGCTGACAGAAACAAGGTGGAAACATGGTTATTATTCTTCCATTTAATAGATTATTTACAGGATTACCCACCTCGTTCAATCTGGAGTAATCACGTTCATCAGAAATGTGCATAATCCAAATTTTTCCATGATACTGTGATATTGATGAGTTATTCAGTTATTAATGTCCTCATGTCATTAGCACAGATGCTAGTCAACTCTATGTAGTGTATTTTCAAATTATATGCTGTTAGTTTCAACCACGTTATTCATTTAAGCCACTTGTCAGCAAAGGAACCATGTAAAAAAATGAAATATTGTTCTTGAGATGGGTTAAACCCCTTTATAAGATTTTTTTTTGAGAGTTACAAGGGCTAAGTTGCACTGCAGTTGAGGAATCACCCACAAAAGCAGATGGTAGGTGTTTCTGATAAAATAACCAATAATGATGTTTTTCCAGCACAATGGATAATGCAGTTACAAATCCGTGATCAGGCATTTGTTGTCAACTGCCAAGTGACCTGTACTGTATCTGAGTGCCTGTGCTGAATTTGTTTACGTATAGGAGTAGCTAGAAATGGTGGAAACCACTGATTGGTCAAAAGCAATTATCCTATGGTTATTGGAGTTGGATGACCACCTTTAATAAAGAACAACAATCAGAATTTGAAGCTCCTCCTTTGGTGCTACTGCTGTTTTTGTTTACTGGTAATGTTAGATTTGCATGAGAAATCATGTGACCACTTGAGCTAAAAAGAGCTTTCATGATTCTGTTATTCAATGGTAAACAGACACAGGTACTCAATCAGGGTACTACTGTGCTGTACTGTACTGCCTGGTGGAAAAATCCCACAGCCATAAGACAGGAGAACCTCACAAACAGACAACTCAGTGTACAATAGAGAGTCTTAGTGTTGGGCGGGATTTTAAAAAAAAAAAACTCATGGTTTCTCGAACACAGCATGTTAAAGTAGGAGTGAATCAAGGCCGAAGTTTTGGCGCATCACTGTGTTTGACACCAGTACAAGATGAACTAGACCCAACTCCAACTCTACCTGACCACAACACACAGGGGTTTCCTCCACAGCTCAAGCAGATTCCTCTCGTCACACATCAAACTCCTTGGAAGAGGAGAAGAGGAGCTATAAAAGAATGAGTAAGGCTCGTGGAGAGAGGACAATGCCGACGGAGAAGAAGAAAAACATCCATGGAAGCGTTCCTATAACTCTACTGATACACTACACTGCTGACTGACCGCACAATCCTGGCCGTGAACCATCGCGAGTCTGTTATCGTTATTCCCGTTTGCTTTCCCTTTTCTCTCCTTTTCACTTCTTTCGTCTGCAATCACTTATAGCCACATCAGCATATTGGCCCCACCAAATGACATCTGAAGGCAATCCACACAGAAGCAGCGAAAAAAACCTTAAAGCTGCAACCGAAGCCCCATCAAAAGCACAAGCGCCTTATTTTACTGCAATAAAAGCAAAAGTGCTTCCTCAAGCTGCCGTTCAGGGAACTCACGAAGCACTTTTTACCATTTAAGTCACATTTATTATTATCAAAGGCTGGGAGAAAGTCTTGTATAATAGAAACAATCGCAATGGTGTACTTATTTTATCTCAGCTTTCTTGCAGTTAAAGCATAGCTGGCATTCAAAGAGTCATTCATAAAGACATTAGGATTGAGATCAAAGTGTCCTACGCCATCTCTGTCAGTAATGACCATGTGACAACAAAATTACCCTAGCTATCATGTCAAGCGTCATCCATAACGGTCCTGTAGTTGTGGAATATGATCACTAAGGCCCAATCCCATTTCTTATTTTTACCCCTACCCCTTGTTTTCGAGTGTCTCCTTGCCCCTTGGAACTGAGTTACAAGGGGTAGTGGTTGAAATCTTCCCCTATGAAATGGAACAACCCTCAAATAAAAAAGAACATTAATTCATTAACAGGCTACTTGCGCTGCTCTGTAGGCAAACCTGCCAGTCTGCAGTGATAGCAGAGGAGGGTAAAGTTCAGCAACCTCACTGCTTGGCTTTAGTTACAATTAAGGCATCAAATGCCTTCAAAGAGACAATTATTTATTATTGCCCACCACTAATTCTTCAGTGATAGAAAGCTGAAGTCAGATATTCTCCAGCTTCTTCTTTGAATTTTCCTGTTCTACCTGAAATGGATCAGCAGTTACATCCTGGTGCTTCAGGCATGAGTACTGCTAGATCACTTAAAGTGGAACAGGAAATTTAGCTAGCTAGCTACCGAGACATTAGCATATTTTTTTAAAAAGATCATACTACATTGAAGAGACATTAACCTAAGACAATATGATGGTTATTGTAATTTTTTAACAGAGAAAATATTCACATTTGTTGGTTTTTTTGGTCGTTTGTGCAGCCATCTTGCCGTTTTTTTCTGTTTTAGCATAACACTCTGTTTGAAGTGTGCCTCTGAAACACCTCCGTTTGGAGGATCATGTAGCCCTAACACTTTGCCCTACCCTTCTATCTCAACAAAAATTGGGACACCCTACCCCTAGACGTGGACATGCAAAATGGAGGGGTAGGGCTAAGTGGTAGGGGTGAGGGGTGAAATGGGATTGGGCCTATATATTATATCCTCTATCAGTGGAGAGTGGCAGAAGTGATTTGGGTTTAACCATTTCAGACCTACACCAAAGTCTTTCCACATATGCATAACACAACATGGTAAAACACTGGTGTTGTGGATATATTGGTACACATTGCAATAATGATGCAGTTGGACCAAAAAGTTTGGGCACCCCCAACTAAGTTACATATTTTTGTTGATTTTTGAAGTAAAAGAAGCAAACACAGCCTCTGCAGCAAACCACGTAAAAAAAAATGTAAATCTTAATGCACAGTTACTTGATTATGTTTAAAGAAGAACTTTATTATGCAGGACAGCCAAATGGGTATTGCCAAACTAGATGTATTCTGAACAGAAGAGTGGGTGAAAATTCCTAAAATAAAAAGTATTTGCAAGCTGTGGGGGTTAATAAATGCTGACTTAGTAGGGTGGCCAAACATCTCAAACTGCAGGCTTATTATTCAGCTATAAATCTTAAGCTTATTAGTAGTTAGAATCCAATGTATTCTAACTACTATAAATGGTTGAGTAACTGCTATAAAAACAATAAAACTATTAAGTAAGTGATGTATTTATGAGAATTAATTGAAGTTTGGGCCCACAAAGGGTCCTTTGCAGTTTAAAATATGAAAACATTTCAATTGCTTAAATTAAGTTAAGTTTGTGTTTATAGTTTGAAGAAATATGTTATGTTGTAGATGTTGTTTTCAATTTTTTCACTTTAAAAAGCAACTAAATAATTTGGCCAGAGGTGCCCAAACTTTTGCGAACTGTATATAATGACTATGTATTAAAAACACTTTGAAGAACTATCCTGCATCATTTCACCTGAATAATTTAATGTTGTTCCATTACATAAATGCTTCATTTCACCTAAACATGCCCCAAAACTCATTTGAAGTATGAGTGTAAATCCATGATCACGCGCTTTTGTCATCATTCACTCTAAAGATACTGGGGGTATGTCCCCACCACGTTTTGAAAGTATAGAAAAAGAGAGTGGACAATTATGCTCTCTTGGACTTTCAGCAATGGATGGCTATGGCATCACCCAGTCTGCTGATGGTTATGTTCATGCTTAAAAAGGTACATCAGAGCTTCAAGCTCTTAGATTAGGTATAAAATAATGCACTTACATAAGGAGGGGGACAGTCTGGGTCTAAAAGGATGTGTAGCTGTCAAGAAGCCTCACTGAGAAAAGGAGACAGACACATCATACAAAGAAGCTGAACAATGGACTGACCACCTCAGAGTCCAGACTTCAACATCACTGAATGTGTTTGGATTACTTCAGAAAATGATCAACCAGCTTCTAAGACTGAACTTTGGAGGTGTGTCTGAAGATTTCTTAAAGTGAGTCTCCTGAAAGGAATGGAAGCTGTAATAAGGGTAAAGAGTGACACACTAAATGCATTTAAAAAAGTTGAGGCTTCTGTAATTCTTATGTTTTTTCATCTTTTTTAATCTGACACTGAAAAAACGAACTTGTACTTAATGGCTGTTTAAATAAATGAAGGGTGGTCTCTTTTTCATAGTACTGTAAAATGTAGGCATATTTATTGGTTTGTAAATGAAACAACATCCCAGTATTTTTGTGAGGAGGCAAATGAGCCAGTGTGTGGGCTTGTGGATATTTGTTGGTTTGTAGAACGTTCTATTGCGTTGTTTCTTTAGCAGAAAATCATAGAAACACCATTACAGCACTCAGCAGAGCCATAACCGTGCAGAAGCTTCTCTTGAAGAGAAAACACAAATGTTTCCTGGCAGGAGCCACGGGGCTAATTTCACATGACGAAGGCTTCAGGGCTGCGGCACACTGGCAATGGGCTAACATTACAGACATCTCAAGTTTAAAAATGCCACAGAGCTTTCTCACACACATACACGTTCTTCCCTCTTCGCCAGCAAACTGCCTCCTTTGCACTTTTACAGAGCCGCTCTAAATGAATTGCGTATGAGCGTTCCTGATTGAGCTGTTGCTGGCAGGATCTCTGTCCACTAACTGAGGGCAGAGCGTTTCATAAAAAAGGAAAAGGAAAGCTGGTATCTTTCATGCTCCAAAAACTTACTGGTGTAATTTTCTGCTCTTTTATCTTTTATACGGCTGTGTTCCACCAATTTACTTTGGCAGCGTTCGGCTGCGGCTGAACATTGCTGCATTCACAGCTCCTGAAATTACACTGACAACTGATGAAAGACTCCAGTTAACATACACAAATGTTACAGTGAACACACAGCTTACTTATGCACTGGAGCTTTTCTGGACACATAAGGTTATTTCAGCTTTCTTGAACTTTTCTCAGATTCTGGCTGATTGAGATTCAGCATGTAAACTTAGCTTTCAACATTGCTGTCCAGCATTTTACAAACAGATATTATCTACAGGGTTTCTAAACGCTTCTTGGTCTCAGCATACACACACACACACATTTTCTAAGACGTTTAACCTTCTGGGCCATGGGGGTCTCAACATACAGTTCTAGGGAAACTATATAAAACTTTTACATTATTTTGATGTTCTTTACATTTCAAAACACGTCTTCATTTTCAAACACAACCAATCCACTAAAAGATTCCTTAGTAAACCAAGCGTGGCTTCATTTGACTAGTGGTTGATCTTATGTGTTACTGCTGAAAACTTTCCTGAATTATTTTATTTGGTTTGATAAATCTTTTTCTGAACTTTATTATAAAACTAGTGAAGAAAATGCAGAGTGAGTGCACAGCTTAAAGCTAGGTAAGATATTGCTCTCCAGTTGGTATGGTATCCCAGATCATTGCTAGGTTGTTGGTATGTGGTTACTATGGTATCCTGCATGGTTAACTGGGTGATACTAATGGATTTCTATCATCATAATATAAGCTGGGTGCCTAAACTTTTGCACTCCATTCATTTTTATGGGGAAAAATATCGCCATTTAATGATGATTGTACAAAAACCACATTTGATCTAAAAGCTGTATACAAGCATGGCATTCCCGATCATTCTGAACATTCCAGAGTTGGAAGGGTGTTAATATCTCAAAAACTGCTGGACGAGTTAGCGGAAAAAAAAAACATGGCAGAAAAATAAGAAATGGGAAAAAGAAGAGGAATATAAATTGGATAACAATTAGCATCCTCATTAAACTACTCATGTTTAGCTAGCCCAGATGACAGAGGGTCGTAATACTGACTGTACTCATTACATACTCAGGAAAGTGAACTATATCATAACATCGATATTATCTACTATATTAGCTAATATACTGTATTAGCATATCAGTATAAACATTGTGATATTTGGCATCAGGCAATAGCTTGTAATTGTCTCATGTATGTCTCAATGCTCATCTATCTGTCCCTAATAAATACACATTAAAGTAGCTTTAAAAGTAGTTGACAAGCTGAAGGACACAGAACTGGCAAAGAAACATCATAAGTGAAAGAACCATGTCGACTGATGAAGGTAGGGTAATATTACAGGATTTACTCAAATATGGCTCTGTATAGTTTACAGCCTATGTCACAATCCTTCATAAAAAACAATGGCAGGGAGGAACAATCTGCTGTCAGATTTCCATTGTTTTTTCCATAGCAGTGACGTGCTCCTCCAAAGTTACATAGTGCTATAGCAGGCGTTTCAGCCCTGGAATGGCAATGACAGAGATGCCATTCTCACTATTATACATCAGTGTACCATCAAAATTATGTTGAAACCATTATTTTAAGGTAAAATTGTTGCAAAATGTTGCTTTAAATGAAATAAGTAAATATATTATCAAATCATTTGCACTTTTAGAATTAGAGCTGGTAAATCAAAGTCCACATTCTTACAGTCAAAAATGTTAATGGCAAACAAAATCAAAAGAATGTAATAATAAGACCATGAATAAAAAATGAAGTTTTTTTTTTTTTCTGCTGTTTTGTTGCTTTCTTCTCAAATAAATTAGTAAATAAACAAACACACAAAGTTAAAAACATTAGCTGGACCATGCTGTAGCACTAGCACAGGAAGGAAGGAAAAAGGAAGAAAAATGAAAAATAAAATTGGCGCAGAAATAAGAATGTGTGCATTTCACCATTCCAAATAACTCGTTGTTCCTTTTCAGGAAGCTTTGCTGTTATTTATCTGGATCAGGATTTTTCCTGTGCTGGTATTACAGCCCAAAAATGCGTCAGCCAGCTTTCTGAACTAAAGGCCATCAGGGATGGCGAAGCTGAACAGTAGCAGTTTATATGAGGATATGGAAAATAAGGATGTGAGGAAGCAACCAAGAAAAAAAAGAAGAAAGAGAGAGAGAGGGAGAGAGAGAGAGAGAGAGAGAGAGAGAGAGAGAAGAAAAGCCGAGCCAAGACGTTCAGCCACAACATCACTCCTTTCCCCTTTTCTGCACAATCAACAGTTTTTATAACTTCCCTGAAGCTGTCAGACTGGCCAAGAGGAACTGGGTGTTGCTGGGATAGCGAAGGAGAGGAGAGGGGGATGAGCAGCTACTGAGGCTGAAAGAAGAGAAAGAAAGGAGTGGGAGGGGAAGAAGAGTTGTCCAATAACTCTCTCTCCTTCTCTCTTTTTCTCTTTATCTCTCCTCCCTTTTTGCTCTATGTACAGTGCCGTCTGGTGAAGAGAGAGAGAGAGAGAGAGAGAGAGAGAGAGAGAGAGAGAGAGAGAGCAGAGAGCGGAGTGGGAAGAGTATGGCAAGGAAAGGACAAATGGAAGGGAAAAGAGCAAGAGAGTGAGACAGGAAAGAAAGAGTGACGAGCTATAGGACGAATTAGAAAAATATTCAGAGACAAACGTGGATGGTAAAGACAAATGATAGTAATGTACAGCAGAGTGTAACTGAGCTGTAAAAAGATAGAAGAGAGAAAAGATAACAAAATTACTTTATGTAGTAACAAACAGTTGAACTTGTTTTATTCAACTCAAAAAATCACTTTGATTGAAAAAATCATTCATTCAAAGTATTTTTTTTAGGTTGAATAAAACTAGTTAATTTACTTGTTACCACATGAAGTAATTTTTTAAGTAGATCTGATGAGCCACTTTTTACAGTGAATGAAATAATCTCAAATCTAGACCACATATTGAATATTTTCATTTTGAAATTATTGTAGGAATATTATAACAATGTTCAAAAAGAATTTCTAGACAATTTTTACTTGTTTCAAATCAGTTTATATGTAGTTGTTCTGTTGGCAGATCATTTTGCTAGTTTCATGAAAAAACTCTTAAACAAGCTAAATTATCTGCCAGTGGAATAAAATAGTTTCACTAGAAGAAAATGACTTAACACAAGTGAAAATGTGTTGGAATAGATTGAATATTCTTAAAATATTCTTACAACAATCTCAAAATAAGACACATTAGAAATATTGAATTCACCATAAAATGATGGCTCTTCAAGCGTTCTTTAGTAAAATTTAGAATCATTTCATGCTTAAATGGTTCTTTGCATGGTGAAGTAGTTCTTCAGATTGATGGAGAATGTATTGTATATGCTTCTATATACAACCTATATGGCACCAAAAAGGGTGACGATCACAAGCTTGTTACAATAGAAGAACCCTTTTTGGTGCTGAATAGAACAAAACACAACACGTTCTCCATCAATATGAAGAACCATTTTGCCATGCAAAGAACCATTTAGGCTTGAAATAGTTTTACATAGAACTTATGGTTCTAAATAGAATAATTGCCTTCACTAAAAGAAGAACCATTTTTCTAAAGTGTCTTCATTTAAGATGGTATATTAAGATACCAAGAGATTGTTTGTTTGTCTGTTTCTTTGTCTGTTTGTTTGTTTGTTTGTTTGTTTGTTTGTTTGTTTTGGCAATGAACAGTAAAGGGAAAAGATGAATGGAAGGGAAAAGGAGAAAGTAGAATAACAAGCAAGAGAGTAAAATTGAAAAATATACACATAAAATGAAAGGCAGAGGAAAATAATAATAATAATAATAATAATAATAATAATAATAATGCACAGCAAAAGGTAACTGAATGGCTATAGTATTAGACTAATCTTAAACAGGTCTATTTTTGATCATTTTCCAAACCTGTCATGTAAAATTATGTATATAACTATATAAGGCTCAATATTACAGCCACCCAGTTATGCTCTGTTGTGCTTCCGCTGGACTCTACAGATGAAGTTTTTCACAATATTCCTATGGTTTTTCAGTTAGTTTTAGCATGCATAATGTTGTGGGTTGTGACATCTTCTTGATTGGGTCAGTTTTCCCAAAAATTATCTTTACTAAAATTCACTTTCCCTAATTCCTCCAAATGTAATCAATCAGCCAAGTCATGCTTGGTGTCTGAACTGCTTCTTCAGTTTTTGCAATGGGCCTCCACAAAGCTAATGTAGCTACAAGGCAATTAAGTTTATGTGCACCAATTAGCATGGTGCTAATCGTTACACACTCGCCTCAAAGTGTGTGGAGTTGTTCATTATCTGTAATAGACTTGATTATGTGGTTTCTGACACTGTATGACTCACTGTTATCTATAAACATGGACTAAAGTATGTTAGCATAGCTAAAAGCAGAAGCAGCAGAGCTCTGGAAGCTTGAATTTCCATACTCACAGAGATTCGGCATAGTCACTGCATTCAGCAGAAAAAAACATTGATTTAGACAGTGCTGTATAGTTGCTTATATGTTCAATCGATTTTCTAAGATCCTCTACACCAAGGATGGGAAAAATTATAACATTTGTGTTTTATAAAAAATGCTCCCCTAAGCTTGATCTTTCACTACAAATATGAGAGAAATGAGGACAGAGGCAAAAAAGAGAGAAGAAAATAAAAAGACATGGCTGTGGGTTCACCTGGCCTTCTGCCCAGCTGGATCGCTCCTTCACGCCAGAGACAGCTGGAGGTGTCAACACTCGGCCAAGCCCAAAGCCTTTCTCCCCGCAAAGCTCAGCCTTCGTTTGTGCACACAAACCAGCCGCCTGTCACAATACACACGTCTCCTGCTGATGCAAGGGCCTCGAGTTTCTCCTTCCAGCTTCCCGAGCCCAGAATGAGCTATTATTTACACCCTCCGCAATCTACACGCCTGTAGCTTTTCAGCAGCTAGCATAAAAACACAGTGAGAAAATCCACTTAACAAGTTTGCTTATAAGCCCTCAGTCAACAGACTTAAACTGATAGTATTACGTACTTTAAGACTGTAGACTCTATCTATGTGGTACTGTTATCCAGAAAAATGGACATTCAGGCTTCAAACTGGCTGCTAGCACTGTTTTTAACTATGCTAATGTACTTTTCTCCACTGTTACAGATAACAGTCTGTCATACAGTGTCAGAAACTGCATAAGCAAGTCTATTAGAAATTGCTTGACAACTTGATGTGCTTAGATGTGAGTGTGTGATGACTTGCAGTTAGCATGATGCTAATTGGTGAATATAAACATTGTTACTTCTTATGCACATCAGCTCCAGTGCAAACACTAAAGAACCAAACTTCAGACACCAAACATGTCTTAGCTGATTTGATATATCTAGTATGAGGGAGCAATTGTTCAATTTAATAATGCACACTGATAGTTAAGATGTTCTTCAGGAAAAGTGACTTAAATTTCAAATTTAGGAAACAGAAGTACACAGAGGAAAATACACCAATCAGACACAACATTAAAACCACCTCCTTATATCTACACACATTGTCCATTTTATCAGCTCCACTGACCATACAGGAGTACTTTGTAGTTCTACAATTACAGACAGTAGTCCATCTGTCTGATCCACTCGTACCAGCGCAACACACACTAACACCCCACCACCACGTCAGTGTCACTGCAGTGCTGACAATGATCCACCACTTAAATAATACCTGCTCTGTGGTGGTCCTGTGGGGGTTCTGATAATTGAAGAACAGGGTAACAAAGTATGCAGAGAAACAGAAGGACTACAGTCTGTAACTGAAGAGCTACAAAGTGCTCCTATATGGTCAGTGGAGCTGATAAAATGTGAGTAGTGAGTGTAGAAACAAGAATCAGTGTAAATATATCACTCTCTAACTAACCAAAGAAACCACAAAAGTAATACGCAAAATTAGTATAACCACTGTATTACTATTAATGTGAAGTGGATTGCTCAGTATATCCTGCAAAAAAGGTAAAGGATTCTATCCTGCTAACATTGGAAAAATAACATTTGAGAAGATGACATAATGTATGTAGCACATTACAGGCCTACAGAGGAAGATACGTCTGAGTGGGCAAGCACTGGAGCAACCATGCCAAAGACAATAACATTAACATGAAGTGTCCCAATTAAAACCATCACTCTGATGTCAAAAGCTCCAAAAGCCTTGATGCTAGTCAGGAGTTAAGACTCATGGTACAAATCACACTGGGAGGGAATTTACTTAATATATTTTCCTAATAGGTTCCAGAGAAGCAAATGTCTGGCTATCAAATGTGCTTCCATAAAAATGTACCTTTTTAAAGCAGACAGCCCAGAGAGAAGAACAGATGAGCCAATGGTAAAAATGACAGATTAGAGGAGGTTATTTCCATTGCCGTTTTAATTTCATTAGAAATATTAAGCAAGTCTGAACTTTAAGAACTTTAAAGAAATAGAATGTGTTGTGTCTTGCCAAAGAACAGAATGAGAGATAGGGAGAGGACAGCACATTCCTGTTGAGTGAGGACGAGCTGGCAGAGAGGAACCTGAAAATTTGCAAATAACAGCCCGCCACGGTCCTCCAACACCAGATGATCTCAACTAATATGATACCACAACAACCCAGAAAAACAAAATTATGGTTTACAAAACCTTACAAGCAAGTCGACATGTCCAAAAGTGTTTTAATTGTGATGCTAATTCTTATTGTGGTAGTTGTACATGATTTTTGACATGAATAAAGCTGTAGTTGTCTGTTTTATCTTGACACAGCCATCTTAGGGGAGAGGTATGAATAGTTTTTCACAGCAGGGATTCTCACTGCTTTTTCTGTCCTCATTTCTCACTAGCAGCTCAACAGAGAGTCACAACATTTCACACAGAGAAAGACAATAGTGTCCTCATCAACTTGATAAAAGCTGGGGGGTTTGTTTATATTTATTTGAATGACCACTAGGAGGCCTGCATAATGATGCTATAAGGAAGCTGACATTAATCTAAAGCTTTGCAACATGTAAGAGCAACTATCACTTTAAGGCAGTCAGATGAAAATGATTTTCCCTCTTAACACGTAACGAAAGCTTGTAACCCACCAATTAGCATTCAAGTCAGTCAAAACTTCCCAACAGGATTCCAGCTTGAAGATGGTTAATATTATTTTTAGCTCTTTAATTTACTTTAGTCCATGTTTTTGGATAACAGTCTGTCATACAGTGTCAGAAAGCACACAATCAAGTACACATCCACACAGTTTGAAATGAGTGTGTGATGGTTTAGGCCTTCAGTTAGCACCACGCTAACTGGTGTACATAGACTTCATTACATGTTAAGCACAGCCTCATCGCTCTAGCGCAAAAGTAAAGTAGCAAACTTCAGACACTGAAAATGTCTTGGACTACATTTGGGTCAAGAGGAGAAAACTGTGTGAATATTTTGCCAACATGCACTCTGATGGTAAAGATGATGATCCTTGGAAAACTTGACCCAGACATAAAAAACAAAAAGACACAACCTACTAAATCAGGAATACCTCAGAACTAGGCAGTCTTCAAGGGAAAATAAAAATAAGCATTCCCAAACTTGCAAAACTTCAAAACCGCAGGAATAATGAGCAAACGGAATCTCTAGAAAAACAGCTCAAAACCAGGAGAATGCCCCACTAAAACATCATAAGATTGGTATCAGCCCAACCAGGAGGCACTCCTAAATCTCATTAGCCTCCTCTCCTGGGACTCTGAAAGGTTATCTGTTTCTCTAGAATGTCTGAAAAACAGAACTGCCAGAACCGAGCAGCCAGACTTCCAGACGAGGAGGTTTCCCAGAGCATGGAGATACTTCCCACAAAATTATAGAGCACTAAATAACTACGATGTAGCATTTAGCATGGGTGCAGATTAAAGGCCCAGCTTAGATAAGATTTTGTCTTTACATAGACATCTCTCTAGAGCTGAGTGTGCTTCTTGAGTCTCAGGCTGTGTCTGCACGATTGTGGATATGTTTGCGGACACTGTGTTAAAATGTTTTCTGTCCATTTCCATACTTTTCAAAAGGTTTTCCAGGAAAATGATTCAGGAAAGCCAGTGAGGCAGTTTATTGTTCTATATATATATATATATATATATGTTTCTATAGAATTTCATTTAAAAAGTTCCTTTTTTCTGATAAAACTTTTTTTTGTTTTTTCTAAATGATCCAATGATCATAGGTTTTGATGGGAGCACTATTGTCATTGTCACTGGGTTGAAGATGGTGCCCACATTAGCCTCATTGCTCTGTGCAAAAGTAAAGTAGCAAACTTCAGACACTGAAAATGTCTTGAACTACATTTGTGTCAAGAGGGGAAAACTGTGTTTTTCTTGTTTGTTTTTGCCAACATGCACTCTGATGGTAAAGATAATGATCTTTTCTCTGTATTTCACATGGAATTTATAGCTCGTGTCATTGGTTCAAATTTTGGGCCCAAAAGAAAATCTCAATAAAGCAAAGATGATGGCATCCAAGACATTAGTTTAGTTAAAATTAAAAGCAAGATTTCATTATCATGAGGAGATTACTAGTTCAGTCCCTGGTGATGCTACAGCCACCCCTGGCCGGAAGTCCAAAAGAACAAAATTGGACTCGCTATATCTGGGTGGGTAGGATGACCCCCCCATCTCCTCCCATCACTCAGAGTGATGCTAGCTAGTGCAGGCATCTGTTAGCTGACACAACAGAACTGGTGGTTAGTGTTCTCCTCCGAGCGCACTCAGCTATCCAATGACGTGTTAGCAGCAGTTCGATAAGATGTGGTGGTGCTTTACAGGTCTCTGAGGAAGCCTGTGCTAGCTTTCACCCTCCTAGCGCTGGTGGTATTGTGTGATTGGGGGAGTCTTAAATGACATTTTTGAAAACCTGGAAAAAATCCCAAAAAAGCAAAATTTCATCTTAGCTTATTTTCCAAGGATAAAGTTCCAGACATGTTTACATTTCCATTACACCAGGTAGCTTCTGAAATACACATTAAAAGCAACAAAAAGAGTGATCACAATATCAGTGAGATATTTTGTCCAGTTACATCTTATTTTCTTACTAAAATAATTTTCTTATGTTTTGTGCATCTTTAATACAGTGATAGGAAACATGGTAGCACACAGAAAGCTCTAATTCTACATGCTGATGTGTTTCATTTTGGCCAACATAAACTTGCATGTGCTGTAGGTCCTCTAGCAACAGATTTAAACCATTAAAATCCCAGGCTTATTAAATACTAAGGGACCTTAATTCAAATTGGTTCAGCTATTCTTAGGTCCTAAACATGTGTAATAAAGTTTTGGGCGCACCAGTGGACCCTGGCCATTTATGGTGTTTAATAAGTTCAAGGGTCCATTACCAAACTCATTATAATTTGGCTGTAAAAATTCAGTGGTTTGGATGTGAATGCCAGGAGAAAAGTGGACAAAGTCTTAAGCACAGTCATGCATGAAATAAATACCTGTCAATAACCAACAGTAACATGGACAGCCATCTCAAAACATGCAGATTATCTGCAGCAATATGCTGTATGTATGCTCGTATATTATTGAGGCAAATTAATGTTTAGCACGCTGTTATTAAATCATCCACATTAACAGGCACATATCATTTCAAAATCATGCTTTTCCACATCACTGAGCAGGACAGGGATCACATGTTTCATAATAAACCTCCATTTCCTGCTCATGCCTCCTACGCCACCCACACCAGGACCATCGCACGGGACACTATAAATAATAAATGCCTCTGAATTTTCTCATGGAATTCCCATTTGCAGTAAGGACAGTTTCTTCAGCACTGAGGATTACTGTTCATTTCATGCGCTTTCCTTTTCAACACTACCTGTTTGAAGCACTGTGACTCCCCCAACCGCCCCCACCCCCCCCCCAAAAAAAAAACTCCCGCAATCACTAACCACATCATATATAAATCCGAGTGCACAAGACTCATGGAAACGGTCATAATTCTGAAATTTCAGGTTTGCGGGGAACCTTTCTAAGAAGAAACCTTTTCAGTTTGCTTTTTCCTTCCTCACTGATTTACTTCCCTAAGATTTATTTTCTTGTCCTTTAGCGATCTGAGAGCACCAGGAGTTCAGTAATTTGTTCTGTTCCCAGTGTTCCTACACACAATGTGCTATTTGAGGTGTCAAGTTCAAATAAAGTTGGGTGAAAACAATTCTCCCTCAGACTGCGACAGTACCAGTCAGAAAAGGTCGGAACTCATTCTAGTCTCACGACGTACTGGAAAAAAAACAAGTCATATCACATAACATCAGCACCTTTCTAGCACCTTTAATTTACAAAACGTACAGCCAAAAAGGGCTGAAGAGCGAATTAATCCAGAAATACGCCATAATCAAAGGCCTGTCATCTTCAGATCTTTGGCTTAAAGTTAGTAATTTTATAAACATGATTTATAACTCATTAAATGAAGGAGAAACTGTTTGGAAAGTACAGATTCTAATCTTTCAATTTATACCACATTTTTGTTTGTAAGTAATTTTAGAATGATCTGAAGTTGCTGAAAAACAGATAGAAGACCCCATTAAAAAAAGTTCTATATAGAACCTTATACAACACATTCTCCATCTATCTGAAGAATGATTTCACCATGCAGAGAACCCCTTAAGCAGGCAAAATTAAAATCTTTTTTAAGAGTGTACTAAGGAGTCTCGAGATTTTTAAAATATACCATACCATATTATTTGCTGAAAAAAATAGGGGGCCTCAATGTGGCCCCCAGATATTAAGCACCCCTCATTAAAAGTAATTCTTATGTAGAGTCATTTTTTGCAGGAAAACCTTTACATTTTTTACATATAAATAAGCAGAAGCCTAGACTCAACCCTGTTGATACAGAATGTAAAATTAATGTGAATGTAATAAATTTTGTACATACTGTTGAAATGAATCATATAATACAATGTAATTAGCATAATATAATAATGTAATTACATTTTCTCAGTAAAGCAAAGGAGCAATGACTCTGTAATGACTTTTAAGGGTTAATATGAAGCCACAATGGAAAACTATGGCTAACTTTTCTAATGCCTTAATATATGCTTAATACCCCAAATAACTGCAGTGATTATTTGATTATTTTAATATTTCATCAGAAGCCGTCTTCATGTTTGTGCTGTGGAGACAGCCGGGTCTCCACTGGAGTAGTGAAGCATTCCCCGGGCATTTGAAATGAGTTGCATGCCAGCCGTCCATGCCTATCCTCATTACCCAGCATTCCTGGCGGTGGGCTGGCAGGCTTGGGCGCACGGTGGGGGCGACAGTGATTGATTGAAGGATGATTGATGACTGCAGCTGACCACTCGTCTCATCTTTCAATTGTTGTGTCCCTGGCTCTTCTCACCTTGTAAAGTGCTTTGAGCATAGTACCCCGTATTGGTGGGGGTTATTGGGGTATGTGGGGGGGCAGTGTGTCTAACAGGTGCCAGTCGGCCTCCCTATCTGTCTCGTGCTTTGCTGCGGCGCCATGACAGTTGGGCCGGCTCTTTGGGTCAACAGCAGGAACTGCTATGTCCGTGTAGGGGGGCTGGCACAGAATCAAAACACACACAAAAAAACTACTAATAATATACAAAAGCGGGCAACAGTGTGGATGTTAAATTCAGCTCTTGTCAGACAGTTTTAACTGTCACTATTTTGGAATAGTGCCATGATAAATATAGGCAAGGGGTCACTAAAAACTAGCCACAGGTGACCATTTTGGAATTTGTCTACATAAAGTGTAGCGAAATAAGGGAGTGATTATATTCTGGAGAAATTAAAAGCTATTTACAGTGGTAAAGTAAAATATATTCCTTTCCCGGTGTCAATGATTTACAAGTGGATTTGCTCATTTCTTTGGGCTCAGCTTAAGCAAAACAAGCACTGACCAAATCATACTAGCTGTGTCCCAAATTAAGGGGCTGCATCCTTCGGAGGCTGCATTTGAGGGCCGATAGAGTCACAGCGGTGCGACTAGGCTGTCCCATGTGGAAGGCTCTTTCGCGTTTCAAGATGCAACGGTGAGGGCGGGAACAGTGGTGCTGTGATGCAAACAGAAAATCCATCGTAGAGCAGACTGTCGCATTGCTCTACGCAGTCTTTGAAGGACACCCCTTCGAAGGATGTAGCCCCTAAATTGGAACACAGCTACTGTTCACAATTATTGATAAGCAAAAAAACATTGCTAAGGATAAATATCTTTTTGTAGTAGAGACTTATTGTATGTTGAAAATTTAACAATTTCTTGAGGTACACCAGGGGTGTAACACCAAAATTTGGACCACATGCACAGTAATGTTGAAGGTTAAGCTAAAAAGGAAACTGTATCATCATCTTGCTATACTTAAATAAGAATTAGACTTATTAAATGATCAATATAATTAGAGGGAAACTCAAAGGAGAAAAGATTAAAACTATTTTTTTATTGCAAATCTTCCTGATGAGCTCAGCTTGTCTCATGTTTTCAGGTGCTTCAGTAAAGAAGGAAGTACTTCTGCATCTGAAACCAACAGTGTGTGTTCTGCAGGTTAGCTGCTGGGCTGAGGCTCACTTTGTTCAGTGATCATAGGAACATTGTTTAAAAAGTTTACTTGCTGCATTGAATCAAATCATTTGCTTCTTTATCAGATTGTGCTTGTTACAAATGACTGCAAATGCAGCTAAGTATCATACACCATGTAAATCAAACAACAGTAGATATGCAAAAACTTAGTCAAGTATTGTTTATTTCTATAATAATAGGGAATGTCAAAATTATAAATAAAAAAAATATATTATTACTAGGCTTTTGGAGGGTCCCCTATCTAGGGAGGGCCCTGGTAAGTCAGGTTCATCATTACCCACAGATCCAAAGCCCATGAGGTACACTCTTGCAAACAAATGTACCTCTGTAGTCCTTGGCTGGGATATAGGAACAACCTTTAATTGGTATAGAACCTTTACACTGTGTGTAAGTTTCTTTAAATTTTTAAAAAAGTTCTTCAGACTTGCACATCTGATTTACAACAATGAGGCATCTGCTGAATGCTTCTCTATGATACCAAATTAAAATCAAGTCAAATCAAATCACATTTATTGTCACAACACATTTACGCAGGTGCAAAGGTAAGTGAAAATCTTAGGTGCGAAGCCCCCCTGTAGAACTAAAATACAAAAATAATAAAAACGATTTTAATATATGGTCACACTTTATTTGGATGGTCCCCTATAGATTTTCTACAGATACTTAATTTAGTATTGAACTTTCTGGTGATACTCAGTTGATTTTCAACAACATTAGGGTGGTTAGGGTTAGGTTTAAAAGTAATTGTAGGCTTTTCCTTGAGATTAGGGTTAGGGTTAGGATTAAGATTACGGAAAGATTTAATTAAACCTTTCATATGCAACTTAGAGTTCACTTGCATTTAATAGATATATAGTTGAATGTTAGTTAAAAATAAATGGAGATCATCAGGATGATCATTCAGAGGTGTAGTGACAGGTCCAATTGATCGATACACCAGCACTTTATTCTTCTGAACCTGGACTTGCTATGCTTCTGTAGTTTATTTTTCTGTACCTCCTCGGCAGCTGTGAGAACAGACAGTGGCTTGGGTGGGTGGAGTCCCTTAGAATCCTCCTGGCCTTTCTAAATTCAGGAGGTTTGGGAGCTGGACCCTGGTGGACCTCAGTGATGTTCTGCAATTTTGATTATTAAGAATGAACAATGAATTAAATGATAAAACAAACTCAATAAAATGAAACCTTTTTGTCAAAAACATTTTGACATTCAAATGAAAAAAATCTAATTCACAGGAGTTTTCATCAAAGTTTTCCTTTTTAAGGCCACCCTTTTCACCATGTTCTTAAAAACAAAGGTGCTTACTTGGAGCAGTGCCATAGATAAGACACTTTTTGTCCCCTGAGGAACATTTCAGTGGACGATTCTTCAAAGACATGTTGTTGTAAATGAGCTATAAATGTGAAAAAAATTTTGAAAGGTTTTTCCTAGAACTTTACAATTAAGAACCACTTACGCATCTTTTTTAGTGTAGGATATAAACACACTGCCAGATGGATAAATGTAAACATAATTTATTTGCAAATTGACTTGCTGTTTTTGTACATATTTACCCTGTTGTTTGTTTGTTGTACCACTAAAAGTTGCCTCATGAATAGCTGGGAAAAAGTGTTTTTTTAGCTTCAAAGTGCTCTAAATCACAGCTCTCATATTTGCCATCAGCCGTGCTGACTGCTGTTGTGATTTTAGCCGGTGGAGAGTGATCTCTCTGATGCTTCGTGAGTAATCCATGGTCAGGCAGCGTGGAGGGTCCAGGAGCACGGATCGATAGGCCTTTCGTCTGGGCAGGATTGTGCTGAGGCAGATGATGTGGTTTTCCACGGTGACCCTGTTGGTGTTAGACTCGCCCCGTCCCTTCACGAATCAGCCCGAGAGAGAGG
This sequence comes from Colossoma macropomum, assembly GCF_904425465.1. Classification (NCBI taxonomy): domain Eukaryota; kingdom Metazoa; phylum Chordata; class Actinopteri; order Characiformes; family Serrasalmidae; genus Colossoma; species Colossoma macropomum. The sequence goes on from NW_023494788.1 coordinate 36,419,456, forward strand.
GGTCACGCCTGAGACAGTGCAGTACCCTAAGCTCCAGCCAAGCCCTTCACACCCGCGGGGATGGAGGATGTCCACTGTTCCTGCGAAAGATTTCCAAGATTATCCACATGACACCAGTATGTTCTGTTAACCATTACTGCTTCTTATCTTTGGTGACCCTTTGCTGTACGTTCTTAAAAAAACATGGTTCTTTGATCATCACCCCAATTCTTAAACCCTTACACTGGCTACCAGTCTGTTCCAGAATACACTTTAAAGTGCTGTTACTGCTCTATAAATGTCTTGGCCCCTTAAAATCTCAGGATTACTACATACTAAGGCTTATTATTCAGTAACTACAGAGACTTCAGTGCTAACTGGTTGAGCTATTCTTATGTTATAGATGTGTAAAACAAAACTTTGGGTCTGCCGGTGGGCCTTGGCCATTTAGGGGGTTAATGGTTTAAAAACAGTGTATTTATCTGATGTGCTGCAGCGATATGAATCGAGCAGAACTGTCAGATCATTAGGAACTAGTCAGTTAGTCCTGCTGTAGGTTAAGACAACATGGAGAAGCAGTGTTTAGCTACTAAGCTGCTCTTAAATGGAACCAGTTGACAGAGGGCATTAGAAGAGCCCCAACACTGGACACTTTTAAATCCAGGCTCAAAACATTCCTATTTGAGCAGCTTTCAGCTCAGTTTAAAAACTGTTAGCTTTAATACACTTGTCTCCTGTAATGGCATTTTATTATCCATTTATTATCATTTTATAATCACTTTTTTATGATTTAATTTTTTAAAATACATTTTTATTTACTTACTAATTTTCTCTTATAAATCTATTGTTGCAATCATGCACTAATTTCCATTCTTCTTTGCTTTAAGTTACTTTTAAATTTTTTATTTGAATTATTGTTGTATTTTCCCATCTGTGAAGCACTTTGAATGACCGCAGTTTATAAAAGCTGCTATATAACAAACGTGCCTTGCCGTCAAGGGTTCTTTAGTTCTATTTAGAAGCACAAGTTCTGTATAGTACTGTTTAATGCCTTAATGGTTCTTTGCATGGTGAAATGGTTCTTCAGATCGATGCATAATGTGTCATATAAGATTCTAGAACCCTTTTAAAAATGGTTCTACATTGCATCAAAAAGGGATCTTCCATTGTTACAAGCTTATAAGTCAAACATAATGTAAAGACTTTTTAGCATTTCTATTTCTAATGTTTATATTGTTAATTCATCATCATACCCATGTGCAATATAATCAGTACTTCTGGTACAATACTCTTAGTGTAATACATGTAAAATATACTTATAGTGTAAAGATTATTTTGCTTTTCTATTGATGATGTTTATACTGTTAATTTCATGAAGAACAGAGTTTGTATTTTTATATTTTGTACTATATACACACCAATCAGGCATAACATTATGACCATCTCCTTGTTTCTACGCTTATTGTCCATTTTATCAGCTCCACTTACTATATAGGTGCACTTTGTAGTTCTACAATTACAGACTGTAGTCCATCTGTTTCTCTGCATACTTTGTTAGCCCCCTTTCACCCTGTTCTTCAGTGGTCAGGACCCCCATTGGCCCTCCAAAGAGCAGGTACTATTTGGGTTGTGGATCATTCTCAGCGCTGCAGTAACACTGACATGGTGGTGGTGTGTTAGTGTGTGTTGTGCTGGTACGAGTGGATCAGACACAGCAGTGCTGCTGGATTTTTCAAACACTGTGTCCACTCACTGTCCACCCTATTAGACACTCCTACCTTGTCAGTCCACCTTGTAGATGTAAAGTCAGAGACGATAGCTCATCTGCTGCTGCACAGTTTGTGTTGGTCATCCTCTAGTCCTTCATCAGTGGTAACAGGACGCTGCCCACAGGACGCTGTTGGCTGGATATTTTTGGTTGGTGGACTATTTTCAGTCCAGCATGACACTGAGGTGTTTCAAAACTACAGCAGCACTGTGAATTTTCCTTATTAAAGGATTATCTTGTGTATTTCATTTCTGAAACTGAGTTATTATAATGCAGCATTTCCAGCATAAACCCCTCTGAATGATTTTGTTTACATCTCTGCTAAATTATACAGATCTTTGCACTAATTGCTGACACAAGTGTTTAAGTGTGCACATGCAGCTCCCCAGTGGTGAAGCACTGACCAGTTGAATGCCTAAGGTCACCATGCCCAATGCCAAGCGGGATATAAAGCCCCTCAGCATTGGACAACTTTTTGAAGAAATTCATAAATAACTTCATTTAACTTTAATGGATGTTAATGTAACAAGATTTTATTTTCCACGTCAGTTCGACTATTTCTGTTGGTCCAATCATCATGAAAAACAAAACATAGAGTTTATTCTAGGTTATTCTAGGTTAGCTAGCTAAATGGTTAGATTTTGGATACGATAGGAAGGTTGTGAGTTGTTCTCTATATTATTCATGCTTATGTTATGTTTATGACTAAACTACATTCCAAGTGCTTTCTAAAGGACATCTAGGAACTTCTTTTGGAGCAGTTCCCTAAAACAGAGCTAAACATTAGGAGTGTACATTCAGTATAGGCATGGACAGGCACTTAGATGAACAGTACAAGGTTGTGTGGGGTTGATGATTTTTTTTTTTCCGAATCAGCAGAGACTCATCCATCTGCAACACAAGCACAGAGAGATGAGGCCAGAAATATTAGAGCATGTCCTCCTCCTCTAAAAACGCCTCAGCACAGGAATCCTGATAACTCTCTCAAGATACACAAGGTGCTTTCAAAGACCAAATCAACTCATGCGACAAAAATGTGAGGCAATAAGAAGGAACGCTGAACGGTAATCAAATTTCTGTCCCGTCCTGGTCCTTATTTATCACAACGGACCCAAAAGGAAGTCCCATCAGGGGTGACCACAGGCCGAGCCAAAAACCTCTCGCCCCTCTCCAGACATGCAAAATGAGGTCATACGTACACAAACGAGCACAGAATCATTCATATCGTTTCTGCGTGTTCATATAGATGATTTCTGCTGTAGCAATTACACGTACAACTCTCTAGAGGGCCTTTGAGAGGGTGATAAGTCAGAATGTCCTTCAGCAAATGTGTGTGTGTGTGTGTGTGTGTGTGTGTGTGTGTGTGTGTGATGAGAGGAACAAAAAATTAAGCTGGCTCACAGTGACTTTAGCATGATAGCCTGACTGGGCAACATAGTCACATAAAAGACATAGAAAAATATAAAGATGGAGAGATAGACAGACAGACAGACAGACCGACAGGCAGACCGATAGATAGATAGATAGATAGATAGATAGATAGATAGATAGATAGATAGATAGATAGATAGATAGATAGATAGATAGATAGATAGATAGATAGATAGATAGATTGATTGATTGATTGATTGATCACTAAATCAACATACATTTTGATGTCAAGTATACAAAAATACCCAGACAAGAGCAGTAGCTGTAGCGTGTAAAAAGACAGATGGACACTGCAAATATAGATATAAGTGTGTGTATCCGCACCTCAAATTGCATCCGTCAGCAACGGCCAGTGCAGTTCCTGTTAGCTGGGGATGGTTTCATGACAAGTCTAAGTGAGGAAGTGCCACTCAACAGAAGAAGAATGTACGCTAGGCAGTGCAGCCTTGGCCACGGCTCCACCACCCGCCACCCAGAGAGAGCCGTCAGCGACGGGGTTCGGCTCTTGGCTCTGAGTCCAGGCAGATGGAGCTTTGAACTGGGCATTAGCACCCACAGAATGTCCCGTGTGTGTCCCCGAATGTGGACGCTAGCACGCCACTGCACATGTTCACATCGTGAGATCATATTATTTACGGCTTTTGTTCTCTGTCCACTGACTTGAAACCTCACAGCCTTCACTGTGGCCTATTACTCTACTGCATGGCACCACACAATGTAGTCTTACTCAGTGTATCACTGTACCCATATCCATATCACAATACATTACAAAAAAAATTGTGAAATCTGACTGGCTGATCCTTGGTCAACATTCACACGTCAACTGAATTCTGTATTATTTATTAAGTTATTTAAAAAACTGTGCAATTCATGGAATAATCTTTGACTATTATGTTTCTTGGCAACCATATCTTACTGTTAATCACATTACTTTGAAAAAAGTGTTTATTTTGATTATTAATAACCAATACAATTATTTATTGAACGCTTGTGTATTTTATCTTATTTTATCACTGTTTAATAAAGGAATAATCCACTCAAAACCATGTGCTGTGGTGATTTTACAACAGTTAAGAGGTTTTTCTGTTAATTTTCAAACGAGAATCTATGAAGCCACTTTTGTTTATATTAAATGTATTGATACACATGATTCTTAGACATGCCATCTTTCAGTAATCTTGAATGCACAGCATCATTTTCTTAGGGAATTCTGACTGTGATTGTTTCTATCTAGTTACAACAAAACAACAAAGCAAACAAACCAATACAGCTTATGAATGTTTACTAATACTTGATTTGAAGGCCATCTGCATAGAGACTATATCACAGATATATAATATTTGCGAATTTATAAACTGTTTTTTTGCCAGAAATTAGAAGATGACATAAGATGTTTTATGAGGTAAATGACCTGATGGGGTGATTAAGACACATCATTTCCAAACATTCCTGTACATCAGTTCTATGGAAAATTCTGATGTGCTGTAAAATTGTGAAACTTATGAGCAAATAGTGTTAAAGTACAGCAAGTACAGAAAAAATGCTGTATAAAAGTACTATGTACATGCAAAGTGACGCTGAAACATTTTTATGTTAAAACTACATACCAGTAATAATTTGTCTCCATAGAGAGATTTGAATAACATTATATTACTGCTAAATAAAAAAAAATATATTTCACAGTAAAGTACCCGTATTTATAGAAAAATACTGTTAAGCGGTGTTTTTGCAATGTGTCTTTGAACTTAGATGATCATTTCCATCCATATTTTTCAATAGTCATAAATATACATATACATACAGAAATTCTGAATAAAAGTAGAAAAAAGTACATAATCCCTTGCTGTTCAGTCTATGTAAGTATCAAAAGGAAAACTAGTATGAGTTATTACAGTTATGTTCAATTATGTTGATAAATAATTTCTACTAAGTGTATTTTTTTGCTTCTACTCAGATAGAAATATATAGAACTGATATACAGTGATCTTAACTTTTCTACCACCTTATATGCTCCATTACTTGGGAATATTCCTTCATAACAATGTTACAATGTTTAACAATGTTTAAGATGCCACATGTCAATACAGGGTCATTTACTTTACAAAATATGTTGCCTTGCGATTCCTGTCTTAAGCTGTTCATCAATTCTCAGATACTGCTTTACAAATATGATATTCAGTGTAATGCATGTATTATAAAGTCCAGACAAAAGTAGCCTTCAAATCAAATGTTACCAAATACTCTTAGTTGACATTCCTGCATTCAGGCTTGTCTTTAATGCCATTATTTTTTGAAGTGACTATAATAATTGAAATAAAAAAGTGTTGTATACTGACAATTTCAATATAGAAAAATGACCTAATGAAAAACTTGCTAACTCTCTGGTGCCCACTTACATGCCCATCAAATTCGATGAATTCTATATCTTCTCTATCTTTGTGATGATACAGCACAGAAATACAGTTCAAACATTTCCTGAATCTGTAAATTTACCCTTTCTATTCCATCTTATCACAAGATTGTACATGACTTTTTGCCGGAGTTATGAGCCTATGAAGAGGGGCTGAGATACACGTCAACTGCCTCTCACCATGTGGATTTGTGTGTTTGTCTACATTTTGTGTGAAACTGACCAATGGACACTCAGAAGATCACTAAGCACTGACCCATCATGCTAGAAACCCTGCATTCGGTCCACATCGGAGACACATGTGAAATGGGTGTCTGAAGTTGCTGCTGAAGTTGCTGCGGTGGTTTTGGAAAGTAGTGATGAAGATCATGGAAGGGTTAATGTATGAAGGCAGTAGGTGTTTCATGATAAAGCCCAAAGACAGTATGTATACAATTCAGTTGTGTGAATAAATGGAGGTAGGGACGCAGTTCTACTTTGGAAATCCCCCCCTGATGTTTGGTTGCACGTGGTGCATACCAGGGGTCAGTGGCCATGCCGAAAAAGCAAGGACCCATCAAAAGACCTCCTGGAAATATTTTATTTTAGGCAAAATTTACGAGGGTGGCACCTGCCATTAGAGGTAAAATATGATGACACTTAAGCTCTGCCCATTAGACATTTACTCTTAAATATGTGTCACTCAACAAATCAGTGTCAGTCACACTGGAATTTATGATGTCTACTGCTAGAAACTTTCCACTCACTTGCCATCCATTATGCAACACTGACTTAAATTCATCACGTTGGGCACTTTGATGACTGTCTTGGCACAGATTGATGGAGCAACTACTCAACTTTGAGAACATAGTTTCATATCATACATGGAAAAAGCCTGTAGCACAAAAGAAGTCAAGTATTTTAATGCTTCAGCAGGTTTTACAAGTCCACTAGTAGTGGCTAAATATACTCATGTTTATTACAATAAATGATAGTCATTACATTTCTGACAGTTCTTCATTCTGTAAACACTTTGCAACTGGTGGAATTCCACACAAGTATACACTCTAAAGTTTGAGATTTTTCAAAATAGCTGTGTATTTAAAGATTTTTTGGGAACTAAAAATCAGAGGGGAACCCTTAAGTGCTACAATAACTCTTTTATTTCATTGGTCAATTTTGGATGGAAACAATAGGGTTAAAATCTAAAACCACCCAACAGACATATTGTCCAGTCAGGATTGTTTTCTCTGTGGTGTCTTGGTAGATACAGCCAAGCTGCTCTCTCATTGGTTAGGCCTTTGTGAGCTGGACTGAAGGCCTTACACATTAGATTAACTACCATCATAATTAGGAAGTGACAAATGATTAAACATGCTCTAATTTACAATCAACCAAGCAGAATCATCATTCTAGGCCACCTGGAAGTTCTAGATATGTCATTGACTGTGAAAAAGAGCTGTACTCTATGCAAGTTTGGGTTAGTTGTTAGGAATGGAAAACAGCAGTGGAAGTGCTCTTTACTGAAAGAGTCACTGTAAAATTGATACATAAAGGCTTAAATATGTGTTAATGTCTGTTACAAACTTCAGATAAAACATATGAAATGTCTTTTATAAGCTTTAAATGTCCATGCTTAATCAGAATGACTTAATGCTAACAAGCTACTAGAATCCTGAAGGGCTCTAGCAGACATTATAGTAACACTGCTTTTTTTTCTCATTTTTGACCAAGTTTGACATTTATGGTCAAACTGAAGATCCAGCTTTAATAGTCATAGTTCACCACCGACAAAAGTATGGCACTGCATCAAAGAACCTTTTCTGGCCTGTTTATTTTTAAGATACAATGTAATGGTTCCTAAATAGTCCTTTGCTTGGATGTACAATTCCTGGAAAGACTTTTAATTGGTATAAAACATTAATGTTATGTAAGGCTTAAAAAGTTGTTTCATACTCTAACATATCATTTACAACAATGGTTCTTTAAGCAGCGATCTATTTAAATGTTCTTTTGAAAACTCAGAATGGTTCTTCGAAGCTATCACTCTCAGAAACCATTTTTTGTATTTCTTAGAAATCATATTTGATATTCGGAATGTGCAAAACATAAATTGTGTTTTGTAAAAAGATCATTGTCCTATTTCTGTTCTGTTCAGGTTTTCTAATGGAAATATATTTGTCCTTCTTAACCCAGCATGTATTCAGGCTGTGGGGTTAAAACAGGCTCACGTGCCTGCAGTTAAACTTAGACGGGAACACACTCTGAAGCGCGAAGCATGCCGCCAACAAGCTCATGTCTTTTTTGCGAGTAGCTCGGCACTGATGTGCCAAGAAAAACTGCTCAGGCTGGGATATTTATAGGGGCTTTGTGGTCCACTGTCCTGCTCTGATAAACCCCTCGGTCCTTTCGGCCGCAGAGCGTGACCCCCTGACCTATGTGGCTCTCACAGGGACACTGAGTGACAAGCCTGTACCGATATTAGCAGACAAATCACTTGTGTGAAATGTAATGTATGAACATAACAGCATTAGTTGGCCAAAATTCAAATTTGAACAACTTTCCCCCTTCAGTTTGGTCCATTTGCCTCAAACCATGTGGAGCTGATAAGAAATCTCAAATAGACTGCACTGTTTTCTATAGTCATGGAATTTGGCCAAGGTACATGTTTATGGAGAACAGTATGTCTTACAATTTCAGAAAGAACATAATAAAAAAAAAATAGAGAATAATTAACAACTCCACATGATTTGAGGCAACAGTGTGAGGATTTAGGCATGCAGTTAGCGCCATGCTAATTGATGGGATATAATCTTCCATTACTTTTTAGCTACATTAGCCTTGTAGCTTCTGTGAAAAACTAAAGAATTAAACTTTAGACAGCTACATTTGGGGTAAGTGAAGAGAATTTTTAGATTAAATATGACTTTAAGAGATCTATATTGTCTACTTTTATAGATAGATAGATAGATAGATAGATAGATAGATAGATAGACAGAAACACAGACAGACAGACAGACAGACAGAGATAGGCAGATGGATTTATAGATACATTCATTTGTGTTGATTAACATAAAGCAAAGATACTCAAAATGTGTAACTTTTTCTGAGCAATGATGATGAAGATGAGCTGATGAAGCATCAAACGAGTGAAACATCACACTGGCTCGAAGCAGCAAGCAGAGGCAGATTAAAGTCTGAATGATGCTTAACCCCGGCCTCCGCCTTAATGAACGAGACTTCAGCCCCTCAACACCCCCCCACACACACACCCCCTCGCCCGTCTCACACACTCCAACACACGAAGAGAGGGGCTTTGATCTGAAATGAAACACATAAAGAAACACGACTCTGTGAGAATCGTCTCAGCGGCTGTAAAGCTTAATAACAGAAATATACACACTCAGTTCTAACAGTTCTAACAGATAATCATTTGTTCACCATTATGTAAAAGATGCAGATTAATGACGTATGCTGAACATGGAGACGCAGATCGCAGGATTTAATTACAAAGCAGTTTATATATGAAGTGTGAAGCAGAGTCAGAAATATCTGTCCAAACCCACTGAGACCCGACTGCTCACACCAGGTTTAGCCCACTTAGAGTTTTACTTACAGAAAAAACATGAATTTCACATGTGAATATATATATATATATATATATATATATATATAATATATATATATATATATATATATTATATATATATATATATATATATATATATATATATATATATATATATATATATAAATGTGACTTTTCTATAAAGGTTAACCTGCATTAGTTTTACTGTTGTAATGGATTTTAACCTGCATTAAACCCGGTAAAAGAGGGCAAAGAAAAAAAAGGATGACTAGCTGATGATAGGTTTGATGAGGCTTATCGATGAATAAATTCTGTAAAGTGAAAATTTAATTAAAATTTTTATTTTCTTTCCAAATAAGTACACAGACTCAGCAAGTAGTATGATTAGGACCATGAGGTTTTATTAGGCCTGTGGTTGGTAGTTGGACATTTGGGCAGTTTGGATAGGATCTATGATGAGGTATGGACTAAAATGTCAGGCCCAATTAAAACTCTAATGGGAAGACCCTCCATTATCACCTCTACCACAATGCACCAAATGATTAACCCCTTAAATGGCCAGGGTCCAACAACAGGCCCAAAGTTTTATTACATACTTCTATAACCTAAGAATAGCTCAGCCAGTTTGCACTATAGTCCCTGTAGTTACTGAATAATAGGCCTTAGTATGTAATACACCTGGATTATAAGAGTTTAAATGATATTTCACAATCATGTCTGTGTTTTACTGCATCAAAGTCTGACAATTTGGGCTAAAAATAAAAAATAATGATAATAATAAAGTGAAACATTAAAAAAGGACAGAAATACCGTGCTGGGGTGTTATGGCTGTGTTGACTCATTGCAAATCTTTTAATTCATTGCTACGTTTTAGGAGTCGCTCTCCAGATGTAATATTATCGTTGTCTTAAATCCCAAAAAATGATTCACCTTGTGACCCCTAACTACCTGAAATACGCCCCGAAGAGTTTATCCAGAGGTTCACTCATTTTCAACAAGCTTTACTGCAAGAGAAGAAAAAGAAAACAATGGATTGAAAAAGAAAGATGGAGATAGAGGAGAGAGTTAACGAGTAAGGGAGTGATTAAGATAGGGAGAAAGAGAGAGAGAGGAGGGAAAGAGTAGAGAAATAGAGAGAGAAACAGAGAGAGAAAGAGATGAAAGGGGAAGAGAAAACAGATATAGAGAGAAGAAGGAAAGAGAGAAACAGAGTGAGAGCAAGAGGGAATAAAAGAGAAGAGATATTAGAAGAAGAAAAAGAAAAAGGAAGACTGATAAAAAGCACAAAATGAGAAAAGGAGTAAGTGTAAAAAAGTTACAAGAGAAAGAGTGATAATAGTAAGAATTAAAGAAAGAAAGGAGAGATAAAAAGTAAAAAGTGAGAGAAAAAAGAAAAGAAAGAGAGTGAGGAAAGACAGAGAGACAGAGAGAGTGCAAGAGGGAATAAAAGAGAAAAGATGGATTAGAAGGAGGGAAAAAATAAAGATGAGAGAGAAAGAAGAATGATAAAAAGATAAAAACGAGAAAACAGAGAACAACAAAACAACAAAAAGCAGGAGAGCAGGAGAGTAAGAAAAGACAGAAAGAAAGAGTAAAAAAGTGAAAGAATGAATAAAGAGAGAAAGAAGGAGGAAACAGAGAGAGAAAGAAAGAGAGATAGATGAAAGAAACAGAGAGAGAAAGAAAGAGAGACAGATGAAAGAAACAGAGAGAGAAAGAAGGGAAGAGAAGGGGAAAAGGGGAGAGTGATAGAGAGAAAGAAGAAAGAAAGAAAGAGGAGAGAGAGAGAGACGAAAGAAACAGTGTGTGTGAGAGAGAGAGAGAGAGAGAGAGAGAGAGAGATAGGGTGTTGAATTCTTTGGATGGTCATTCCTTTGCTTCTCTGTAGAAGGTTTGCAGAGAGATCAAAGCGGCTCTGATTTTTTCCTACCTCCTTTTTTTCTGTGTTTTGTGTGTGTGTGTGTGTGTGTGTGTGTGTGTGTGTGTGTGTGAGTGTGACATAATTACCCCGGATGGTGGATACTGGCTCTCCTAAGGATTACCCCACACCATCCTTTGATATGGATGCTCAACCAAATGAGACATGCGCTCTCACTCACACGACATAAGGGACCGTCTACACTCCAGCAGAGGGGTATTAATACTCACTCAGCTCAGCCTTATATTCCCCTCATATAAACCACTGACTGAAATAAAATACAACAAATATTAGAAACATATGATCGGTTGGGATTAAAGGGGAAATCCACTGAATTTTCAAAAAATCTGCATAACAGCTGAGATGTAAACAAACTCATTCAAAGTGGTTTGGTGTGAAATGCTCTGTTCTAGAGAAACGTACCCGGACAGAATTGTTCACAGTGGTGGTGATAGGAAACAGACGTCCACCTCTAAAAGCTCCCTCACAGAATGTTATTACATGAAATGGTTATGAATACACTGCCTGATGACTGAGACATTGTTTTGCGATAGTTTTGAGAAGATTTAGGCCCTAAAATGTGTTTATGGTGGAGGGATATAAACATTATGAGGCAAAATGTCAGATTTTCCATATAAAACTCAAAAGACACGTGTATGTTCATTGGTGAACATTGGATTTTGGATAGTAAATAAAATGGCTACATTTGTGTTGTAGTCCTGGTGACTCCTGGTTCCTATCACCACCAACGCAAAGAAAGAGTCCACTTTGAAACCACTTTGAATAACTGTTTACATCTCAAACACTGACTTATGTGAGAATTGTAAGAAATTGGTGGTATTCCCCTTTAAGCCATAGAAACAGGATATGTAATATCCATATAAAGAAACACATGATAAGTGCAAATAGGACCGACTGCTTTTTGTTTATTTTTTACTTCAGGACATTCTGAATAGGTACAATAAATATAAAGAATTAGAAAATATATAATATAATATAATATAATATAATATAATATAATGTCATTCATCAACAGCTGTATTCTGACAATATTAGAGAGAAAATTGCTGCCCTCAGTGTTCAATATGTTCTCACCAGCTTTGCTTTTCTCCATCTTTTCCTCCCTTCTCTCTCACTCTCTCTCTCTTTCTCGCTTTCTCTCCTCCACCCCCCCCCCTTCTTTCTTTCTCTTTCTGCTAATCCCTCCTATCCTTGCAGCAGGGCAGGGCGTGTCTCCAGTAATAGGCAGCAATGAGAAGCTCGAGTAAACACAATCAATGAGAAACAGTACCACACACACACACACCAAAACCCCCCAGTCAGTCTATTCGAGGGTCCGCAGCCACTTCCACTCCACACCATTTCTATCGATCGGTCAGCACTGGCCATCTAACAGAAATGATTTCAATCGCGGTCATCAATTTAGAAATAAAAACTGGACGGTTTCAGTGCTCTCTCTCTCTCTCTCTCTCTCTCTCTCTCTCCCTTTCCTCTCCTTCTCACTCTCTCTATTTCACTCTTTTGTTCCCTTCTCTTCTCTTTCTCCCTCCCTCTCTTTCTGTCTTTCTCTTTATCTTCTTTTTCTCTCTCTCATTCTTGTCTTGTCTTAGACTCCTTGTTCTCTTCTCTTTTTCCTTCTCTTTCTTTCACTTTATCTTCTTTTTCTCAGTCCCTCTCTCTTTTTTCCTTAGTCTTTTCCTCCTCTTCTTCTTTTCTAGCTCAATTTTTTTCCTTTCTTCCTCTTCTCCTTCTCTTACTTCACTTCTTTTTCTCCCTTCCCTGTGCTCACTCACTTCCTCTCTCTCTTTCTCTCTCTTATCCTTCCCTTTTTCTCCATCTTTTTTCCTTTTCTCCTTCTCTCTCACTATTCTATTCCTCTGTTTTTAATCTCTTTTTATCAGTTATTTTTCTTTTGCTCAGAGTCTCTCCCTTTCGTTCTCTTCCCAACCCCTTCTCTATTTCTCTTTTTCTTTCTTTCTCCACTTTCTTTCTTTTTCTGTCTCATTCCTTCTGTTTATCTTTTTCTTTCTTCTCTCTCTCCTTCTATTTTTTATTTCTCTTCCATCTCTCTTTCTATTTCTCTGTTTATTTCTCCTCCTATTTTTCTATCTCTTTCTCTATTTCTCTCTTGCTCATCCTGTTTCTTTTTTCTTTCTCTCTCTCTATTTTTTATATCTCTTTCTTCTCTCTCTCCCTATTTCTTTCTCCTTCTGATTTCTTTCTCTCTATTTCTCTCTTGCTCCTTCTTTTTCTTTTAATTATTTCTCTTCCTTCTCTCTCTATTTCTCCATTTCTTCCTCCTTCTGGTGTCTCTCTCTTTCTCTCTCTCTCTCTCTCTCTCTCTCTCTCTCTCTCTCTCTCTCTCTCTCTCTCTCTCTCCCCTGCAGATTACAATCTCTTCATCCATTATTGATGAAGTTAAACTACTAGTGGCATGCTGAAAGTGCTGCATGGGAGATTTGTAGCTAATCCAGCAAAAAACAGGAGCAGGCACATAATGAAGGAGAAAAAAAGCACAAATGTCAACAGTTTCACACAGGGACTGGATTAAAAACCCCCCACACAGATACACACTCGTCTGTCTCTCTCTCTCTCTCTGAGCTGAAGGTGTCTTCCTTTTCACAGCGCTAATTAATCTCTCTCCTTTGCTAATAGCTAACAGCAGCTAAGGCTGGCGAATGTTTTCCTCTCTCCAAACCCAGTCGAGCGGCCGTAGCCCTTGCGCTTGTTTCATTAGCTCTATTTTATTCTCCCCCGCAGCTGCCCGCTAGCATCTCTGAGGCTAGCCATCGATCCCGGCTCAGCTCCAGCTGTTCATTGGTCCCCCTGCATCTGCAATTAGCGTACAAACTCTCACATGTACGTTTACCGCCGATAGTTACCCTGCACACCTGAGCGCGTCCTGTTAGCAATTAAAGCCACACAGCAAACCTCGCAGGGACGGCCGCAGCTACACAGCACAGTTTCACCAACCTCTGAAGTCGTGTCAGATGTCGGTAGTCGGTATCACGCCCATATAAGGATATTGAGATCTAAGCTGTTCATCTTTATGGCAAATATGATCAGTGTTGTCGAAAATCGCTGCTCTGCTGTAAACAAATTGATCCAAAGCTGATACATTTTGCTGTACATACATTTCACCCCCCTCCCCCCCCCCAAAGTGGTGCTGGATCCTCTGAATTTAAACGCCAAAATATAGGTAATGCTATATTCATATTAACATTGCTGTGCATTGAAAGGACATCATGAGACTGATCTCACCAAAATAAATACCCCACACAAACCAGCAAGCTGGGCCAAATGTGGTAGTTTAGAGGCTTTGGCTGTTTTGAGCTGCAGTTGGAGTAGCTGGTGTTGGTACACTGTTCAAAAGTTTGAAGTCACATAAGTCATAATTGCAATAGTTATTCAGTAATAACTTAATAAACTTGAACCAAACTTTAAACCAACACTTTATTTACAGTTTACAACACTCTGGGAACAACATAAAGTTAGGATATGGTAAAATATATATATATATATATATATATATATATATATATATATATATATATATATATATATATATATATATATGGAAGTGTTCTTAAATAATAAGCTGTAAATTTCTGTTTTTCGGAATTTGTTGTTACAAAAATACTACACTGTCAGAAAAAAAGGTACTGTACATGTTCATTAAGGTACAAACAATGTAAATGTTCCCTCAAAGGTGCGACAATGGTTTTAAGGTCCAACTGTGCACCTTGTCCAGTGAAAAGGTATGTTATCGTACCTTTTCATAACCTAATATTTTACTTTAATTAAAAATTGAAATAAAAAGCCTGCAGTCAAGGCAGAGTGTGTGGAGTCAAGGTAACCTAAAATATATTTGCAAATACATCCTGGTACAATGATGTTCCTAACTAAAGGTGCTAAAGATGTACCCCAGTGACAGTTCAGTACCTTCTTTTCAGAGAGTGGATGAATAGCTGTTTAATTAGCAAGATTTGAACTGGTTTTCAAAAATGAGGCATTGTTTGTTTGTACATTCATTCTCAATGCTGTACAGATTTCTCAATTATCATGAAATCACTTACAGCTCTGTTTATCATCTTCATTTTTACAGGTTCGGACAAACTGTTTGAAACTTAAATTTCATTGTAAAGTCATTTTATACACACATCTTCAAAGAAATTGATTTTATATGAAGGAAAACAGTGACCCCAACCTTTGACCAGAAGTGTATATAACAGTGATTTAGTTTAATATTAGACTAACTTTCATGCATCATCATTTCAGTATGCAGGAGTGATAGCTTAATTGTAGCATGTTTGCAGCATTATTTGCATTTCAACACTTTAGCCACCTCCCAATTAAGAGATTCTATTGATATTTGGGGGAAAATGTAAACAGAACAAAAAGTATTGGGTTTTTTTACTTTTTGTTTACCACAGAGCGCAACAGTTTGAAAAACGCCACTAATTTTCCTCATAGAGAAACGTGCTAAAACCTGGAGTTCCCAATATAGGCATGATGCAGACTATTTGACTTCTAATTAGAAGCATCAAATGTACAACTTTTCCTCCTAATTCCAAATGTAGTCAATTAGCCAAGACATGTTTGGTGTCTGAAGTTTGCCGTTTAAGAGTTACGAAGCTAATGTTGCTAACAAGCAGTGGAAGCTTACATGCTACCAATCAGCATGGTGCTGTGTGGCTAAGTCATCACAAGCTAGAATTAAACTGTGACAAATTCTCACATAATCTCAACCTGAATGTTTTAGAAAGCAAGTAAAGAGAAGCCCCGCCCCCTTTTCACCAATAGCGTATTGTCTATCCGCATCACCTCTGCAAACAGTAAATTTAACCAACATGTTGATATATTGTTGAAGTACAATCTTACTTGTAATCTTACTTGCATCTTTTTTAAGAGTGTGTAACTACTTGTAATCAATAAGTTGCCAAAAAAATTATATGTTTGTTCAGACAGTTTCATAATTCCAGCCTTTCTTAACTAGCCTGATGCTAAGCTCTGAGATCACCAGTCAGGTTTTCAGTCACTAAAAATTTGACTATCTATATAGATAAAAGTGTGTTATATAGTGTCAGAAACCACATAACCTGGTCTATTACAGATACTGAACACCTCCACACTGTTTGGGGCGACTTTGTGATGTGATAATTTAGGCATGAAGTTAGCACCACGCTAATTGGTGCTGGCATTAAACAGCAGGCTTATTGTTCACTTATGAATCTGAATTTAGTGACTAAATTGTAGCAACATGTTTAAGGGTGTAAAGGTATGGCTGGTGGTTTATTCTGAAAACTTTCTATTTAGAGTAGTTAGACTGTTTTTCATGTAGTTAGCAATGCAGTTAATTCCTAGAATGGCTTCTTAAGCTGATTAAGGCATGTGGATAATGCTAACTGGTGTGCTAGTAACCTGTCTAGATGCGGTAGCCTAGTAGTTCCGGTGTAAAACTAAAGCAGCAAGCTTCAGACACCAAATACATCTTGGCTGATGAACTATGTTTGGCTCAAAAGGTAAATTATGATTTGATTTGTGTTCCTAAATCATCACAAGCCATGTGGAGTTGTTCAGTAACCTCCAACAGACTTTTTTCAGACAAGGTATGTTAGCATAGCTAAAAACAGTAGAAGCAGACACTTTTAGTGGGTAAAAGCATGCAGCAGATT